>NC_091119.1:198136542-198736542 GCF_040183065.1 Periplaneta americana | reverse complement strand
GTTCATTGCCGCCCTCACATAAGCCCGCCATTGGTCACTATCCTGAGCAAGATTAATCCATTCTCTATCATCATATCCCACCTCCCTCAAATCCATTTTAGTATTACGTTATTTGAAGGATTCGTAACAAGCTTTTTTTTTTACGGTGATGGGTTGTTAGCCCTTCGCCCAACCCCCAAGCTGGAGGACCACCCCTCATCGGCTGTCCGCGACTGCTTATTCAATATATTCACAGCTACCCTCCATATCTGGAGGCCGTCTCCTCGATCCGCAACCTGAGGACGCGCCATGCCGTGGCGATAGGGACCCACAATACATGTTTTTTTTTCTTTATAATATGCAACGTTGTTATTTTTACGCACTAAGTCATAGTCCTATGTACATATTCAACTTTATCGTATTTCCCCACTTCTGACTCAATTCCAGAAGTCGGGAACAGCAGGTGTGCTGTGGGAGTCACTCGATTCTCTGAACTCCTTTCTAGCTACAACTGGTTCAACTGCAATTATTCTAGCAGCCTTGAACCTTTGACTCGCGTTGCAAGTTGCATACAACTTACACTTCCTCGTTGTGATAAAGATATGAAAATTTCAAACTTTTCGCGACATAAAAATTTCCAATACCGCTCGCGCAGTGAGTGTGTGTGTGAATATGTGTGAAAGAGGGACAGAGAGAGATACATTTACAAGCATTGACAGCACTTTTGATCAATTTATTACCTAAATTAAAATTTCTCTGCATTGTGGGATGAGTGATTCTGATTTTGTAATTAAGGTAAAAAAAAGTCTAGAAAATGGTGGTGGTTGTTATTTATGAAGAAGAGGAGTTGACAGTTTGGAGCAAGAGAAGAAAAATAAAACTGGTGTCTTTCTTTCGAAAAATTAGAATTTCTCATAATTATGTAAAATTATATAAAAGATTTACAAAATAAATGCAGAAAACCACTTTTAATGTGGTGAGCATTGAAACCCATTTTTGGCAAGCAATACCTTCCACATAGACTGTCTATTTTAATCTGATAAGAATTGAAACCCATATCTGGCAAGCAATATCTTCCACAGAGACTGTTCATTTTAATCTGATAACAATTGAAACCCATATCTGGCAAGCAATACCTTCCACATAGACTGTACATCTTAACGTGGTGAGCATTGAAACCCATTTTTGGGGAGCAATACCTTCCACATAGACTGTACATTTTAATGTGGTGAGCATTGAAACCCATTTTGGCAAGCAATACCTTCCACATAGACTGTACATTTTAATGTGGTGAGCATTGAAACCCATTTTGGCAAGCAATATCTTCCACATAGACTGTACATTTTAATGTGGTGAGCATTGAAACCCATTTTTGGCAAGCAATACCTTCCACATAGACTGTCTATTTTAATCTGAGAAGAATTGAAACCCATATCTGGCAAGCAATACCTTCCACATAGACTGTACATCTTAACGTGGTGAGCATTGCAACCCAATTTTGACAAGCAATACCTTCCATATAGACTGTTCATTTTAATGTGGTGAGCATTGAAACCCATTTTTGGCAAGCAATACCTTCCACATAGTGTGTACATTTTAATGTGGTGAGCATTGAAACCCATTTTTGGGGAGCAATACCTTCCACATAGACTGTAAATTTTAATGTGGTGAGAATTGAAACCCATTTTTGGCAAGCAATACCTTCCACATAGACTGTACATTTTAATGTGGTGAGCATTGAAACCCATTTTTGGGGAGCAATACCTTCCACATAGACTGTACATTTTAATGTGGTGAGCATTGAAACCCATTTTTGGCAAGCAATACCTTCCACAGAGACTGTACATTTTAATCGGATAAGAATTGAAACCCATATCTGGCAAGCAATACCTTCCACATAGACTGTACATCTTAACGTGGTGAGCATTGAAACCCATTTTTGACAAGCAATACCTTCCATATAGACTGTACATTTCAATATGGTGAGGATTGAAACCCATTTTTGGCAAGCAATACCTTCCACATAGACTGTAGATTTTAATGTGGTGAGCATTGAAACCCATTTTTGGCAAGCAATACCTTCCACATAGACTGTAGATTTTAATGTGGTGAGCATTGAAACCCATTTTTGGCAAGCAATACCTTCCACATAGTGTGTACATTTTAATGTGGTGAGCATTGAAACACATTTTTGGGGAGCAATACCTTCCACAAAGACTGTAAATTTTAATGTGGTGAGCATTGAAACCCATTTTTGGCAAGCAATACCTTCTACATAGACTGTACATTTTAATGTGGTGAGCATTGAAACCCATTTTTGGGGAGCAATACCTTCCACATAGACTGTACATTTTAATGTTGTGAGCATTGAAAGCCATTTTTGGCAAGCAATACCTTCCACAGAGACTGTACATTTTAATCGGATAAGAATTGAAACCCATATCTGGCAAGCAATACCTTCCACATAGACTGTACATCTTAACGTGGTGAGCATTGAAACCTATTTTTGACAAGCAATACCTTCCATATAGACTGTACATTTTAATATGGTGAGCATTGAAACCCATTTTTGGCAAGCAATACCTTCCACAGAGACTGTACATTTTAATGTGGTGAGCATTGAAACCAATTTTTGGCAAGCAATACCTTCCACATAGACTGTAGATTTTAATGTGGTTAGCATTGAAACCCATTTTTGGCAAGCAATACCTTCCACATAGACTGTACATCTTAATGTGGTGAGCATTGAAACCCATTTTTGACAAGCAATACCTTCCATATAGACTGTTCATTTTAATGTGTTGAGCATTGAAACCCATTTTTGGCAAGCAATACCTTCCACATAGTGAGTACATTTTAATATGGTGAGCATTGAAACCCATTTTTGGGGAGCAATACCTTCCACATAGACTGTACATTTTAATGTAGTGAGCATTGAAACCCATTTTTGGCAAGCAATATCTTCCACATAGACTGTACATTTTAATGTGGTGAGCATTGAAACCCATTTTTGGCAAGCAATACCTTCCACATAGACTGTCTATTTTAATCTGATAAGAATTGAAACCCATATCTGGCAAGCAATACCTTCCACATAGACTGTACATCTTAACGTGGTGAGCATTGCAACCCATTTTTGACAAGCAGTACCTTTCATATAGACTGTACATTTTAATGTGGTGAGCATTGAAACCCATTTTTGGCAAGCAATGCCTTCCACATAGACTGTAGATTTTAATATGGTGAGCATTGAAACCCATTTTTGGGGAGCAATACCTTCCACATAGCCTGTACATTTTAATGTGGTGAGCATTGAAACCAATTTTTGGCAAGCAATACCTTCCACATAGGCTGTACATTTTAATGTGGTGAGCATTGAAACCCATTTTTGGCAAGCAATACATTCCACATAGACTATACATTTTAATATGGTGAGCATTGAAACCCATTTTTGGCAAGCAATACCTTCCACATAGACTGTACATTTTAATCTGATAAGAATTGAAACCCATATCTGGCAACCAGTACCTTCGACATAGACTGTAAATTTTAATCTGGTAAGAAGTGAAACTCATATCTGACAAGCAATATCTTCCACAGAGACTGCAGAATTTAATGCATCTCTGGGACAATAAAAATTGTCATATAAATCATTTTCATTCACGACAAGATTAAATGTTTGAAATAGAAATTGTTGCATTGCGCAAAGATAAGGAAGAAAAATGCTCAAAGAGAAGAAAGTTACGAAAGTTTAAAATTAGGCTAAATACGAGAGATCCCGGTAAATAGGAGAGGGTTGCAATGTTCTTCTGAGTGATTAGTAGCCACTGAGTAGACGTATCTCACTTGTATTCTTTGATTATCTTTTATACTTTTAATTCTTTTTCAAAAACGTGTGTGTTAAATTAAACAGCAGTAGTATGATGCAGATATTACCGACGCAGGTTTATTGAATTAAAAAAATGACTCGCAACTTCGCCGCGCTCCACTCCGAGCTTTTCTTCAAGAGAGCCGACGTCAGACCCGAGAATGGGATGAACTCAGGCATTCGAAAAATTCAGAGAATCATTCTTGTAAAAACATTCATTAAAGTCCCATTGCCCTTCTCTATTATTACCATCTAAACAGAGATGCACATTAATGATTTAATGAAGTGTGACCTTCTCAATCGACGTAATCTTTCAATGTCGGAATTACACCGAGAGGCACTTCATTATATTCAAACACACATCTTGCTGAATAATGGAGCCGCGGTGACGAAGACATTTTGCAAAGAAAGAAGTGCTGAAGGCTGTGGGCTTAGGAATGGTAAATAATAAGAGGTGATACACGTGGATGATGGTAAAAGAGTAAAAAGCGAATTTAGGACATGGACAGACAGGTATATTCGCAGGCGTAAGACAAGGGATACCCCCGCTGTCAATGTTGAAATGAGAAAACATGAGAATGATTAGCGACACAGCGCAGTGGAAAGACCTGTTGGTGGGTGGTCTGTAAGAGGAAATGTAAACAGAGAAACTTGAGAGGTTCAAAGAAATCTTGAGGAAGGAAAAACAAATTAACAAAGGGAAAATTAATGAGTGAAACAAGATGAATAAAATATGACCAAGTGCATATATTTACTATGCTGCTTATCTTTAGGTGTAACTATGTGAGAGTGCGATTACATAAGGGGAATACTAGGAGAATGAGGGGATTACAAAGAGAACCAGATGAATATAGGAATAAGAAGGGAAATACAAGGAAAACAGTGGAATAGTAGTTAACAAGGGGAATATAAGGAGGACAAAGGGGATCAAAGATGACAAGGGGTTACAAGGGGGTAACAGGGAGAATAAAATGAGAAGGAGAAGAACAAAGGGAATACTATTAGGGGAACAAAGAGCATAGAAGAACAAGGGAAATACAAGGAGAACAAGGCAAATACAAGGAGAACAAGGGAAATACAAGGAGAACAAGGCGAATACAAGGAGAACAAGGCAAATACAAGGAGAACAAGGCAAATACAAGGAGAACAAGGCAAATACAAGGAGAACAAGGCAAATACAAGGAGAACAAGGCAAATACAAGGAGAACAAGGCAAATACAAGGAGAACAAGGCAAATACAAGGAGAACAAGGCAAATACAAGGAGAACAAGGCAAATACAAGGAGAACAAGGCAAATACAAGGAGAACAAGGCAAATACAAGGAGAACAAGGCAAATACAAGGAGAACAAGGCAAATACAAGGAGAACAAGGCAAATACAAGGAGAACAAGGCAAATACAAGGAGAACAAGGCAAATACAAGGAGAACAAGGCAAATACAAGGAGAACAAGGCAAATACAAGGAGAACAAGGCAAATACAAGGAGAACAAGGCAAATACAAGGAGAACAAGGCAAATACAAGGAGAACAAGGCAAATACAAGGAGAACAAGGCAAATACAAGGAGAACAAGGCAAATACAAGGAGAACAAGGCAAATACAAGGAGAACAAGGCAAATACAAGGAGAACAAGGCAAATACAAGGAGAACAAGGCAAATACAAGGAGAACAAGGCAAATACAAGGAAAACAAGGCAAATACAAGGAGAACAAGGCAAATACAAGGAGAACAAGGCAAATACAAGGAGAACAAGGCAAATACAAGGAGAACAAGGCAAATACAAGGAGAACAAGGCAAATACAAAGAGAACAAGGCAAATACAAAGAGAACAAGGCAAATACAAGGAGAACAAGGCAAATACAAGGAGAACAAGGCAAATACAAGGAGAACAAGGCAAATACAAGGAGAACAAGGCAAATACAAGGAGAACAAGGCAAATACAAGGAGAACAAGGCAAATACAAGGAGAACAAGGCAAATACAAGGAGAACAAGG
Source organism: Periplaneta americana (assembly GCF_040183065.1). NCBI lineage: Eukaryota > Metazoa > Arthropoda > Insecta > Blattodea > Blattidae > Periplaneta > Periplaneta americana. Next base: position 198,730,703 of record NC_091119.1, on the reverse strand, counting down.
CAAATACAAGGAGAACAAGGCAAATACAAGGAGAACAAGGCAAATACAAGGAGAACAAGGCAAATACAAGGAGAACAAGGCAAATACAAGGAGAACAAGGCAAATACAAGGAGAACAAGGCAAATACAAGGAGAACAAGGCAAATACAAGGAGAACAAGGCAAATACAAGGAGAACAAGGCAAATACAAGGAGAACAAGGCAAATACAAGGAGAACAAGGCAAATACAAGGAGAACAAGGCAAATACAAGGAGAACAAGGCAAATACAAGGAGAACAAGGCAAATACAAGGAGAACAAGGCAAATACAAGGAGAACAAGGCAAATACAAGGAGAACAAGGCAAATACAAGGAGAACAAGGCAAATACAAGGAGAACAAGGCAAATACAAGGAGAACAAGGCAAATACAAGGAGAACAAGGCAAATACAAAGAGAACAAGGCAAATACAAAGAGAACAAGGCAAATACAAGGAGAACAAGGCAAATACAAGGAGAACAAGGCAAATACAAGGAGAACAAGGCAAATACAAGGAGAACAAGGCAAATACAAGGAGAACAAGGCAAATACAAGGAGAACAAGGCAAATACAAGGAGAACAAGGCAAATACAAGGAGAACAAGGCAAATACAAGGAGAACAAGGCAAATACAAGGAGAACAAGGCAAATACAAGGAGAACAAGGCAAATACAAGGAGAACAAGGCAAATACAAGGAGAACAAGGTAAATACAAGGAGAACAAGACAAATACAAGGAGAACAAGGCAAATACAAGGAGAACAAGGCAAATACAAGGAGAACAAGGCAAATACAAGGAGAACAAGGCAAATACAAGGAGAACAAGGCAAATACAAGGAGACCAAGGCAAATACAAGGAGAACAAGGCAAATACAAGGAGAACAAGGCAAATACAAGGAGAACAAGGCAAATACACAAAAAAGAGAGAATGAGAAAGATAAAATAAGAAATAAACGGAACGCAGAAAGAGAGAAAAGACATAAAGACAGAAGATGACTGGAAATAAAGGAGATAGGAAGAAAAATCTGAAGGACTGACGAAAGGAGTGGAACAAAAACAATGAAAAAGTGTCAAGTAAACATTACACGCTTCCTTCTCATAGGTACGGTTATGCAATAACTTACAAAGAGCAATGTTTGTCACATTACTGGGTGTCCAAATAAAATGTATTCAAAATCAAGAACATATTCTGCGCTGTACCAGAAATGCAAAAATGCAGACTATCGATCTATGATAAGAGAAGTAATTAATGAAAGGCATGCAATAAATTTTCTCTTCATATAAAGCGATATTCCGAAATTAGTCCCAGCTCACAACAAATTTTTCACTATGGTTCACTCAAAGTGCATCGTACGTGTCTATTATCAACAGTAATCTCACTAGAGGTTTTGATTTATCTAGAGAAAATCAAAACTCTAGTGGGATTTAATTTACTATTACACGGTTAGAAGAAAGTATATAAAGATTAGAAGTAACAAAGTACTCCAATACAATAAAATATTAATTGACTTACGAAAATACAACTGTCTTCAAATGTATTATTGTACCATCACAACATTACGCTAGAGGGCAGTAGTGTTTTATGATTATGTTTTCTTGTTATCAGTTGTGCCAACTATGGAATCTTCATTGAACTCTGTGGACGGTTACTAGTCAAGAAGGCTTTGTTCATTCAGTTTCATTTTTATTAAAACATTTGCATTCCACTTCAATCATCCGGATCCCAGTAACGTCACTTGACAGATGATTTTCAATAAATCTTAGTATTAAACAATCTCTGATACGTGACTATCCATAATATCATATAGCAGAAGCTATAACAAACATAACCTAAATAATATAAACAAGTGTTAGAAAAGTTTTAATTAGTGATGATGAAATAAACAAGAAACGTTTTAATTAACGATGATGAAATAAAAAATAAACATGAATAATTTTAAAAGAAACAATTATTGAAAGTACAATTTTCAAATTTGGATGTTTTAGTGGTTGGTGGTTCAGTTGATGTTATATTGGACGTGTGCGTAAAAGAAGTGAACTCGTTGATGTACATGGTGTATCCCTCAACTTATTCAGGATTTCCGAATGGTGCTCTTCATATTATATGACCAGTGATCTTTATTAATTCTTGTTCTTGAATGCCAATGCGAGTCATATTAGAAAGTGCTGTGCATCGACTGGAGTGGTTTGTAATTTTCTGTTGTTTGACGTCCAGACCAGTGCAGTTTCAAATGTTATCAAACAAAGAAACAAATGCTAGGGTAGTGATAAAAATAAACAAATGCTAGGGACGCGATAAAATTAAACAAATTCTAGGGACGCGATAAAATTGTGCGATAAGCAGCCATGATTGGTTGAAAGACGTCCTTTTGTACCGTTTTATTGGTCAAAAGTAGTGTGACGTAGTAAAAGTGTAATAGTCACTTTAATATTGCAGAACTTGAGATTACGATATTAAAAATCAAACGAGCCTGTAGCTGCCCTCGATATCGAGATATTACTGACAGAGGCAGAGCTGCACGGCTAATTTTATATGCAACTTCGGTGCTCTCATGCCCATAGCAAAGGAGAGGTGGCGTCGTTGGGCGTGGTCACACAAGTTACATTGGGTCATAGCCAAACTACTAAAAGTAATGTTGTTACAGTAAGGGTTTGAAATTCTGCGATTTCACGTTTTATCAGGATCCCAGAACGGGTGCCCATACTGGGTGCGGGTCAAGATGTATTCTACGTCAAAAATATTGTGTATCTCCTGAGAAAAAAAAAGTCAACGCAGAGTGCAAGTTTTTTTTTCTTTTTTATTCACTCTGTGAAATTATTAATTACTAGCCGTACCCGTGCGCTCCGCTGCACCCGTTAGAAATAAACATAAAGTAATTACATAATTAAAATAGGACATTTGATCCAGGGAACATTCGTGTTTGATAGAAGGATAAATCGTTTAATATGTTACTTAATTTAAATTGTATTAAAAAAATTAAAATGCGATCATTTTGATCCAGAAACCACTCATTTGGTCATAACAATTATTTTAGGAAATACAGGAAACGAATGTACAGAATAGCCTACCAAGTTTTCTGTGCATAAGAAGCTATTTTAATCTTACCTGTCCTCGATTCACTCAGAAGTTACTGTAATAACATTATAGCATTATGTCCATCTAGAGAAACTACACTTTCCAATGGTGAATTAATAATTAATTATACAAATCGGTTAATTTAGCTTCCGATATTACTTCATACAAACACAGAAACATTCTCTGTAGGCTATGTTTCATAGCTTTCGATTGTTGCTGTCCAAGGCCCTTTATAGACGAAGTCATTTGTTTTTTATTTCATTACACCGCCTTAGATGGCGTTGTTATTGTCATTTTGAAACTCATTTATCTCATTAAATATCAGTCCTAACAAAATTTTGCATGGAATAAAACTTATAGGAAATTATTTTTAAAGAAACTTTTGTTATGTAATATTTTTCATGAAAATTAATAAGGGAGATATTTCGATTTATTTAATTAAAGCTCCCTTATAACCCCCTTTTAAATAAAATATTTTGAATGCCATATAGCCTAAATTCTAAGTTACAACGAATTTAATTTATATCCCAATTTTCATATAAATCGGTTTAACCATTATCGCGTGAAAAGGTAACAAACATCCAGACAGACAGACAGACATACAAAAAAAATTCAAAAAAGCGATTTTCGGTTTCAGGGCGGTTAATTATATATGTTGGGACCAATTACTTTTGAAAAATCGAAAATTACCAGAAAAATTTTGGCTACAGATTTATTATTAGTATAGATTCCGCAAAGCTTACTATGGTTGTGTTAAATGGTTTCCTTAGAAAAAGACTAGGTTACGACATCTTCCCATCTCAGCATTTGCAATCGACATCGACTTTATTGACATAACTTATATTAGCTTATTTTGCAACAGAATACTCCGTATTGCTAGTCCTTACTTTGAATCATCTGGGATTCCCTCGAGCTAGAAAACCAGCCGTAACAATGAACCTAATAATGACGTGCTTGCTATTTAAATATATTTTGTCAACACGTCTACGGTTGTAAGGAAAGAGTATGTTCAAAATGTCATAAAAATACTTACTAATATAAATACAGATAAATTGCAAGCAACAGTGTATTTCAAACGCTCAAACAAAATTATCAGTATTATTTTTCCGTCTATTTTTGTTTCATAATCGTACAGAATTGATGTGTCTATTGCTTATGCCGATATACAAACGTCCACTTTTTTATTTTTGGTCCACAATGCGAATATCCAGTACTTTTAGTTAATTAAATTAAAATCCATACTTAAATCGGTCCATTTCTAGCCATGCACACTGCTTTACGTCCAAAAATTAAATGTTCACTTTTTCATTTTGGTCTACACTGTGAATATGTACAACGTCTTGAATAATATTAATTTTAAGTCCTTAAGTTCATAGGTCCATTTGTTGCTATATCATCTGCTTTATAACCAAAGACAAATGTCTTACTTCTTAATTTTGGCGTAAAGTGCAAGTATCCACAATTTTTTACATATTAAAGTTAAGTAGCTTACGTAAGTTTATAGAACCATTTGTCATGCTCACTAAAGACAAAATGTCAACTTCTTCCTTCGGTCAACAATACAAAAATGAACAAGTATCCGTCCATTAATATAAACTTCTTAAGTTTATAGGTCCATTTGCAAACTGCTTTAGTAGGTTATTTTACGACGCTTTATCAACATCTTCGGTTATTTAGCGTCTTAATGAGATGAATGTGATAATGCAGGTGAAATGAATCCGGGGTCCAGCACCGAAAGTTACCCAGCATTTGCTCATATTGGGTTGAGGGAAAACTCCGGAAAAAACTTCAACCAGGTAACTTCCCCGACCGGGATTCGAACCCAGGCCACCTGGTTTCGCGGCCAGACGCGCTGACCGTTACTCCACAGGTGTGGACAAACTGCTTTATGTCCAATGAAAAAATGTCTCCTTTTCCGTTTGGTACAGTATAAATTTTCACAAATTCTCGTCCAATAATGTAAAGTCCATAAATTCATAACTTATGTATGTCCAAAGACAAAATATCCACTTCTCCACTTTAATCTACAGTGCAAGTATCCACAACTTTCTGCACATTAAAGTTAAGTCCGTAAATTTATAGGGCCATTTGTAGCCATGACCACTAAAGACAAAATGTCAACTTTTTCCTTTGATCAACAATACAAAAATCAACAAATGTTAGTCCATTAACATAAACTTATATAGGTCCATTTGCAGACTGCTTTATGTCCAATGACAAAACGTGTACTTATTCCTTTTGGTCCAAAGTACAAATTCCCACAAATTCTCTCCCATTAATGTGAAGTCCATAAATTCATCCATTAGTAGCTATGTCTAAAGAAAAAATGCTCACTTCTCCATTTTTAACTACAGTACACGTATCCACAACTTTTTGAGTATTGAGATTAATTCCGTAAGTTTGCCAGTCCATTTGAAGACATGTCCATTACTTATGTGCAAAGACAAAATGTCCACTTTTTCCTTTTGATCCAAGGTACAAATATCAACAAGTTTTCGTCCACTAATTTAAAGTTTATAAGTTAATTTGTAACCATTTATACTGTTTTATATCCAAAGCCAAAATTTCGACTTCATTTTGGTGTACAGTGTAAGTACCTACAACTTTTTGTATACTAATCTTAAGCCCTTAATTTTATAGGTCCATTTGCAGACATTTCGACTGACGAAAATGTCTAGTACCCTATACATTGAGCCAGATTCTAAACTTGCATCTAGCTAACGTTGTCTATATATAAAGCTACACAATTCAGGTAGTTGTTTATCATGGTCATAATTATATGAATTATTAATGAATTTGAGATGCATAAAGATACATTTATTTCCAGGATTAATTAGACATAAGCATGCTATTTTAAATTCAGATAGTAATTATGATAAGTTTGTACATTCTAGTACAAAATGAGATTAATTTCCTACATTATCGTCTTTTTCTTCTCCATAAAATTTCAATGGATAACTGAAACCTGTAAGACATACCCCAGTATATCGTATGTTGTAATTATGTATCGTTTACTCCATGTAGAGCAAATTTAATAAGAAAAAAATTATGGTCTGCCGCTAGGGCTCAACGGATAATGATTTCCAAACAGGCGGTCCGTGGTTCGAGTCACTGCACGGCACTTCACCTATGACGTCTCCGCGGTGGTCCTGCATTGTGCTGACCACAGGGTCAGGGAGGTTCGCAATGTTAGAGAATGTAATGTTAACTCGAAGGTATGCCCCCCCTCCTATAAACCGCATTAGTTTCTATATCGGTACAATGGGGTGCAAAACAAGACAAAGAAAGACTTCTTTGAAAGTTGATATGTGATCAAATAGTTTATTGTCATGTTGATCCTTCAAGTTTTCTTCGAACTTCCGAAGTTATTGACGCCAGATCATCGCTTAAAGGGGACACTCCGGTAATTTTCAAAACTTTTTTTTTCTATTTACGAGTAACAGATTTCAACAAGATTTTCACATTATGTTTCTACTGGCAATGTATTTCAACAGATTTCAAAGTAATTGGTCTCATAGTTTTTTAATAATAAATTTTCAATTATTTTTGGTATTCTTGAACATCCTGTACTTTTAGTCAAATTTAATTTCAGGTGTATCACATTTTAATACGTGGCGAAGACTAGTTAGAGAAATAGCTCCTTGTATAAGTTTCCCTATCAGTCCTTCAGTTTTGTAATTATTGTCTTCAAAATTTATACTTATTATTATCACCTTAATTATCACCTTAATATCACCTACTTAGCAAAATTGTCAATTGCTTTTGCTTTGTCTTTTGGCTTATGCCTTTTGACTTTGCTTTTGCAATATTTCTGACAAGATCGCCGTTCCACGACTTCTTCGTCATGCTGATGAGAACCGAATAGTTCGAAACCGGAGATTCGCAAACTGGGTTAAAGAATATCGTCCCATTTTGTGTATCACAGGCCAAAGCCTTTGGAAGATCCAAAGATTGCAAAGGATAATACCAAATGCAATCAAAGGATCAAACCTTTGGCAAAGGTCTATGAAAACACAAACTTGTACGTATTTTCAAGAGTATAAACTCTATTTATTGTTTTGCGTTTTTCTCTGTTTCGGCTTCAATTCGCCTCTTCAGCTAGAGAAGTGTGATGACAAAAATTCTGTCGATCACTACTCTAGGACAAAGTGGAGAAGGAAAGATCTCTAACGAGAATTCCAAATTGTAGAATTTATTATTATTTTTTTAATTTTACGACAATAAACATTATTATTCGGTATATTATTTTAATGTACCGAAGTATATATGACATTTTCATGCAGATATTCTGCGTCATCATACGATGAAAGAGTAATGGAACGGAGAAAAATTCTCTCCGGCGCCGGGATTTGAACCCGGGTTTTCAGCTCTACGTGCTGATGCTTTATCCACTAAGCCACACCGGATACCACCCCGGCGCCGAACAGAATCGTCTCCCGGCCAACTAGTCACTCATAACGAGTGCACCTCAGCACATGTGTGGACTTCAGTCCTACGTTCATAGACATCTATGACGTAGTGCAGAGGGCGGCCACTAGAGGGAACCCAAGAGTTGGAGCTTAATCTGAGACGATTCTGTTCGGCGCCGGGGTGGTATCTGGTGTGGCTTAGTGGATAAAGCATCAGCACGTAGAGCTGAAAACCCGGGTTCAAATCCCGGCGCCGGAGAGAATTTTTCTCCGTTCCATTACTCTTTCATCGTATGATGACGCAGAATATCTGTACGGAAATATCATATGTACTTCGGTACATTAAAATAAAACAATATACATGATATGCGTAAATCACTCCGTGATTTAAGACGGCGCTTATTCCGTCGGATCCCGGCCAACTAGTCACTCATAACGAGTGCACCTCAGCACATGTGTGGACTTCGGTCCTAGGTTCATAGACATCTATGACGTAGTGCAGAGGGCGGCCACTAGAGGGAACCCAAGAATTGGAGCTTAATCTGAGACGATTCTGTCCGACGCCGGGGTTGTATCCGGTGTGGCTTAGTGGATAAAGCATCAGCACGTAGAGCTGAAAACCCGGGTTCAAATCCCGGCGCCGGAGAGAATTTTTCTCCGTTCCATTACTCTTTCATCGTATTATTATTCGGGGTACAATCAAACTTACACAAAACGATATGTGTAACTGATCTAGGGTATGGTGCCTATGTGCAAAATTTCATGAAGACTCCACATATTTGCTATAAAAGATTGAATCAGAAATACTACCAAAAAAACGGTAAATGGCAATTTAAAAGTAATAGTTTCATTCTGTTGCACACACACATATTGGAAAACATTTTTAAATCAACTTAGAAACGGAATTAAAGAAATTTCTTTGGCAGGGTGAAAGTACACATAGAAATAGTGTTTTTAAATGGGGAGAAAATTCCTAAACCTAAATGCAAATTTGAGCAGCAGGCTACAACGTGTGCATAATGCGTGCGTCCGTTATATTTGTAATATTCGTAAGTATGATCATGTTTCCCCGTCTTTCCAAACTCTGTCTTGGCTAAGGCTAAGCGATCGACGAGCCCTGCATTCTCTTGTTCTCTTATTTCAAATTCTGCGCACAGCTACCCCAATCTATTTGGCTTCTCGTTTTCAAAATTTATCCGCATATCTGTCTTGGCTAAGGTCAAGCGATCGACGAGCCCTGCATTTTCTTGTTCTATTATTTCAAATTCTGCGCACAGCTACCCCAATCTATTTGGCTTCTCGTTTTCAAAATTTATCCGCATATCTGTCTTGGCTAAGGTCAAGCGATCGACGAGCCCTGCATTTTCTTGTTCTATTATTTCAAATTCTGCGCACAGCTACCCCAATCTATTTGGCTTCTCGTTTTCAAAATTTATCCGCATATCTGTCTTGGCTAAGGTCAAGCGATCGACGAGCCCTGCATTTTCTTGTTCTATTATTTCAAATTCTGCGCACAGCTACCCCAATCTATTTGGCTTCTCGTTTTCAAAATTTATCCGCATATCTGTCTTGGCTAAGGTCAAGCGATCGACGAGCCCTGCATTTTCTTGTTCTATTATTTCAAATTCTGCGCACAGCTACCCCAATCTATTTGGCTTCTCGTTTTCAAAATTTATCCGCATATCTGTCTTGGCTAAGGTCAAGCGATCGACGAGCCCTGCATTTTCTTGTTCTATTATTTCAAATTCTGCGCACAGCTACCCCAATCTATTTGGCTTCTCGTTTTCAAAATTTATCCGCATATCTGTCTTGGCTAAGGTCAAGCGATCGACGAGCCCTGCATTTTCTTGTTCTATTATTTCAAATTCTGCGCACAGCTACCCCAATCTATTTGGCTTCTCGTTTTCAAAATTTATCCGCATATCTGTCTTGGCTAAGGTCAAGCGATCGACGAGCCCTGCATTTTCTTGTTCTATTATTTCAAATTCTGCGCACAGCTACCCCAATCTATTTGGCTTCTCGTTTTCAAAATTTATCCGCATATCTGTCTTGGCTAAGGTCAAGCGATCGACGAGCCCTGCATTTTCTTGTTCTATTATTTCAAATTCTGCGCACAGCTACCCCAATCTATTTGGCTTCTCGTTTTCAAAATTTATCCGCATATCTGTCTTGGCTAAGGTCAAGCGATCGACGAGCCCTGCATTTTCTTGTTCTATTATTTCAAATTCTGCGCACAGCTACCCCAATCTATTTGGCTTCTCGTTTTCAAAATTTATCCGCATATCTGTCTTGGCTAAGGTCAAGCGATCGACGAGCCCTGCATTTTCTTGTTCTATTATTTCAAATTCTGCGCACAGCTACCCCAATCTATTTGGCTTCTCGTTTTCAAAATTTATCCGCATATCTGTCTTGGCTAAGGTCAAGCGATCGACGAGCCCTGCATTTTCTTGTTCTATTATTTCAAATTCTGCGCACAGCTACCCCAATCTATTTGGCTTCTCGTTTTCAAAATTTATCCGCATATCTGTCTTGGCTAAGGTCAAGCGATCGACGAGCCCTGCATTTTCTTGTTCTATTATTTCAAATTCTGCGCACCGCTACCCCAATCTATTTGGCTTCTCGTTTTCAAAATTTATCCGCATATCATCAGCTAAGTACAAGATCTCATCAGAACAATTTACTCATAATACCCTACCACAAGACATCTTTATATTCTTCATCTTATACAGTTTCAGTTGCTAGAAATTGGAACTCGCTATCGAGTGATGTAAAGGGTTGTTGGACAATAACTTCATTTAGGTCAAAATTACATAAATTCTTACTTAACAAATTAATTGCTGATTAATATTTATTACATATTACAGTATAATGAAACTAACATCTGTTCATTCCTATTATTAACATTAATTTCTCTAAATAGATTTTCAAAACCTCTAATGGCAATTACATTAATATTCTCATTATAGAAATATATTTTAGAGTCCACACCTGTGGATTAACGGTTAGCGCGTCTATCCGCGAAACCAGGTGGCCCGGGTTCGATTCCCGGTCAGGGCAAGTTACCTGGTTGAGGTTTTTTCCGGGGTTTTCCCTCGACCCAATATGAGCAAATGCTGGGTAACTTTCGGTGTTGGACCTTGGACTCACTTCACCGGCATTATCACCTTCATCTCATTCAGACGCTAAATAGCCAAAGATGTTGATAAAGCGTCATAAAATAACTTACTAAAAAATATATTTTAGATTTATATATTTTTTTTTCTCCCTGTAACATAGTTCTAGTAAGATTATATTAAATTAATTTTCATCATTTTACTAGCTATCTCAAACCTCAAATTAATTATAATTGATTGAATTAAATTAGCTCATAAATTAAGTTACTATTTTACCTTATAGGTTTATCTAAATTTAAATAAATATGTAGTCTACTAGTCGTTAACTTAACTGAAGAATATTGCTGGAGAACCTTTTAAGTGTAGTGTAAATATTCGTAATTTAAATATGTATTGTATTGATTAAGGCTGGTTGAGTGGAAGAGAAGGCCTTATGGCCTTGACTCTGCCAGCGAAAATAAAACATTATTATTATTATTATTATCATTATTATTATTATCATTATTATTATTATTATTATTATTAAAATATTCATACTTGTCACCAAAATGTTCCCTTAAAACAACAAAAGATGAAGGAAACTCATGATCCTATTGGAACTTCGAATCGGGAATCTAAACCGTGTTCACCTGATTGATAGTAAGAAACGCTACAGAACACTGAAATAAATACCTTAAGGGTACGAATTCATCACAGTTTTTCTCTTAAGTCGCGTTCAAATTCCGCGAAACGATTCTACATTTACTTATTACAGGAATTCCTATTTTTATTTGGGCTTCAAGCTCGCAAAAAAAAACTATTAAAATTAGTAACAAAATTGCAGCGAGAGATTTTGCATGGATCGGAACTTTTTGTTCACGCGATTGTACACAAACAGATTTTAATGAAGGACAAGGCCAAAGTATTCACCGCGCCAGGTAGCAGCGGGGAGGGCGTAGAGGGGGAGCCGAGGTGTAAGAACTGAGAGCATCACTAATTCTAGTAACTGGAGAGCAACAAAAATCCCCCAGACAAGTAGTAAGGGTATAAAATGGAATCCAGAGCGGCGATCCACACCAGATCACCAATCAGGCTCAAGTCGGCAACATGCACAAGCTCGCTGTTCTGCTTCTTGGAGTAGCGGCCCTCGTGGCTGTGGCTCAGTCAGCAGCTCTCGGTACGTATCAATCTTATAACATATCACACTAGAATTTTAAAATTCCTCTTTAATTTCTTAAGTAGTGAAAGTAATAAAACGAATGTAATGAAAGTGGCTGCATTTGCTATACATCTAGATTAGATATTTTGCATTAAGGGAAGACTCCATTGAAAATCATGAAAATTTTTCCAAATTTTTTTAGCTATTTCACTTATTCAGAATTTATATTTTCATACCCCAAACGGATTCAGCTCAATTCTGATTACAAATACTCTTAAAAAATATTAATAAAATAAACTAGCAGCATTTCTCACAAAATAAATGCATGGAAACATGCAGCTACCTCATAAATACTTGCAGTAAAAATTTCATCCAGATTGATTAATATTTGGCATAAGAAAGTTGGTGTTGAATCAACAAAAATGAACACAGAAAAATAGATTTGAAAATAAGATGAATATTTATGTAAATTAATATTCTCCTCCGCTACATTCATCTAGTAACTTCAAGGAGCCAACAAAAAGTTACTAGATTTGTAATCAGAAATTTTAGAAAAGAATTCTTCGATGAAAAACAATTTTTACAGCTCTTTAAATTCCACACCCCCTTCCAGCCTTAATTTAATAAGTGTAAACATACGAGTATTTGTAATCAGAATTGAGCTGAATCCATTTGGGGTATGAAAATATAAATTCTGAATAAGTGAAATAGCTAAAAAAAAATTTGGAAAAATTTTCATGATTGTCAGTGGAGTCTTCCCTTAATGCTGAGATCTATCTACTCTGCAAACTACAACAAATGTATCGCTTGTCTCGTATTTCTTTTATGGGGTTTATAGTCTGAAATTCTTCAAGAAATATAATAATAATACATTTAGTTTCCCTTATAAAAAGGTTCCCAGATTTGACAAAGCGTATTACATAATTTGGAAACACACCTAAAAGGTAAAATGATATACATTTGAAACAGTTAGGGAATCGAATATACAAAAGTCAGAAAAATTTACACCTAAGTAGCGTTTGTGCTCATTTACAGTTAAGAAAGGGGGGAAAAATATCAGGTTAAAATGATTTGAATGCCATATACCGCGAGAAAAATAATAGTACAGATTTGTTGGCACTGATATCTAAACCAATCAACAGCCATCGGTTAAGATAACTTCAAATTTCCATTATCACTCCCATACAAGTGATTTCTCAATATCTAAACCGATCCTTTGAGGGCACTAATGGCTATTTCCTTCACAATGCTGTGTGTTAGCCCAGGTTTTTACATTTGTTGGCAAAGAAGGAGGGTATGGTACCTCGTGCTCCCACCATCAGACCTATTACATCAATGTGGGACAGGCTATATTTATCTTTATAGAACGGGATTGTTGGTTCATGGATCCGTTTCTTTTCACTGTCCACCTCATGCGGTTGATCTGCATGTGTCTCAAATCTGATGGTGCAGTTTTATAATCCGTGAAATAGAGGCCTTTCAAATTATATATAAAGTGTAATGTTTTCCATTTCATATTCATTAAATTTAACTGGATGCTGTCAGCGAAAATTTCGTAAGATACGAAAATGTACTGTTATTTCAATTCGTTTTCTCGAAACTAATTTCTTTTGTAGTAATGTACCATTTTCTCTCAAATTACCGAGGCAGAACTTTATGATTTTCCCTCGTATATTTTACTAAGTAGTCTCTAGAGTTTTATAACATATTATTGATGGGTCAGTTCAAAAGTGAAACAATTCAAAATTTAAAGTTATGAGGATACTCCATTTTAGAGGTTCACGTTGCTGAGAAAAATCCAATTAACACACTCTAATTTGTAACTTGCAGTATATCGTCGTTGTTCCTGCAATAACTCCTATGTGACATATTTATCGATTTTCAGATTTTTACTCTATTAAATAACTTAAATTGTGATACAGCAAATAATAAAATCTGCTATATATAATTTTATTTGTTTCGAAAATGTAAGAATTCAAAATCTCCTATGTATGGCTGCCATAGGATGAATAAATGTGTTTTTATCTCCTAATGAAACAATTATATATTTTGCACATTAGAGCTATATTAAACATCATTAACAGAATCTGAGGTAATTTTAATTGGATTTTCACAGCAACATGAAGCTTTAAGATGCAGGTTTCTCAAAACTTTAAATTTTGAGTCGTTTCTCTTCTGAAATGGCCAATCGTTATGTAGTTTTTTAATAATATACTTCGGAAGAAAAAATAAATAAAAAAGCAAATTTTGGCCATTTTTTAATAAAAAATGTATTTATAAAAAATGTATATCTTCTAAGTTATGATTGCAATTAAACCCCTGAGTTATAATATGTAAAGCGAAAAACAAAATACCACTCATAAAAATTTCAGAGTTTACGTCTACTGGTTGGTGAGATAAAGGAACACGAATTATGTTAATTTAACATTGCTTGTATAGACCACTGGGAATCCCCTTAGGAAACCCAGGGAGTTGCAAAAAAAAAAAACGTTTTATTTATTTTTAAAAACTTAGAGTAATTATTCGATTCTGAAACAGTTGCTATATAATGAATACGTTTTTTTACTTTAAAATGGACGCCTTTCTAAGACACAATAATGAGAGTAGCTTATAGTTTATTAATTGGTTATTTTACGACGCTTTATCAACTGCTATGGTTATCTAGCGTCTGAATGAGATGAAGGTAACATTATCCAGCATTTGCTTCTATTGGATTGAGGGAAAACCACGGAAAAAAACCTCAACCAGGTAACTCGTCCCAACCAGGATTTGAACCCCGGTCAGCTCGTTTAGGCATGAGTAGCTTCTTAAAAGACTTTCTTTTAAATACTACACTTTTGTGAATTTACTCGTAAGATGAATAAATTATTCTCAGGAAATCTCACAATCACATTTTAAAATTTCCACAATGATATATCAATTCCTTACGAAAAAATTAATGCATTATGAAAGTAACATAATGAACAATTAATTCTATCACTGTTATCAGATATCAAAACAAAGCGAGTACCAGGAACGTAACGTATATTTTCTCAGACATCTTACATGTTTCGTAGCAATTCAGTTTTTTTACTATGCTACGAATTGCATTATTGTTCCTAGTTTATTTTCTTGAATTGGAAACCTCAATTAAACCATTTAATATGCACTTGGGCCTGTATAAATGATTAACATTCGTTTTGTGTATTCCGCAAAAAGATGTTGCCTACAATATGAAAAGAAAAACATTTCACTTCGATTATAAATTTTACACTGCGCTACAAAAGAAATGCCGATACGAAATTATATCGTTTTCCGAGGACTTTAACAAACATGGCGAAGTGGAAGCTATTTTCCTGAGATTAGTTTTTAAAAAATATGTAAATATTTCAGCTTGTTTGGCTTTAATAACAACTCCAGAAGGAATTTCGGTTTCAACAGATCCCAACATCATTTCCAACATAACAGAACATTGTTTATTAAATTCAGAGACTGGTAACTTAACGACAAAGAAATAATAGCATCATGCATGGCCTTCCTCAACGAATAATTTTTATTCTACGTATTCTTTTTTCTTTCTAGTGTACACAGTCCCTAGATACCAAAACAGAACACGCTAAACAAGACATACAAACACAAAGCGAATTTCTAACTTAAAACTCTTATCAAAAAGTTTTAATTCAAATACGTATTAGTGCGCCAGAAAATAATGTATGAACCATGGTGAAATTTCATGTTTAAACCTCGGGCCACTTGCACCCTCGGGCCAGAGGCAGCAAACCCGTAGCCCTCGCTATAAATATCTTCATTTCGCCCTTGACACATAAATTACTATTGTATTATTTTTGTCAATGTTTGTATCTTTTTTGTATTTGAAGAGTCCACTGCAAGAATGTTGGATGTCATTTGGAATACATTTTGCAGGAGAAGCAATTGAAAGTTTGAAATGCTTAGCGCTCAAAGCTTAACTGTGATTTTCCGATCATTACTGGACAATGACTATCAGTGTTAATGCCATATAACTCTGTATGCACATTCTATATGTCTTAAGCTATGCATTGACAGTCTTGGTTCATTTTCGACAAGAAAGTGACATCCATCATTCTTGCAGTGGACTCTTCACTTATGTGTGCTATCTGGTAGGATGTAAGAGAAAGCTTTATGGTATTAATCGTTTCAGATTATATAAATTAATTAATCAATTAAATTTAAAATGTTAGGCCCTATCCCGTCAGATGAAGTTAAAAATTATGAGCAAAATTTATGTGTGTAGCCAAAAGGAAGTAAGTACAAAGCAGGGGAACTTGTAACCAGCTTGATTGTTGCCATTGACAAGGTCCGAACAAAGAGAGCAGTTCCATTGTGGTGCTCAACGCCTGGGTCGTGCGTGAGGTAATTAGTTCTAAACAAGGCCAGGCACGAGAATAGTGCTGGAGGTCAGACTGGTTATGAAGCAATCACGTCTGTGTGCAATGCAATCGATGTTGTCTTTCTCGGAACCTTCCAAGAGCAGCACAGTCACTGACCAACTCGATCATGCCCTATCTGATCTTAGAATAAAATAAGACATTCTACAAGAAACAGGAAATTCCAATTCACATACAATGCATACAGAACAAAGAACAGCCCTAAGAAAGGGAAGATTTGTATTGGATTTGAGGGACGCTGCTGACTACGCTACAGACGCTCCACTAAAACAGTGGCGTGGCTGTGGCCACATCTGAAACAAACAATTTAAGCGCCATTTTTAGTGACCGCCACTAGCGGCGAATCCAAGCACTCAGAGCGTCTGCAACATCACTATTCTGTGGCTGTGGCTGAGTGTGAAGGACCTCATTTACAGAGGTGTGAAAATTATTAAAATAATCTTAATTTTAAAGGTTTTTTTAATAGTTCCTTCACAAATATTAATTGAATTGATGAATATTGGTATATATTACTACACTGATGTAGGATATATTTACTACTAACAATGCCTGAAAGCATTGTTGTGCATTGGTATTTTTCTTATTTTACAATTGTTATGGGAATTCAGAAATTATTATATTATGTTGGCGGAATTGGAAACATAAAAAATTATATGCACAAAACAGATGTATACGTTCATTTGAACCTTCACAACAATGTAAACGCAAAGAACAATTTGTTTAAAGCATTTCTTAATTAATTTTTTGATCGGGCAGAAGTGAAGATTGAATTTACAGGGCGTCAGGTAATCTTTTATAGATTAAGTACAGAATTATTTCCACATGAATTACTAGTACGAACGACGAAAGTGGTAATTGGAATCAGGTACAATAGTCTATAGTGCGATAATATGCATAAAAGAACTGAAGCCTGTGTCGAAATAAACTGCCACCATTTTCAAAAATGTGTTTAAATGTCCATATTGTGATTATTTTTAAATTTAAATTCATTCTCTATATTGTATGCTAATGTGCTGTAGACAGTATAATATACACTGCATAATGAATACGTCCGCATGGACAGCTCAGTTCATGAATAAAAAACTTACTATTAATACAGTACTGTATTTTGATTAAACAAAATCGTAATGAAAATTATCAAACTCAAAATCGCGATAATTCCTAGTTTACGTAGATGGATGAACTACTTTTCTTCCCTCCTATACCTAGTAAAGTGATTTGTATTTTACGCCAGTATCATCGAACTCCAGTCGTGGAAGGGTATAGTCAGGTTAATATTAGAAATGTTAGTAACA
This sequence comes from Periplaneta americana, assembly GCF_040183065.1. Taxonomy (NCBI): domain Eukaryota; kingdom Metazoa; phylum Arthropoda; class Insecta; order Blattodea; family Blattidae; genus Periplaneta; species Periplaneta americana. Next base: position 198,713,253 of record NC_091119.1, on the reverse strand, counting down.
ATAAAATGATGTCTCTGTATGTAAAATTATTATTATTATTATTATTATTATTATTATTATTATTATTATTATTACTTAAATTCGAGTATAGACATTTAACGCAATGACTGGGATTCCTTTAATCCCTTGCCACTTTTTAATTTTATATCTGCTGTGAAAATAAGACAATATGCTTATTTTGAAGAGAATTTTCTATACGAGTTCATTAACTTGTTTCTTGTTATCAAATGCACAACTCGCCTCTGTTTCCCCTGAATTAATAGACTCGAATGTTGTCTTGTGTTTAGCTTTCGCCCCGTACCCGGTAGTCTTCGCCGTTCCGGTTCAAGATGAAGAAGCAGAGGCTCTGAGAGTCAGGAGGTCGCCGGATCACCACCACGCCCCCAACGTAGGATTAGGCGGTGGTTCAGGCAGCCAGTCTCAGTCGTCCAGCAAGTCCCAGAGCTCTGCCTCCGGAGGCGGCGGTATCGGAGGGTCCGGAAGCCAATCTCAATCCTCCAGCAGCAGTCAAGCCGGCAGCAGTGGCGGCTCTGGTGGACGAGGTCCCGGAGGTCCAGGGGGTTACGGAGGTCGTGGAGGTCACGGCAATGGATTCGGGGGCGGCAGCTTCAGCGAGTCTTCCAGCAGCTCCAAGAGCGAGAGTTACTCAAACGGTGGAGGAAACGGTTCCGGCAGTTCTTCCTCGTCACAGAGCCAGAGCAGCAGCAGCAGCGGCGGCAGGGGTCACGGAGGCAGCGGCAGTTCAAGTCAGTCTAGCTCGTCCAGCGGCGCTTCCTCTGGCGGTGGACATGGACACGGCAAGAGCGGTTCATCCAGTCAGGCTGGGTCTTCCAGCAACTCCCACAGCCATGGCAAATAGACACGTCGAGCGTTTTGAAAATACACTTCCACAAAGACATTGGCTCCAGCATTGAGATTACAAATAGCTCTTGACGCGCTCGTCTTTCACTTTTTATGTGGCTGAAATGAAAATGACTTATTGCCTAAGAGACAGAAGAAGGCTATAGCGACAAAGTCGAAATGTAAGGTTTCTATGGCGACAAAACATATCATTTTTTAACAACTAGTCCATACTGACAAGGAACCTCCAAAGTCAGTTATTAGTCAACAAACATAATCTGGAGTTTGGGAAGCCAGAAACGATAATAAATTTAAAACTTCTCCTTTGAAACCAGTAAGAAATTGTAAGGCTACATATTTAAAGCATTTTCCATGACTTAGCAAGGTTTTATAAATGAGTTAGCCTACATGAAAGGAAGGGATTCTTTCTTTCTGATTTTCTTTCGTATTAGGCAAAAATTACTTCAAATTAAGCGTCAAGAGTTTTTGCTTTTTATTTTTTCATGTCTTTCATTGTGCTTCAATTTATTTTTTTTATGAATCCTTAATTATGGATTCAAAATTTAGACATCGAGATATTTTATTATTCTTTGTATTACAGAATCGATTTTAAATGAAAATTAAAATATTCATGTCTGTAACTTCGTTGTGTTTTCATTTCATACTTCGTTTTTTAATTGTGAAATTATCTATTATATTGAGAACAAGATTTTATTCCATTGTTAATCGACTGGAGTTCCTTGTTAATATAACAATTGACAAATGAAGAGTGAATGAACAGAAACGAATCAGAAAAACTGTAACTGTGTAAGTAGGTTTTGTGAGGCCATTTTTATTATTCCAGTAAGCAATTCTTAAAGACACGTGAGATTATCTAGAAACGCTGAACATTATGTGCAATAGATTATTTTTATCAAATGCCATGATATTAAATGATATTTTATAAACTTATACGTTTTCATTTTCTTCTTTAATATCCTTTTCCAAATGCATTACCTTCCTGTAAAAAGTTAAGTCTCTCCATCCATCAGGATTTTTTATTTCTACTTTAAACAATAACTTCACTCGTGGCTACTTCCGTCATTGACTTCTAGCAGAATGTGGTGCCCACAAGTGACGAGGTAACACGTTACAGTACAAAGTGTCCAACAGACCCTAATTTACCCTATTTATTTAGTCTGGTGTAGTTAAGGACACTAGACCATCTCTTCTACATCACCAGAAATAAAATAATATAAAGAAAAAATCAAACTATAAACAAAGTAAAACCAACGAAAATATATATAGGCTACAGTCACACGAACTTTAAATGAGTTAGCATTGTCTTGAAGTTCAGCACAACAAAAAAACACCCCTTGGTCCCTATACACCACATAGCGTTGAGCCAATGTTCTACAGATCTCACATTTCATCTCTGGTGGCCAGTGACTGTTAAATTTCAAGTGCCTTATATTATTCGTGAGCGTTAGAGTATTAAAAAGCATTACAACCTTTCTCCTATCTCTTTTCCTCCCCACCGCAAATGTTACGTTACACAGAGGCAGAGATAAAATTATATAAGATCCATACATTGATGTGAAGCTCTCCTGACACACATTTCACGTAATTTCACGACTATGTGTAGGCTACATTAACTTCAGAGAGAGCTGACGATAAATAGAGGATTTCCTTGTTAACAGTCTTAACCCGTTGGGGTGTCATCGTCAGCAAAAATGTATCTCTCTATCGGTCATACCAAAGAATCAATATGTACGTCATGTAATTTAATTTATATTTGAATATTTTTACCCCTTGACCGCTGTACGTCAGTTTATATGATACCAAGTTTTTTTTTTTTTTTTTAAATATGACTTGAGAAATTATATCCCAGAAATTAAGAATATATTAATTATATATCTTATTTTGTATACAAAATAAAGATACAATACATAAATTCGCAATAAGTCACTTTTTAACATAAATAATAATATTGTGGGATACGTAGGCCTATATTTTAGAAATTAAGACATTGTTCTTCCCACAATGCTTAACTGATTGGCAACGTGATTATACAGATAGAATCTCGCAGTAACACATTTTCGGACATGAACAACAATATTTTGAGACACGTATAATTTAGAATTAATAGAATGTTATTTTCACTAAGATTATGTACAGTCACATACTAACATTAGGAACATAACAAAAATATCATGGAACTGCTTTTTGATAGGCCCTATGTGTAAAATGCTTTGTTTTCCCCTCCTTTGCATAAATATATGTATATAAAATATGTTTGTGCGAGATCGTGCGTATTTGCTTGTTTTCCGAACAGAACCAATACGCGGTAAGTGTGAAATTCCACATTCAGTATTCCCAACGTAACACACATAACAATTTCCCTCTTCTTACCGCTTAAGCGCGACATTCATTTTACTGCTTTAGGCTTTTAACATATTATTTTTAGAGACGTTTTACATAGTAATAATTATAAATTGGAAACTTACCACTGCAATTTCACCTAAATTGCACTGTTAATTATTGTTTTTAAATATTTGCAAAAATTAAGTAAAGTCTACTACTCCACGAAACTTATTGCATTCCTGATACAAGTAACATTAAGGAAGCCGTGAAAAAATCAACAAGATTCCAGATGCCGATGTTATTACTGCAATATGTTATATAAATAATATTGTTAAAATATTAAAATGAAAAATAAATCGTTACATAACCTTACCGTTTGTTTTAAGTTCGCATTTATAGACTGGGGGGGAAAAAAGACAGACGTACATCACGGCCTGCTGGAGTATAGTAAACACAGAAAACATTTATAGCAACAATGTTGAAGAAAGATATTTTGGTTTTCCGAAGTTGCCGTCATTAAACAGAAACCAAGATGGAGATTTCATTGCAACTAATTAGAAATTCGTCTTTCAGGTATGTAACAAACGATCTTCGCACAAAATAATGTACGATACACGAGCGGTATGTTTGTTTTCATGTTCTCGGAAATTAAAAAAGCTCAACTACGTTTCGCTTTTTCAATCTTTTCCTCGAACATGAAAACGTCAACATACCGCTCTTGTAACGCATATTACTATTATGTGTGCCCACTCGAGAGCAAGCTGCATAGTTGGGAATGTGAAAAACACGGAGTTTCTAAGTTAATATTGCAACTTTGAGCGACTATCCCTAAGCTTCGTTTTAATATGTCCATTACAAATGCTAGTCCCACTGAAATAAAATTACAGTTGCTTAAAATCGAAAGGCAAGTTAGTAGGTATCATAGGAATACGTGAGATAAAAACATTTTCTCCTTTTGTTTTACCAGTTAATATTTTCACTTATATTACCTTTTTTCTCACAGCAATTCTTGTTCCATTGCATAATTTTGATGTGTCAATATTTCGTAATAGTTCCGGTACTATTGGTGATTCAAAATTAAATATTAAATTATATGGTTTCAAAGAATTCAAGAATTCAGTTGGATAAAATACAGCCTGCTCACTATCTACAATTGTATCGAGAAACTCATACTACGGTTCTGGACTGTGAAAAGATACTTATTGCATGAATTGTCTAAATGTTGGTCTTCATGATGTATCAACAATGCTTTCGTGCTCTTTCTTCCACGGCCTTGTGAAAGTCGATGTTGAATACAACAGACAATAATAAAGAAAAATAGATTCATTCTCTCATTTTCTATTAAGAACATCTTGTTTTAAGTTGATTTCATTAATAAAGCTGCTTTCATAACACCAAAATGTATGAACAACTAAATTGTTACTATAGTAATCATAAGCATGTTGCTTCTGCATAAAACAAATTAAATATTACATAAAATACGCAAAAACTATAGGGCGCCATTTAAAATGTTATCGATGACGTCACAACTCTCACAACCATAGTCACAAAAATATTTTGTTTACTAGAAATACTCATTTCTAAATGCAATGTTTGACGAGTCTGAGCTTTTTGTCAAAAATCACGTCATTCAAATTGCAATTATGCGTCACTTTTGAAGAACCATGTATACAGATTAAAGACGGAATGTAGTGTATAAGCTGAGTGCACAAACTTTGAGAAAGAAACTAGCCAGTCAGCACAGCAGGCAAAAATCGAGCTAGCCCTGTAGGCCCTTGCCCTTGTGCGATTTCATGGCTGTTCTTATTTTTATACTAGTAGTATTTTGACAATGGATGTCAGCCACGATGTGAACGTCTTCTATATTCATAACAAGATTTCGTTTAAATGTTCTGTGAAATACAGTAGTCACTCAACCAAACAACAGAGCACGTTTTATAGATCTGCTTAACAAATTCCGTGCAATAAATGTTTTTTTTATTTACTCTGCAACTACTTTGTCTGATTCGCTTCACAGGAACCAGCGATCATGAGCCGTGACTAACTACTGTAGTTACCAGCTGCAATTACGACCGCATTCTCCACAACACCTCCTGATGCAGGTTCTTCCCAGACTCGCACCTGATTCTTATTCATTTCCTTACTGTAATAGCACTCACAGCCCACGCAACAACAACACTCAGCCATTACTGTAACAACCACTAGTCTTTCAGCTTTACACCAAACAAGTTACTATACAATCTGGAATTTGAGATAAACATCACAATCATAAACATGCCGAAACGGGAGAATTACTGAATATGACCCATTCATGAAACATTTACGCACCAACAGTGTGGCTGTTTTTTAAGGGGAGAGGATGGTATTTTTTGGTGAAAAACGAGTAAATTAAAAAAAAAATCTGTGATATGTGTGGAATGCATAGCATAACATTTTGTGAGTATCTGTGCCCTTATCGGATGTTGAGTCGCCATTTTTAAACTTCCTGCGTTATGGATTTTTAAATCGCTCGCCCACTTTTATTGTTGTTTCCGGTAAATTAAATTTTCAAAAAAATGTTTTTTCTTTAAAATACACTTTGATATGTGTGGAATGCATTGCATAACATTTTGTGAGTATCTGTGCCCTTATCGGATGTTGAGTCGCCATTTTTAAACTTCCTGCGTTATGGATTTTCAAATCGCTCGCCCACTTTTATTGTTGTTTCCGGTAAATTAAATTTTCAAAAAAATGTTTTTTCTTTAAAATACACTTTGATATGTGTGGAATGCATAGCATAACATTTTGTGAGTATCTGTGCCCTTATCGGATGTTGAGTCGCCATTTTTAAACTTCCTGCGTTATGGATTTTCAAATCGCTCGCCCACTTTTATTGTTGTTTCCGGTAAATTAAATTTTCAAAAAAATGTTTTTTCTTTAAAATACACTTTGATATGTGTGGAATGCATAGCATAACATTTTGTGAGTATCTGTGCCCTTATCGGATGTTGAGTCGCCATTTTTAAACTTCCTGCGTTATGGATTTTTAAATCGCTCGCCCACTTTTATTGTTGTTTCCGGTAAATTAAATTTTCAAAAACAAATGTTTTTTCTTTAAAATACACTTTGATATGTGTGGAATGCATTGCATAACATTTTGTGAGTATCTGTGCCCTTATCGGATGTTGAGTCGCCATTTTTAAACTTCCTGCGTTATGGATTTTTAAATCGCTCGCCCACTTTTATTGTTGTTTCCGGTAAATTAAATTTTCAAAAAAATGTTTTTTCTTTAAAATACTCTTTGATATGTGTGGAATGCATTGCATAACATTTTGTGAGTATCTGTGCCCTTATCGGATGTTGAGTCGCCATTTTTAAACTTCCTGCGTTATGGATTTTTAAATCACTCGCCCACTTTTATTGTTGTTTCCGGTAAATTAAATTAAAAAAAAAACGTTTTTTCTTTAAAATACACTTTGATATGTGTGGAATGCATTGCATAACATTTTGTGAGTATCTGTGCCCTTATCGGATGTTGAGCAGCCATTTTTAAACTTCCTGCGTTATGGATTTTTAAATCGCTCGCCCACTTTTATTGTTGTTTCCGGTAAATTAAATTTTCAAAAAAAAATGTTTTTTCTTTAAAATACTCTTTGATATGTGTGGAATGTATTGCATAACATTTTGTGAGTATTTGTGCCCTTATCGGATGTTGAGTCGCCATTTTTAAACTTCCTGCGTTATGGATTTTTAAATCGCTCGCCCACTTTTATTGTTGTTTCCGGTAAATTAAATTTTCAAAAAAATGTTTTTTCTTTAAAATACCCTTTGATATGTGTGGAATGCATTGCATAACATTTTGTGAGTATCTGTGCCCTTATCGGATGTTGAGTCGCCATTTTTAAACTTCCTGCGTTATGGATTTTTAAATCGCTCGCCCACTTTTATTGTTGTTTCCGGTAAATTAAATTTTCAAAAAAATGTTTTTTCTTTAAAATACTCTTTGATATGTGTGGAATGCATTGCATAACATTTTGTGAGTATCTGTGCCTTTATCGGATGTTGAGTCGCCATTTTTAAACTTCCTGCGTTATGGATTTTTAAATCACTCGCCCACTTTTATTGTTGTTTCCGGTAAATTAAATTTAAAAAAAAAAAAACGTTTTTTCTTTAAAATACACTTTGATATGTGTGGAATGCATTGCATAACATTTTGTGAGTATCTATGCCCTTATCGGATGTTGAGTAGCCATTTTTAAACTTCCTGCGTTATGGATTTTTAAATCGCTCGCCCACTTTTATTGTTGTTTCCGGTAAATTAAATTTTCAAAAAAATGTTTTTTCTTTAAAATACTCTTTGATATGTGTGGAATGCATAGCATAACATTTTGTGAATATCTGTGCCCTTATCGGATGTTGAGTCGCCATTTTTAAACTTCCTGCGTTATGGATTTTTAAATCGCTCGCCCACATTTATTGTTGTTTCCGGTAAATTAAATTTTCAAAAACAAATGTTTTTTCTTTAAAATACCCTTTGATATGTGTGGAATGCATTGCATAACATTTTGTGAGTATCTGTGCCCTTATCGGATGTTGAGTCGCCATTTTTAAACTTCCTGCGTTATGGATTTTTAAATCGCTCGCCCACTTTTATTGTTGTTTCCGGTAAATTAAATTTTCAAAAACAAATGTTTTTTCTTTAAAATACCCTTTGATATGTGTGGAATGCATTGCATAACATTTTGTGAGTATCTGTGCCCTTATCGGATGTTGAGTCGCCATTTTTAAACTTCCTGCGTTATGGATTTTCAAATCGCTCGCCCACTTTTATTGTTGTTTCCGGTAAATTAAATTTTCAAAAAAATGTTTTTTCTTTAAAATACTCTTTGATATGTGTGGAATGCATTGCATAACATTTTGTGAGTATCTGTGCCCTTATCGGATGTTGAGTCGCCATTTTTAAACTTCCTGCGTTATGGATTTTTAAATCACTCGCCCACTTTTATTGTTGTTTCCGGTAAATTAAATTAAAAAAAACGTTTTTTCTTTAAAATACACTTTGATATGTGTGGAATGCATTGCATAACATTTTGTGAGTATCTGTGCCCTTATCGGATGTTGAGTCGCCATTTTTAAACTTCCTGCGTTATGGATTTTTAAATCGCTCGCCCACTTTTATTGTTGTTTCCGGTAAATTAAATTTTCAAAAAAATGTTTTTTCTTTAAAATACTCTTTGATATGTGTGGAATGCATTGCATAACATTTTGTGAGTATCTGTGCCCTTATCGGATGTTGAGTCGCCATTTTTAAACTTCCTGCGTTATGGATTTTTAAATCACTCGCCCACTTTTATTGTTGTTTCCGGTAAATTAAATTAAAAAAAACGTTTTTTCTTTAAAATACACTTTGATATGTGTGGAATGCATTGCATAACATTTTGTGAGTATCTGTGCCCTTATCGGATGTTGAGTCGCCATTTTTAAACTTCCTGCGTTATGGATTTTTAAATCGCTCGCCCACTTTTATTGTTGTTTCCGGTAAATTAAATTTTCAAAAAAATGTTTTTTCTTTTAAATACTCTGATATGTGTGGAATGCATTGCATAACATTTTGTGAGTATCTGTGCCCTTATCGGATGTTGAGTCGCCATTTTTAAACTTCCTGCGTTATGGATTTTTAAATCGCTCGCCCACTTTTATTGTTGTTTCCGGTAAATTAAATTTTCAAAAAAATGTTTTTTTCTTTAAAATACCCTTTGATATGTGTGGAATGCATTGCATAACATTTTGTGAGTATCTGTGCCCTTATCGGATGTTGAGTCGCCATTTTTAAACTTCCTGCGTTATGGATTTTTAAATCACTCGCCCACTTTTATTGTTGTTTCCGGTAAATTAAATTTTCAATAAAGAAACGTTTTTTCTTTAAAATACTCTTTGATATGTGTGGAATGTATTGCATAACATTTTGTGAGTATCTGTGCCCTTATCGGATGTTGAGTCACCATTTTTAAACTTCCTGCGTTGTGGATTTTTAAATCACTCGCCCACTTTTATCGGTTTCCAGTAACTTCAATTTTTTTGCTACATTGCCAGACAAAAACGGATATAATTTCTGAACTATTAAAGAAACATGCAAGAAATTTATAACACACATTCTTTAGAATATTAAAAACTTTTCTCTGTAACAGAATTTTGTCAATTGATTTTATTTAAAAAATACGTCCGTTTGTTTGCAAGAAAGGAAATAAGAAAATTGTTATTAAATTTTAATTGTTTATTTTACAAACGTAGGGACTAATATCAAAATTCTGTTACAGACAGTTTGTAGAACATGCTTTTGCAAATACATTGCAAAAAATTGTTTGAATCTATCTTTAAAAACGGTTTAGATATATCTGTTTTAGTACAATCCTGCATTGGGTATATTTTTTTCCAATATGGGCCCCCCAATAATTCCTTTTTTTTTTTTTTTTGCAAAATATTTCTATTTGGTTGAGTTGCCATAGCTATGAGCTCTCTACATACAAAAACTAATATTTTACACCAAATAGGAAAAAATTTTAAAAAATACCATCCTCTCCCCTTAAGCTGCTAAATAGCTTAACCACTGCTCCACAACAAGCATGCTGTGGAGGTATTAAAATGTTGTTTTAGTTATTTTATCAATCCCCGCTGCTTTACACTCTATTGCTTAAGGAACATTGGTAAATATGTTGACGGTTAAATAATAATTGGCAACAATTAATTTGCAAGTTGTGCTACAGGGAATATGATTATTATACTAACCTAAATCCGCGATCATCAGGGTCTAAACGTAGTAATTGTAAACAAGTAGAAAATCCATAATTCTGATGACAAAATATATCCTGATTTCCTAGAATTATAACCACAAATTTTCACCAATTTTTTAATTATCTGTAAGTAACATGAAGTAACATAAGCAGATTTATTTGACTATATTACACTAAAACGAGTTGTAAAAATAAAAGAAAGGACAGAACGAAAAATTCTTTACGAAGATTGGAAGCATGCTGTGGAGGTAGCCCAATCAGCGCCTTGTAAAGCAGCGCACGGAGGTTTACGGTTGTGAACTGCGCGTCACCCGAAGGGACTTGGAAAATTTTAACTACTGAAGAAGCGGGCAGTTTCATTTTAACCAAGTGTACAGCAGTGGCAAAAAAAAAAAAAACCGGACCGACCCTTGTAGCTCGTACAAAAGAATCCTGTGCTGTGTATTGTGTCAAACTGTGGTAATTTCAATATGGATAGTGAAGCCAGAGGTATGTACTGCTATTTAATGTAAAAATACGCAGTTATCTTTGCCATACAGAGTTAGAAATGTAATATTGATGCCAGATGAAAATAAAACTCTCAAAGTTTTTTCGTCTGTAAGTTTGAGGCACTGAAGGAAACAAAAGACAGTAAGAATCGAACAAATGCAATAAATTTCATTGTTACAATTAATTATACAAGATGGATATGTTTAGCGACTAGCAAAATTTGAATCTGTGACTCTGAAATCAGCTACAAGGGTCGGTCCGGTTTTTTTGCCACTACTGTACATACAAACACACGTACACATATGCACACATACATACGTTGTACAAAGTATTTAAAAGCTTCAACAGTAGCATAGATGTTAACATGCTGTAAATAGTAAATTTAGGGAAAGTAGAATAATAATAATAATAATAATAATAATAATAATAATAATAATAATAATAATAATAATTTATTTTAGCTGGCAGAGTTAAGCCCGTAAGGCCTTCTCTTCCACTCAACCAGCAAAAAGTATTATACATATGCATGAACTTACAAAGAATTCAACAATTTGATTTAGATTAGAGTTACATGTATACAAGAGTTATGTACGAATTAAACAACAAAATACTATGAACTATTAATTAAACACTGTGTAGTAGAATTAAGCTAAAATACAGAGAATGTTAAGATATTTCAAATAATATTAGATAATAGAAAGAGATTATTATGAGACAATTTTGAAAATACAGCACTATCAGGATGATGTCTAAAGAAAGAAGTAAGAATGTAGTCAGTGATAGTTTAAATCAGTATGATTGCAGTGAAATGCTAATAAGGTTATCTTTTAAGCTGTTCTTAAAGGTGTTTATTGTCTTGCAGTCCCTAATACTTTGTGACAAGGAATTCCATTGACGCGAGGTGGATACTGTAAAAGATGATGAATAACAAGACGTTCTATGAAGAGGTATACTTAGCGTGCCACAGATAAGTGATCTGGTATTTACGTCGTGGTTAGGGTATAGATAAGAGAAACGAGACGAAAGGTAATTTGGTGTTGAGGTGTGCAGAATTCGAAAGAGTAAAGACAAAGAGTGTAAAGTTCTGCGTTTTTTAAGTCGGAGCCACGAAAGACTTGCGAAGGACGGTGATATGTGATCATATCGTCGGATGTTGCACACGTATCTGACGCACATATTCTGAGCTCGCTGTAACTTGACCGACAGTTCAGAACTTAGGTCACTTAACAAAACGTCACAATAATCGAAGTGCGGCATTACTAGGGTTTGTACTAGGGTAAGTTTTAGTTGCTGGGGCATTTTAGTTGTTGGGGCATTTTAGTTGCTGAGGCTAGCAATAATGTGTGTACATTGTATTCGGAAGAGTTAGCAATATTGTAATGTGTAGTCTATTAGCATACAGTATTGCATTTTTGTAATGGAACATGCTTGTAAAGAAGGATTAAAAAAAAATACGTACTGTACATAACTTACATAGAGCCCGATTATTTAGTCCTGATAGCTCAGCGACGCGAAAAAGAGGAAGTAATAGGAGTACTGGGGAGAGTTTTGGAGTAGAGATAAGGGCGAGCGGTCGGTAAAGGAATGCAGTATAGCTCAACTGTACTGGAAACACAACGCTATACCGCATGCGAGACATCGGATCGCTTTGACTGTAGGCAACAGACTAACCTGAACATCCTTTGGCGTAACTTAATGGACTCGCCTGACCCAGGCGCAGATCGTCGACGACTGTCAGGATTAAATCATCGTACTGTACTTGCATACATTACATACATTTATAAGTTAAGATTTTCACTGCGTTCGCCAGTGTGAAATTTTTGGACTATATAGTGTTTTTTAATTGTAGAAGCACCCAACGTTTCGGATCTACATATCAGCTCCATCATCACAGAAGAAAGGAAAGGGGACAATCTGTTTGATCTGTTACCAAGAGATATTCAGCAGAGCTATTGGTGTCCGTGGAACAAATATTAGATTAAGCGAAAAAAAAAGTGAAATAAACCTTGCAATGTAGTCAATTCCTGTCTCCACTCAGGTTGGTTCGAAGATACGAGGTACCCTGTAGTAGACGAGCATTGGGTCTGTCTAAAATGTCAGAAAAATTCCTTTGGAATTCGTGACAGACTAGAGTCACTAGATTGTATGAAAAAGAAACATACACAAAATACCTTACGCACTCCACTCATCGGTGCTTTCCTGGCCCGCTTTCTTAAAAACGCCAGAAGAAACACCTCGGGTTCAATTCTGTCTTTCACAACACACACGTGCCAACAAGAAAACATTCATATTATTACACTAGCCGTACCCGTGCGCTCCGCTGCACCCGTTAGAAATAAATATAAAATAATTACATAATTAAAATAGGACGTTTGATCCAGGGAACATTCGTGTTTGATATAAGGATAAATCGTTTAGTATGTTACTTAATTTAAATTGTATTTAAAATATTAAAATGCGATTATCTTGATCCAGAGACCACTCATTTGGTGCAATGACAATTCCTTTAACATGTTTCTTAATTGTTATTACCAATTATTTTTGGAAAAGCGAAAATTAACAGAAAAATTTTGGCTACAGATTTATTATTATGTTTATATTATATTACATTATATTATGAAAAAGCGTGTTGATAACAGATGTACTCGAATTAGAAAGTCTTTAATTTGTTGTGGGAGCTCTTGAATCTCAGGAGGAACAACTTTTACACCAGCGCAACATAATCTGCTTGGCTCATTACCCAATTTTTTTGCATTGCATTTATTGCATATATATTTTGTGTATTTTAACACGATTCAATTGAGCATAGTTAAAATTTGAATTATAAAATAATGGATTGCTAAGCTAACGTACTATTACTGCATACTAAATCAATACACTCTCGTTGTTCGTTAATTCTCTGAGATAAAAATGAATATGTTCATAAACATTATTATAAGAAATACAGGAAATGAATATACAGAATAACCTATCAAGTTTTCTGTGCATACGAAGCTATTTTAATCTTACCTATCCTCAATTCACTCAAAAGTTACTGTAATAACATGCTAGCATTATGTCCATCCAGAGAAACTACACTTTCCAATGATGAAATAATAATTATTTATACAAATCGGTTAGTTTAGCTTCATACAAACACAGAAACATTGTCTGTAGGCTATGTTTCATTGCTTTCGATTGTTGTGTCCAAGGCTCCTTATAGACGAAGTCATTTGTTTTTTAGTTCAATATACCGCCTTAGATGGCAGTTATTTTAATTTTAAAACTCATTTACCTCATTAAATATCAGTCCTATCAAAATTTGTCATAGAATAAAACTTATCAGAAATCATTTTCAAAGAAACTTTTGTTATGTAACATTTTTCACAAAAATCAATAATAAGCGAGATATTTCGATTTATTTAATTCAGACCCCCTTATAACCCCCTTTTAAATAACGTATTTTGAATGCCATATAGCCTATAATCTAAGTTACAACGAACTTAATTTATATTCCAATTTTCATCGAAATCGGTTCAGCCATTATCGCGTGAAAAGGTAACAAACATACAGACAGACAGACAGACAGACAGACATACAAACAAAAATTTCAAAAAAGCGATTTTCGGTTTCAGGGTGGTTAATTATATATGTTAGGACCAATTATTTTTGGAAAATCGAAAATTACCAGAAACATTTCGGCTACAGATTTATTATTAGTATAGATTTCGTGCAGCAAATCACTGAAATCGGGAACACCTTTATGATTTACCCTGTACTTCTATAGCGATCTCAACAGGGTATTTAAATCCTCCCAGGTATTTAAATTTGTCTTACAAACGCTGAACTAGGTCAAGCACGTCTTTTAAATATGGCGTCTTTCATTCACAAGTATAGCGTGCTTCACATAATTTTTACTTCTACTATTAGACTTTAACATTTGCTGTAACATAGGTTGCAACTATACTAACTTACTTACTTACTTACTGGCTTTTAAGGAACCCAGAGGTTCATTGCCGCCCTCACATAAGCCCGCCATTGACCCCTATCCTGAGCAAGATTAATCCAGTCTCTTCCATCATATCCCACCTCCCTCAAATCCATTTTAATACTATCTTCCCATCTACGTCTCGGCCTCCCCAAAGGTCTTTTTCCCGCCGGCCTCTCAACTAACACTCTATATGCATTTCTGGATTCGCCCATACGTGCTACATGCCCTGCCCATCTCAAGCGTCTGGATTTAATGTTCTTAATTATGTCAGGTGAAGAATACAATGCGTGCAGCTCTGCGTTGTGTAATTTTCTCCATTCTCCTGTAACTTCATCCCTCTTAGCCCCAAATATTTTCCTAAGAACCTTATTCTCAAACACCCTTAATCTCTGTTCCTCTCTCAAAGTAAGAGTCCAAGTTTCACAACCATACAGAAGAACCGGTAATATAATTGTTTTATAAATTCTAACTTTCAGATTTTTTGACAGCAGACTGGATGACAAAAGCTTCTCAACTGAATAATAACACACATTGCCCATATTTATTCTGCGTTTAATTTCCTCCCGAGTGTCATTTATATTTATTACTGTTGCTCCAAGATATCTGAATTTTTCCACCTCTTCGAAGGATAAATCTCCAATTTTTATATTTCCATTTCGTACAATATTCTGGTCACGAGACATAATCATATACTTAGTCTTTTCGGGATTTACTTCCAAACCTATCGCTTTACTTGTTTCAAGTAGGACTTCCGTGTTTTCCCTAATCGTTTGTGGATTTTCTCCTAACATATTCACGTCATCCGCATTGACAACCAGCTGATGCAACCCATTCAATTCCAAACCCTCTGTGTTATCCTGAACTTTCCTAATGGCATATTCTAGAGCAAAGTTAAAAAGTAGAGGTGACAATGCAGCTCCCTGCTTTAGCCCGCAGTGAATTGGAAAAGCATCAGAAAGGAAGGCAGAAAATAGGAAATACTGGAGAATGTTCCGTTTACAGTCAAAGATCTGTCGTTGGGCAGTACACTGAAGGAATTAATGTATCTAGACCACAGTGCATCACACTAAATCGTAATTTGATTGGTACACAATAATGAGTGATAATAACTATAGATCAGGATGACCAGTGAGTACTCAATTTCACATTATACATCAGGGCTGGGCAGCAAGAGCGGATTCTACTCCCTCACGGGGAGCCATATGATCTCTCTTCATCCCCTTTCTTCCCCGCCGAACACCGCGCAGCGTTGATTCAGTCACGGATGAATATTAAGCGTCCCTGTTCAGAGTCTAGTTCCGCTCCCGATGCCCAGCCCTGTTATACAAATTGATTCACTTGCTACTTTGAACTCAGTTGTCTGGATTAGTCGGACATAACCAACCCAACAGGGTAGGTGACCTGTCTGGTCACATGTATCTATCCTGATGTGAGACCTGTATTTAGTTGCAAAACGTTGCGTATTCCCTCCCAGTTTCCTCTGAAATTAACTATTTTCCATACCGTAAACGAGGTAAACTTGACCATAAAAATATTAAACCATGATATCAGATGGCACAGAACTTATTTTTAAAGTTTATTATTTTTTTTTTCCATTTCTTACGTAATTTTTATTATTTTCAAGTCATAAACAGAACTGATACTATACTTTAATATTTTTATCTTTTATGGTTAGTTTGCCACACTTTATGGATTTCCAATTTCTACACAAAGACCTAGTTTTAACTTCTCATCATATTTATCTTTCTTTCTTTCTTACTCTGTTTAACCTCCACTTTGGGATGGAGATTCGTTACATCGTACACTAGACATCCCACAAATGAGGGCCTCCCTGGTAATCGGATCAGCATGACGCAGGGTCACCGCAGAGACATCACAGGACAATCACAAGACAACGAACAAACACTCAATCCCGTGAGCGGAATACAAAGTTCTTTCATTGCCCACGCCGAGAATCGAACCTCGTACGCTTGCTTGGGAAGCACATAGCCACAACAGTGGACTACTCCTACTTATACGATACTTAATTTACATGCACTTATTAATATGACATAGGTAAGAACAACTGAACACAATTCTATTTCAATTACGATACAAAAAATTGTCCACACCTGTGGAGTAACGGTGAGCGCGTCTGGCCGCGAAACCAGGTGGCCCGGGTTCGAATCCCGGTCGGAGCAAGTTACCTGCTTGAGGTTTTTTCCCGGGGTTTTCCCTCAACCCAATGCAAGCAAATGCTAGGTAACTTTCGGTGCTGGACCCCGGACTCATTTCACCGGCATTATCACCTTCAAATAGCCTAGATGTTGATACAGCGTCGTAAAATAACCCAATAAAATAAAATAAAGATAAAAAATTATACTTTTATTTACAACAGGAAACAA
Organism: Periplaneta americana; assembly: GCF_040183065.1. Taxonomy (NCBI): domain Eukaryota; kingdom Metazoa; phylum Arthropoda; class Insecta; order Blattodea; family Blattidae; genus Periplaneta; species Periplaneta americana. Next base: position 198,696,457 of record NC_091119.1, on the reverse strand, counting down.
CCATTAATGTAGCAAAGGGTAACGCCTTAGTTTCATCCCTAATCACATGATCAGCTTAATACGCTTTCAAGACAACTTTTATCAATTTCACTATGCTGCCATCTAGCGACTGCATAAGAAATCACATTATAACTCTGACGGAATTGCATGGAGTAATAGTTTTCAGCAGTACTCCAATCTAGCGGGTAAAAAAAAAAAGATAATTTTTGACAGTGGAGATCCTAGTGGTTGTTCTCCTTTATATCTTGCCATTTCATAACATCGGAATGGTTAATATGATATATACGTGATACATACGTTTCATTTCGTCTTCATTTTTTAAGCGTTTATAAAAATGGCATATTTTAATATGAAACAGTACTCGTATTATAGTCAGTTACTAATCTTCTTTTAATCTTAAACTCGTGGGGAGGTGCAATTGTCCCCCTTGCTTATCCTAAATTACGTCTCTGGATGGAAATTCTATTTTAAAAAGAATCTGAAAACTTGCCGTTCTGAACGAAATCGGCCGTGTTTCATTTATCGAGGCATCAAGTACCTCTGCTGTTCACACACAGAATGCGCGCATGTCTGCACAAGGACTTCATAGCTCCAGGCTATTTTACTATCGCTCTTGTTTACGCTTAGAGATGGCATGTGACACCAACAAAAACGGCAAATGCTTCCGAGAGTTTTAAATTAAATTGTTATATTTATATTAACACCAATAGTTGCGAAATTTCGTCGCGTTCAACATCTCTTACGGCTAGTAACGAGAAAATTTTAGAAATCGCAAAAAAAAAAAAAAAAAAAAAAAAAACAGTGTTTTTAATTTGCTTGAACCACGTTTTCTAGCATTTTAACTCAAGACTCAATCGAGATTTTTTTTAAAATCTGCTTCACTATGATTTCTTACTTCTACTACAGAATTTACATAAATAGGCCTATTTGTAATTTGATTTTCGTGTACCATTTATTACCTTTAAATACTCGTAATATTATCTTTAAATGGCACTTTTGGCTATTATAAGTCCTTGAAAAATGTAATATACTTTTACTTATGTATTTATTTATTTATTTATTTATTTATTCATTAATTAATTCATCTATTAATTAATTTGTTTATTTACTTATTATAGCCTGAATATATTTATTTGTAGATCCTCAAATAATCATGTCTTTCTTTGAGAAAGACAGAAAGATATTGAACGACTAAACAAACTCAAGGAAAAAATTAAATTCTGCATAAATGATCGCTGTTGACTGAATCGCACGATAAAAACCCACACACACAACTGAAAAAAATAATAATGAAAATAAATAAATAATCTGTAACAATTTCACATTACAAAAATTGTAAGATTAATACAAATAAAAGTCATTATTTATTCACCTGGAAAATGGAAATTGGTCTGAACCATAGAGCAATAAAGACTTTCATAAATGGAGAAATTTGTATTTGTTGGTCACATTCTCTGTTATTAATAACACCAAAATGTTTGTTGATTTGCTGAAACGATAATTTATTCTTCTGAATTGCTGTTCATCACATACGTCTCTACATCCCCAATATATCGTTTTCATTTGCTCAGCATGTGCTCAGCATAAAATTCAATATATTCTCTGAAATAATAATAATAATAATAATAATAATAATAATAATAATAATAATAATAATAATAATAATAATAATCATCATCATCATCATCATCCTCATCCTTTTGTCATCCAGCCTGCTTTCAAAAGATCTGAAAGTTAGAATTTATAAAACAGTTATATTACCGTTTGTTCTGTATGGTTGTGAAACTTGGACTCTCACTTTGAGAGAGGAACATAGGTTAAGGGTGTTTGAGAATAATGTGTTTAGGAAAATATTTGGGGCTAAGAGGGATGAAGTTACAGGAGAATGGAGAAAGTTACACAACGCAGAACTGCACGCATTGCATTCTTCACCTGACATAATTAGGAACATTAAATCCAGACGTTTGAGATGGGCAGGGCATGTAGCACGTATGGGCGAATCCAGAAATGCATATAGAATGTTAGTTGGGAGGCCGGAGGGAATAAGACCTTTGAGGAGGCCTAGACGTAGATGGGAGGATAATATTAAAATGGATTTGAGGGAGGTGGGATATGATGCTAGGAACTGGATTAATCTTGTTCAGGATAGGGACTGATGGCGGGCTTATGTGAGGGCGGCAATGAACCTCCGGGTTCTCTAAAAGCCATTTGTAATTAAGCAAGTATTAGGCCTATCATTATAATTATTAGTTTCTGAAGAACAATTTAGTCTGGTCAGAAATCGATATGGATAAATAACACTAAGTGGGTATCCTAGCTCACTTATTGGAATGAGTGCTCACTCATTTGTGAATGAGAGGCAACTATGAATATGAATTGAGTTTGAGTGTTGATATAAGTATCCCTCATTTATAACTATTCACTATGAATTCGGCCCTAGTGATTCGAAAATCATCTTATATTCAGACTTCATTTGTACGCAGTTTTGTATCATTTAAATCATTTCCCTTCATTTACGTACAACCTAGATTTCGCTGTACTTACTGCAGATCTATTCTATTCATACAAATTGATTCAACAGCCAGTTTACAACTTCGTTTTACAGCCCTGATTTCCGTAGCGTGACAAGGCCGTCAACATTTAATTGCTTGTGGCTACTAGCTGACATTCCTACATCTCTGAAAGAACTTCGCTGCATTCTCCGACTGTATCATTGTATGCATACTTCCGGAAACAAAAATCGACCGATGCCTACCGCTCAAACACTCCGTTAGACCGGTGTTTCTCAAACTTTTTTGAAGTGGGGACCACTTTTTTAAGTCAGAACAGTTCCGCGGACCACCTTACTCTGTTCCTTTCGAAAGCAAATTTATAATTTGTGTAGCACATTGTAATACCAGTATACTTATATTTTAAAATAGGATTAATTAATTAAAATTAATTTAATTAAATTAAGTCAATGTTAATAGAAGAAAATTCATTTCTGTTTCTAATAATTCAAGGTATTAGAGTTTGGATAATCTTCAACTAATTAACTGAAAAAAAAAATTATTATTGGCACTCACATTAATGAGATGGATGAACCTGCCGATTCTTGCACAGTTCTATATTTGGATGTAAGCTGGTAAGCTTAATATATATTATTTATTTATTTTATATATTATTTATTTATTTCATATATTATATATATTATTATCTATATATTATTATGTTATATATTATTTAATTCCGTCGGATCCCGGCCAACTAGTCACTCATTACGAGTGCACCTCAGCACATGTGTGGACTTCGGCCCTAGGTTCATAGATATCTATGACGTAGTGCAGAGGGCGGCCACTAGAGGGAACCCAAGAGTTGGAACTTAAAACTGAGACGATTCTGTCCGACGCCGGGGTGGAATCCGGAGTGGCTTAGTGGATAAAGCGTCAGCACGTAGAGCTGAAAACCTGGGTTCAAATCCCGGCGCCGGAGAGAATGTTTCTCCGTTCCATTACTCTTTCATGGTAAGCTTAAGTCGGTCAATCGTCACATACATCAAGTCGATTTCGGTACTTTGTTTTTATTAGAGTTAGTGATGAAAACCCTTTCTCACACGTAGGAGCAAACTGAATTATAATCTCTAAAGCACTATTGTACAATTCCTATATTCTCTTTTCACTTGTGATGAGGTCCAGAAATTAACCATACCTTTCGCTTCGAATTTCATTTTAAGACCGGTGTCATTTGAGAGTTCAATTAACTGTTTTCTTTCACTCAATGAAAGTTTGTTATTTTCAATATCGCAGTGAAAGGGATCACGAACCCATGAAAATTCGTCATATTAACTTGGAAAAATAAGTTTCAAATTGTGACCTCAGAGTTGTATTACTGGTGTACGACGTACAGTATGTGACCATTTCGATGTGCAGTCTGGGTGTTGGCAGAACTATTAAGAAAGTCATAAATACATGAAAAGGTTCGGTCCTCTGTTATGAATTCTTTGGTCCCTGGCTTAGTTACATGCGCCAGATGTGGAGGGAAAAGATGTCGCGAAACACCACGTCCATAGTGCTTTAAATCCCTCTTTTGTTGCTGAGAGTAGAGTGGGAAGTCGGTTGATAGGTAGGGCAATAAATTTCATTAAATGTCTATATTGGGAGAAAAAGTGAAAGGCGAATGCCGTGTGTCATTTGCAGGTATAGTGTGATACGCAATTCATTTGAATTTTATTTTTTCTTCTGTCTTTTTTGAAGGACCACAAGGGTAGACCTCGAGGACCACAGGTGGTCCGCGGACCATAGTTTGAGAAACGCTGCGCTAGACCATACGGCTGACGAAAATATGGAACGAGTTATAAATGTCGGCAGTCTGCATAATATAATTCAACGATAGAGAAAAAAAAATTGGAAGTACCATTTGCCGAGGACGAAAGTGTACAGACAAAAAAAAAAAAACAACAACAACAAAAGAATACCGATCAAGAAAACAAAGGAGAACTAGGTATAGGGTTATTCAAGACTCAAGAAAGATTCCATAGTTGTCTTTCTTAATAAGTAATTCTATACAGGACGGAAATAATATAAATGTGTAGATTTTTAACAGCTTATTCCTTGGCAGAGATGTAGTGGTGGTGGAGCGGAGAGGAGCGACGCTCCGGAACTGTGTTCTAAGGTGGAGCGGAGCTCCGGCACTAATTTGGAATTTTAAAATCTGTTTTGACATCACAATACTTTCCTAGCTAACGATATCTTAGTTAATGTCAGAATATTTAGTGATTATATTTTCTGTGCTTCCTTTAGAAAATCGGAACATGTTCGGAAGTAGAGGGTCGCTCGACCACTATAAGTGACAGGACAACCACCAGTGGCGTAGCGTCAATGTAAGCTAAAAATCTCAGCTTCCCCAGTTAATAATAATTTCATAATAAACCTGCAGTCTATGGACAAAATTATTTATTAATTTTAATAAAACTTATATTTATGCGTTAAATATTGTGATGCGGCAGCTCAGGATGATTTGTGATGCAGCAGTAAACAAGAAGCCTACACACACCAGGTTTCCAAGCAGACTGGTTTCTTACACTCATTCTTCTGTGTAACCCACCCCGCAGATTTTCCATCCCCTTCTAACTAAACTACCCTGGTTGCAAGGCTCGCAAGAAGCTAGCTTTTACATTGAAAATAAGTAGTTTCCGAGTTATCCCTTTCGTCAGTTGTGTTCAGTTGAAGTGTTAGTGTGCATTGTGGCTGATATAATAAATAATGAGTGAAATAACAGTTCCTGACACCAATTTACTTGAATTTTTTAGGACAATTGTATTATCAAGACTGACTTACGAACAAAAGTGTGATTTAGAAAACAAATTACCGACTCCCTTGCAGTCAATGAAGGACACACTCAAAATACAGACGCATACTTACGTAATGATACTAATACTGTATCTATTGACCGTTAATATTGTGATATATCTATGTATGACAGGGAGTAAGCGAATGTTATAGGCCTACGTATACGTGTCTATTTGTTAGAGATATGTGTAAACCGTGAAATCATGTTTTATTACGTACCATTTGAGGTCATGCCTTATTGGTGTTACGAGGTTTCAACCAATCTTCGACTGCTGACTTGACATTGACTACTATTTATTTTAAGACTATATTATTGTAATACGTTTTCTCATATTGCATGAAAGACAACTTGAGTTAGCTTCCCCTGCTCAAAATTTCTTGCTACGCCACTGACAACCACTAAACTCAACTTTAGTGAGTCTGCGCGAAATGATCATATTCCTAATTCACTTTCGTTTCGTATCGTATTTCGTTAGTTTTCGCGTCTTTGTACGATACAAGAGATTGTCTCTGGTGTTACTTACCGAAATGTGTTGTGTTTGTTTCCCACTTATTTTACGAAGTGAATTTTAAACAGTTAATTTACTGCCTATAATGTGACTAAAAAACTGCTCGAAACTTTTGTTTTTATGTATTGCTCTTCAGTAAATATGGAACAAAATAAACATAGACAAAAAACATTAACTTCTTTCTTTTCTCGTGTCATTGCTGTTACTAGTGGAGTTACAAAAGCTTCCTCTCCTGATATTGTTGATATTTCAAGCCCATCGCTTTTATTTGATGAAACTAGTAATTCAACCAGAGATACTGTTACAAAAGATACAGTTCCAGTATGACTGCGAAGAATATTCAACGTCATAAAGATCAAAATATTGAAAGCCAAAAAGTCGGCCTGCAAAGTGAGTGGCCGAATGTCTGGAATGAAGAAAATGTGTGGTCAAGAAAAAAAGAAGCTTATCCGTTGATTGAGTGTAAGCAATGTAAGCTAGACTGTAAAGTGTGTCATGAAGTAACTACATTAGGTGCATTAAAAAAAAAGAGTGTATTTCTGTATCTAACGAATGGCGCTCATATTCAGTAAATTACTACGGATCGAACAAATCAGATCAGATCAGCTTAAGTCACTACGAAAAAAATCATTGAACACAAGAAATCCAGTGCTCATAATATAGCACAAAAAATTATTGATATGTCTGAAAAGCAATCAATTGAAAATATTGGCGAATAAACGAGTGCAGCCCACAGTGAAGCAACAAAAGCGGAATTTGTATCAGCTTATTACATTGCGCATCCAGTCTGCTGTCAAAAAATCTGAAAGTTAGAATTTATAAAACAGTTATATTTCCAGTTGTTCTGTATGGTTGTGAAACTTGGACTCTCACTTTGAGAGAGGAACAGAGATTAAGGGTGTTTGAGAATAAGGTTCTTAGGAAAATATTTGGGGCTAAGAGGGATGAAGGTACAGGAGAATGGAGAAAGTTACACAACACAGAACTGCACGCATTGTGTTCTTTACCTGACATAATTAGGAACATTAAATCCAGACGTTTGAGATGGGCAGGGCATGTAGCACGTATGGGCGAATCCAGAAATGCATATAGAGTGTTAGTTGGGAGGCCGGAGGGAAAAAGACCTTTGGGGAGGCCGAGACGTAGGTGGGAAGATAATATTAAAATGGATTTGAGGGAGGTGGGATATGATGGAAGAGACTGGATTAATCTTGCTGAGGATAGGGACTAATGGCGGGCTTATGTGAGGGCGGCAATGAACCTCCGGGTTCCTTAAAAGCCAGTAAGTAAGTAAGTAAGTAAGTAAGTAAGTAAGTAAGTAAGTAAGTAAGTAAGTAAGTAAGTATGTAAGTAAGTTATTATATTGCGCAGAATGATTACTCTTACAGTGAACATTTTGTTTACTTCTGCTTCAGAAGCTAAATGGAGTGGTATTGATTGGAGTTGCCTTGCATTCTCCTTACAGTCTTACTTTATGACATTTCTTTCTTTGTCTTTTTTTTGCATCCAAACCTTCCCCTTCCCCGAAAGTTAGAAAAAAAAACACATAAAGAGCTCCGGCACTGTAAGTTTTGGGACTACAACCCTGTTCCTTGGGAAGAATACAACAAATTGTCTATATTTTTAATTGGTTATTTTACAACTCTTTATAAACTGTTATGGTTTTGCGGCCCTATGAACTTAAATCCATCCATATTTAATATGGCAACATAAAGAGTTCGACTCTTTTCTACCGTCATCCGCAGTTCACAGAAAGTTACAAAAGAACAACAATTCACTAATTTTCAACAACTCTTTCTTTGAATCTAGGAAGTGTTTCTTGTCCCCAACACCACTGTATCTTTCTCGACGAGATGACAATCACAAAAATCCCGATTTTCGTAATAAACATATACCATATGTTAAAGTATTGGTTTCCTGTGACTAGCACTTCGGATGTGTCCGGCTATACTAAACTTCGTAACGCGTGAATAATAGGCCTACGAATTTCCTCCAAAAATGTCACCGACGTCTTTCACAATAGGAAGCTGACAAGGTCAATATCTCCGCTCTTTGGTGTATTAGCCTCACTATGAGTGTCGCCTCTTCCGCTTACGTCGAAGAACTGTTTTGATGTAACTTCGATATCCTTCCACAACACCCACGGGAGAAAGGAAGTGCTTGAATAATTGAAAATAACTTCAAAATTGTAACACACCACCCTAGAGACACGATTTGACCATTGCGAAAGTTATATAGGCTACAGTCGAACTTCTATAATTCGATTTCGATATCTCGAAGTAATTTTAATTTCAGACGGAATCATAGACAGGGACATCATTTTATTTTTACTTCAATTTTTATTGTACCTGAGTTTTTAAATATACTTCACTCCCACCCCTTCTACTAATGAAGTTCAACCGTCCTCCACCAGACCCAAGACCGCATATATAGTCATAGTAGCCATACGGTCATAGTAAACAGTACGTTCCAAAAATATGTTCACGTTTACCAGTGACGAAAAGGCTTCCAATATTGAATCATTTTCGCATAAGTACTGTCGTCCGTTTGCCTACGTCGCATCCCGGTTTCCCCCACCTGCTTCTATTCGCCTCTCTGTAAAGGCTAGTGGCTGGGCTGTCTTAGCTCTTTTCTAAGAACATAATTTTTGTTAGAATTGGACGTCTACGTAATATTATACCCATACAACTGCTTAAAATAACTTAAATAAAAGGGCCTCGTTAAGTAATTAACTGTTACGTGATTCCCCCCCCCCTTTCTACGATCCTGCGACATAACCACTTGGACGGACAGTAGATAGCATGTTTGAGTAAATTTACCTTTTCGGATCGGGCAGAAGTGAAGATTGAATTTACAGTACGTAAGGTACTCTTTTATAGAGTAGGTACAGAATTATTTCAACATGAGTTACTGGTACGAAGAACGAAACTGGTAATTGGAATTAGGTACAATAGTCTAATAGTGCGATAATATGCACATTAGAACTGAAGCCTGTATCGAAATGAACGACCACCATTTTCAAAAATGTGTTTAAATATCCATATTATGATTATTTTTCAATTTAACTTCATTCTCTATATTGTACGCTAATGTGCTGTAGACAGTATAATATACACTGCATAATGAATACGTCACATGGACAGCTCAGTTCGTGAGTAAAAACACTTATTGTTAATACTGTACTGTATTTTGATTAAACAAAAACCTAATGGAAATTATCAAACTCAAACGCGTGATATTTCGTAGTTTCGTAAGTGGATTAACTACTTTTCTTCCCTCCTATACCTATTAAAGTGATTTGTTTGTATTTTACGCCAGTGTCATCGAACTCCCAATGGAAGGGGGTAGCAAACTGTGTTTTCGGTTTTCAACAAGGTATAGACAGGTTAATATTAGAAATGTTAGTAAAAATAAAATGATGTCCCTGTATAATTTATATATAATATTTTTTCTATAACTCGAAGTTCTATTACTTGGTTTTTTCGATATCTCGATTAATATTTCTCTTCTTCCCAGTAGTAAATACATAGTCTTTAACTAGATTTGCAGGTGAAAATAAAAGTTATATAGGCCTACATAAAATTTTATAGTAATAATGTTAACTTCACCAATACATATGAACAACAAGCCAACCGCCGTAGTCTAGGGGCACCTGCAGAATTCGTCTTGCGATGCTGCGCTCGGGCGTGAGTTCGAATTCCGCTCAGGGTGATTACCTGCTTTAGTTCTTCCAAGGACTTGTCAAACTGTAAGACGAATGCGAGATAAACTCATGACAAATCATTGTTCTCGTCTAATGTTCTTCTCGCTAACGCCAATTTCACCGGTGATAACCTTTCAGTTACACAGTACAAATTCATTAAGCAACCGATGAAAGACGGTAAACGTTAGGTACAAGTAGGTTATATGTATACTCGAATAATGCTTTCAGACTTTTTCCATTGTGTAAGAAATTTGCACGTTGTAACTCCGTAAGAGCAGACCATTTTCGGACACCAGTGTAAATCTAGACATTAACAATAAAAAAATGCCCTGTATGTCTTTGCGGTGTGACTTGAAATAGTCAAGAAAATGCGTAGGTAAATAAACTGCATAAAAATATAAGCAACTTCTGATAAAAGACAGTAACATTCTGAGAATTCCACACACAAGAACTGTGACAACAACCTTAGGTTTTAATAAGTTATACTTTGATGTCTGGACTGCGAAATGAGTTATTTGAGTACTTACCCTTCGTGGCACAGCAACCGCATGTTTTTCATTAGATGAGCACGGTGCACAATCTTGTCTCTTCTATCTTCCATCATTACTGGCAGACTAGCAGGAACACCCCTTCAGCCGTCTGTAAAAAGACAGATGATACTGAGTGAGTGGTGGTTGTTATAGTGATAGAGTAGAAACATGCAAAAATTAAACAGGAAATATGATATGATGTTATATATATATATATATATATATATATATATATATATTTTTTTTTTTTTGATGTCAACATTTACATCCATGTAACGTGGACCTCACAATTTTGTATTCGGTGCCACATTACAGATATAGCCTACTTTTTGTAGACGCTCTTATAATTTAACTTTCGACCCCATTTAGATTCATCAATATTACCACCTTTAAAATCTAACAACTTATTTTAGATCATTCAAAATTGACACTTTTACAACTCCGTTCTTGAATTCCAGTTCACTTATACTGAACACACACTGTTACTAAACCATAGACAGACAGACAGACAGACAGACAGACTAGATAGATAGATAGATAGATAGATAGATAGATAGATAGATAGATAGATAGATAGATAGATAGATAGATAGATAGATAGATAGATAGATAGATAGATAGATAGATAGATAGATAGATAGATAGATAGATAGATAGATAGATAGATAGATAGATAGATAGATAGATAGATAGATAGATAGATAGATAGATAGATAGATAGATAGATAGATAGATAGATAGATAGATAGATAGATAGATAGATAGATAGATAGATAGATAGATAGATAGATAGATAGATAGATAGATAGATAGATAGATAGATAGATAGATAGATAGATAGATAGATAGATAGATAGATAGATAGATAGATAGATAGATAGATAGATAGATAGATAGATAGATAGATAGATAGATAGATAGATAGATAGATAGATAGATAGATAGATAGATAGATAGATAGATAGATAGATAGATAGATAGATAGATAGATAGATAGATAGATAGATAGATAGATAGATAGATAGATAGATAGATAGATAGATAGATAGATAGATAGATAGATAGATAGATAGATAGATAGATAGATAGATAGATAGATAGATAGATAGATAGATAGATAGATAGATAGATAGATAGATAGATAGATAGATAGATAGATAGATAGATAGATAGATAGATAGATAGATAGATAGATAGATAGATAGATAGATAGATAGATAGATAGATAGATAGATAGATAGATAGATAGATAGATAGATAGATAGATAGATAGATAGATAGATAGATAGATAGATAGATAGATAGATAGATAGATAGATAGATAGATAGATAGATAGATAGATAGATAGATAGATAGATAGATAGATAGATAGATAGATAGATAGATAGATAGATAGATAGATAGATAGATAGATAGATAGATAGATAGATAGATAGATAGATAGATAGATAGATAGATAGATAGATAGATAGATAGATAGATAGATAGATAGATAGATAGATAGATAGATAGATAGATAGATAGATAGATAGATAGATAGATAGATAGATAGATAGATAGATAGATAGATAGATAGATAGATAGATAGATAGATAGATAGATAGATAGATAGATAGATAGATAGATAGATAGATAGATAGATAGATAGATAGATAGATAGATAGATAGATAGATAGATAGATAGATAGATAGATAGATAGATAGATAGATAGATAGATAGATAGATAGATAGATAGATAGATAGATAGATAGATAGATAGATAGATAGATAGATAGATAGATAGATAGATAGATAGATAGATAGATAGATAGATAGATAGATAGATAGATAGATAGATAGATAGATAGATAGATAGATAGATAGATAGATAGATAGATAGATAGATAGATAGATAGATAGATAGATAGATAGATAGATAGATAGATAGATAGATAGATAGATAGATAGATAGATAGATAGATAGATAGATAGATAGATAGATAGATAGATAGATAGATAGATAGATAGATAGATAGATAGATAGATAGATAGATAGATAGATAGATAGATAGATAGATAGATAGATAGATAGATAGATAGATAGATAGATAGATAGATAGATAGATAGATAGATAGATAGATAGATAGATAGATAGATAGATAGATAGATAGATAGATAGATAGATAGATAGATAGATAGATAGATAGATAGATAGATAGATAGATAGATAGATAGATAGATAGATAGATAGATAGATAGATAGATAGATAGATAGATAGATAGATAGATAGATAGATAGATAGATAGATAGATAGATAGATAGATAGATAGATAGATAGATAGATAGATAGATAGATAGATAGATAGATAGATAGATAGATAGATAGATAGATAGATAGATAGATAGATAGATAGATAGATAGATAGATAGATAGATAGATAGATAGATAGATAGATAGATAGATAGATAGATAGATAGATAGATAGATAGATAGATAGATAGATAGATAGATAGATAGATAGATAGATAGATAGATAGATAGATAGATAGATAGATAGATAGATAGATAGATAGATAGATAGATAGATAGAACTTTATTGTCGATGGCATAATGTATGCATAGACATGGTCAAATATATACAATTACAATTTAATTTAAAATAAGTCAAATAAAAAAAAACAGTATTCATTTCAACGGCCCATGCGTGCATCCTCAAGACTGTAGGAACACAATTTTATTAATTTCGTTTTTATATAATTCCTAAATTTCAGAGAATTTTTTGTATATTTGATGTCATAAGGCAAACTGTTGTATATTTTGATACCAAAGACCATATATGTTCTACTAGTGTTTGTAAGGTGGTGAGCTGGAATAGTTAAACTATTTTTGTTACGAGTGTCGTAGGTATGGAAATCACAATTTTGATGAAAATCTGACAGATTTTTATAAATTAGTAGTAAAACATTAAAAATGTATAAACCATAAACAGTAAGAATATTATATTGTAAAAAATGTTCCCTACAAGAGGTCCTACTGTCAACACCCGCTATGCATCTGACAATACGCTTTTGAGCAATAAATATATCATTCAGCATGGTTCCAGATCCCCAAAAACAAATACCATATGAAAGCCTTGACTCGACGTGTGCGAAATAATAAGACATTAATACATCGTGATTTATTATCGTCCTCAAAATTCTGATTTGATAACAAATGCTATTGAGCTTAGAAATTAAACTTGTGCAATGGGGTCTCCAAGACAAACAATCATCAAATGTAACGCCCAAGAATTTAGTAGTTTCCCATTTACATAAGTATTGATCTTGAATAGAAATATTGATGTCCTTCAAATTTCTCTTTTGAGAATTGTGAAAGTAAATATATCCGGTCTTACTAACATTTAAGTGAAGCAGATTGCTATCAAACCATGTTTTGAGATCTTTTAACAGGTCACAACAGGTTGTCTCTAAATCCAGTTCCTCTCCATCTTTTACAATGACAGAAGTATCATCAGCATACATACACATAAAATGATTTCTTACATATATGGGTAAATCGTTTACATATAAAAGAAACAATACAGGGCCCAGAACAGAGCCCTGAGGAACACCCACATTAATATGTACATTCTTGGATCTATAAACACATAATACACCATTGTCCAATAAGTTCGTTATTATGTCTGTTTCTTTGTACATTTCATTTTCAGATCTCACTAATTTTCTACATGTTATACTTCGCTATCCTAGCTAGCCTCCCCCGCCATACTCCTCACCTATTTTCATTATCTCTACCGTCTTACTTAACTTCCTATTACACTCCTCTAATTCATTTTTTATTTTACTTATTATTTACATTTACTTACAAGCGTCTAAGATGATATTTTTGAGGTCATTAGCTGGCTACACTATTATGTAAAAAAAAGATAAAGGTATCCCCGTAACATGCCATGAAGGCACTTGGGGGGCATGGAGGTAGAGCCCCATGCTTTCCATGACCTCGGCACTAGAATGAGGTGGTGTGGTCGGCACCACGCTCTGACCGTCTTTTACCCCCGGGAAAGACTCGGTACTCAATTTTATAAGAAGCTGAGTGAACCTCGGGGCCGTTCTGAAAGTTTGGCAACGAGAAAAAATCCTGTCACTATTATGTACCGTAAAATAAATACAAACGTAAGATACCAAACTTAGACTGGAAGTAACATAACTGTGCAGAATGAAGGGGGAATACAGTGCAAAGTTCGGATTTGAAATTATTAAACAAAAATATTTAAAAAGAAAACACTCAAACTGAATAAAACGTATGTAAATATTAATGTATATTATAAATTCAACTAGTGAAGTGTTTTGTGAGGGGTGTGCAGAAATATGGACATTACGGCGAAGTTAAGAAAACTTACTAGGAGCATTTGAAATATGGATACAAAGAAGATCGAAGCGTGTGAAATAGGCAGACAAAATAAGAAATATAGCTGTGCTAGAAACGTTCGGAGAAGAAAGAATAATGCTGAAACTGATCAGGAAGAGGAAAATAAATTGGCTGGGTCACTGGCTAAGAAGAAACTGCTTCCTTGAATGTTATACATAGATTATTTTACATGAACCATCATGTTTCAATTGACTGCAGCAGCTTGGTTTTGAACATGAGATCTTAGACTAATTATATTGGCCACTTATAATTATTGGCATGCCCTAGAAGCTTAAATTTGACCTTAGCGGAGCTAGTTTCTTCGAAATATTCCAAGTCCATGATCTTTTCCTTGATTCCATATGTGATATAGTTGTTCATTACAATTTGTGAAATGGACGGAAGGAACCACACACAACTCAGAAAACATTCATCCAGTCATGAAGTAAATACGTTTATTGTAAAATGGTTGAAAATTTAACTTTGTTATAATGATTATGCATTTAAATAAAATATATTTCCAAATATATTCTAAAATAACATTTTCTCTCTTGAAAGCTAATGAAGGTACAAGTTGGGTTCACTTTAGTTACATACAGCGTACAAATCGATAAGAGCACTAGACATATTGGCAGTGACATTAGTTATAAACTGTGGAAATCTCTTACAGAAAAAGAATGGTGCAAGTGAATTCCCAGTGTTCATCCCTATCTGATGGTCTACACCAGTTGTTCCCAAAGTATGGGTCGCGACTCCCCTGGGAGGTCGTGTAAGGCCATACAGAAGAGCCGGTAATATAATAATACTAGTGGCTTGTGCAGCAAATGCTGCTGCAAACTAAGTTCGTTAGACGTTCAAATAAAAATTTTTCAGATTCATTTTCAATGAAGAATACTTGTCTTTTTGATAGTTATTTGCTTCCATAATAATGAAACATACTCCCTCTGAATGGATTTTTTTAGGCCAAATACTTTTTCTTGAACCTATCCAACTTCAGTTTTTGAGTTTCAACGCGAAGACGCAAGTATCAATGTCAGGACGATAGCAGTAGCTATTTCAGGTCCTTGTGGATTGTAGACAAAAGTTAAAAAAATGTCAGGTTTGCTAAGCTTTCGAACAATAGCATTTTCGTATAGCTGCTGCATGTAGAACTTGAAATGTAGAGCGTAAAATCATTTTATCCTACTAAGAAATCTTGCTGAAATGATCTGGAGATTTAAAAATTTTCTAGGCCTCTTATTTTATCAGTAAGTAACACCTTTTGATCTTTCCTTAGGAACTGTAATTTTTGCGCTCTCTCGAGCCAATACTGAAGACAATGACACATATCAATATCTACACTACACCGCCATTAAGTATATGAAAAAGACCCAACCCCACTGGGTTAATAAGTATAAAAATATTTGATTTTTAATAACAATATTATTATCTTACTTAAGTTTTGTAGTTATATATAGCAGTCACTCAGTAAATTATAGAAATGAAGATCTAAATTAAGATATTCTCTACATTTACTTACATAAGCTCAAAACGTTTGACTTTCATGTCATCAATATAGCATCAGTATTATGTACAATTAATGAAAAATAGATGCATCATGATATTAACTATAATAATATTTAATTTCTAATGGTAATAATGTCATCAAACCACCTCAAGTTTCGTACATTTGAATATCCAATACACAGCTGTACTCAGAAAATTATACACTGCAGAATCAGTTTTTAATAACAAATTGAATTGAGCTCTAAATATGTCGGCAATCCTGCAGGTCATGGCCTTCGTGTAATATCCTATTGTTTATTGTAGTGTGTGTTTTGTTCTGAAATTCAATCAAGTCGGCCGTGATTCAATAAAATTAGTTCTCAAAACTGACAACAGATGGATTTTGGAAAATAGGAAAATTATGTAGGAAAATTGACATTTCACTGAAAACTACTATTTTTCCGAAAAACTTTGGATGCCAGGCATGAAAATGAGGGGTTACTCATTAAAATCCGTTCAGCCGTTTTCCCGTACTTTCCATTACCAGTTCAAATTATATATATATATATATATATATATATATATATATATATATATATATATAACTGTTTTATAATTCCAACTTTTGAAAGTAACTGAGGGAGGATCGCAATATGATTTATAAAATAAAAAACATTTCATTAACATACATTTGTTTTGAATTTAAAAACATAAACATAAATAACTTTGAACATAAATATAAGAAATAATGTTCCAATAGTATTTCTTCGAAATATTCCAAGTCCATGATCTTTTCCTTGATTCCATATGTGATGTAGTTGTTCATTACAATTTGTGAAATGGACGGAAGGAACCACACACAACTCAGAAAACATTCATGCAGTCATGAAGTAAATACGTTTTTTTGTAAAATGGTTGAAAATTTCACTTTGTTATAATGATTATGCATTTAAATAAAATATACTTCCAAATATATTCTAAAATAACATTTTCTCTCTTGAAAGCTAATGAAGGTACAAGTTGGGTTCACTTTAGTTACATACAGCGTACAAATCGATAAGAGCACTAGACATATTGGCAGTGACATTAGTTATAAACTGTGGAAATCTCTTACAGAAAAAGAACGGCGCAAGTGAATTCCCAATCTGATGGTCTACACCAGTTATTCCCAAAGTATGGGAGGTTGTGTAAGGCCATACAGAACAACCGGTAATATAATAATATAACTGTTTTCTAATTCCAACTTTTGAAAGTAGCTGAGGGAGGATCGCAATATGATTTATAAAATAAAAAATATTTCATTAACATACATTTGTTTTGAATTTAAAAACATAAACATAAACAACTTTGAACATAAATATAAAAAATAATGTTCCAGTAATAGGCCTGTTTAGAAAGTTTAAAATCATTAAGTCGATAAATGTGCCTGTTTTTCAGAAAGCATCATCTCAAATCTGAATTCTGCATTCAACACGCACACAGTAAAGTTATTTTCAAGTTCAAGGGGATATCTCACTTCTGCTTTGATGACCATCACATGAGAAATTTATTTTGCATAAATAAAAGGTTGCAAATGGTACGAAAAATGTAAGAGATTCTTTTGCAAGCTTGAGGTATACTTGAATTCTTTTGATCCAAAACTGGTTTAGGCTCTGCAAAAAGAAAAAAATCGTTTCAACATTTCATCAGGAATTACCTATTATTATACGTAGCTAAATTTTCCACGACTTCTGTAATTAATATTCTGGAATTAATACAATTTATTTTTGTTAAGTTTGTTGATCAGATGAGAAATTTATTTTGCATAAATAAAAGGTTGCAAATGGTACGAAAAATGTAAGAGATTCTTTTGCAAGCTTGAGGTATACTTGAATTCTTTTGATCCAAAACTGGTTTAGGCTCTGCAAAAAAAAAAAAATCGTTTCAACATTTCATCAGGAATTACCTATTATTATACGTAGCTAAATTTTCCACGACTTCTGTAATTAATATTCTGGAATTAATACAATTTATTTTCGTTAAGTTTGTTGATCAGATGGGAAATTTATTTTGCATAAATAAAATGTTGCAAATGGTACGAAAAATGTAAGAGATTCTTTCGCAAGCTTGAGGTATACTTGAATTCTTTTGATCCAAAACTGGTTTAGGCTCTGCAAAAAAAAAAAAAAAAATCGTTTCAACATTTCATCAGGAATTACCTATTATTATACGTAGCTAAATTTTCCACGACTTCTTTAATTAATAATCTGGAATTAATACAATTTATTTTCGTTAAGTTTGTTGATCAGATGGGAAATTTATTTTGCATAAATAAAATGTTGCAAATGGTACGAAAAATGTAAGAGATTCTTTCGCAAGCTTGAGGTATACTTGCATTGTTTTGATCCAAAACTGGTCTACGCTCTACAAAAAAAAATCGTTTCAACATTTCATCAGGAAGTACCTATTATTATACGTAGCCAAATTTTCCATGACTTCTTTAATTAATGTATTGAAATTAATACAATTTATTTTTGTTAAGTTTGTTGATCATATGAGAAATTTATTTTGCATAAATGAAAGGTTGCAAATGGTACGAAAAATGTAAGAGATTCTTTCGCAAGCTTGAGGTATATTGCATTCTTTTGATCCAAAACTGGTCTACGCTCTGCGATAAAAAGTCGTTTCAACATTTCATCAGTAAGTACCTATTATTATACGCAGCTCAATTTTCCACGATTTCTTTAATTAATGTATTGGAATTAATGCAATTAATATTTGTTAAGTTTGTTGATCAGAAATCAAGATTATTTATAAATGCGTTGGGCAAAAGATGATGCAAGCATATTTCGTGTTATTTTTGCACCATATACTTCCAGTTTGGTCGTTCTTTGGGTGGCAACTTCTGATTTGGACTGAAAGTATCGTTGTTTTTTTTTATTTCACAGGGATTTGTATTTTTCCAATGAAGTTAAATACCGGTACGACAGTGGAGGATCGCAAACAAAAGTCTCGCCTTCAAAAATGTCGGGAACCACTGCTCTAGACAACATTCATTGTAGAGACTAATTAGCTCCAGAAGCCAAACGCAATTATTTGAAATATTCAAACCCAGATGGAAGATGGCGTGGAAGATAACATCACAACCTTGAGAGCTAAAATATGCAGATTGAAAACTCTAGATAGAAAAGGAATTGTCGGTAATTATTAGGCTTAAGAACGAGAATAAAAACAATGAAGTCAGTAAACAAGCTTCAGATAGCTCAGTTAGTACAGTGACAGAGAATCATAACTTTAAAGAGATTTGATTCTTAACAGAACATGTTCCTGTGATTCGTCTAACTATTTTAAACACCACACAAATGACCATATCCTTTTTTCCTGCATACGTCAGTAACTTAATGGAGGGACTTCTTTAACAAGTGACCCAAGCAGACCTACAGGTCTTCCTTCATATGATTTATTATTATTACATTTATGTTCACAGACAACATCTCGGCGTTTTACACCTGTTACGTAAAGGAACCAGTTTTATTGTCCTTGACCAGGAGGAAGACACTGCCAATTATTCTTGTTTTCAAAATTGAAGGACGCATAACCTATTGTAATGCATGTATTTCCAAGAGAAACATTTAATTTCCTAACGATTCTGGCTACGTTTTGGAGTAAGCTACAGTAAGAGTCATCAAAAGATGCTGGGATTTCATACTCAAACACCTGCAAGATAATGCAGAAAAAATAAGTGTTCTTAATATGTCAAAACCCTCCAAGTTTTTTTCTCCGACTTACCAAGACTCAATGTGAACATCATTAGCAGCCTTGGCGATACTCAATCACCACTCAAACATGCTACAACATGTCAGGCGTTATGGTTGCTATCATACCGTTTCTACAAATAACGGTCTTTAGTCTATATACCCCACATGAAGAAATCCGTGGGTGTGAGATAAGAACTTATCGGAAATCAAGGAGCGGTTATGGTTGTACACGTCTCTTGAGATGGCCGATTCGTCTAGACCAATGGTTGCCAAACACCACGAAATTGTGATGTAACAGAAATGCAACCCGCACTCCAATATCGCAGGGACAGGGGTGAAGTAATGCAGTGAATAACAGTGCAGAGACGAACTGTGACCAAAGACAAAAGGAATATAACATTCTTCTACTTATTAACTATACACACTTTTTTCATGTTAATTTTTTATCCCCCTCTTCATTATTTTTGTATTATTAATCAAATAAATTTATTTTCTTATTTACCGGAAAAAGAACGTGTACTTTACATCAACAGATATTTAAAATTAGAAAAACGTACCAGGCTGGATATGAAGTTGTAAATTACACTACATACTTTAAAAAAACGTCGAAGTATTTTACACCGATTAAGACATAGAAACCGATTCTTTTTATTGTTCGTTTATAAATGAAATATTCAAGTTACAGGTAAGGGCGTGGTATTCTTTGTAACAAGATGAATAATCACAACGTAAATTGTTCTTTTACACTTCATTTAAAAATTTTACAACAAATTAAGTATCTCATATTTTTGCCATCTGCACAAAATAAATACTTTTCCTCCCATGCTCCTTAAAATCAATTTTTTACCTATTATCTACACACTTGTAACATTACATGTGTACGTCGGCTGCTGATAAATGTCTTTACTTATATCGAAGTGATGGCTGTGAACAGAGGGTGGGGTATGATGCCATGGTTACGCTTGAGTGGAGGCATGGGCATGTGCCGCGACACAGCTTTTGGCGATAACTGGTCTAGACCATCACTCTGTTACAGGTCTGAGCCATTTCACTGACAACAATCTTAGTATTTCTGATAATTTTGGTGGCTGAGGCATAGCCAGGAATCTCCATAACGCAGTGATCGGCACTAGTGTCGTGCAATGTTCGAACATGAGAGGAGATATCAAGATACCACAAACTTCGCCTTAATCCATAGGCATCCCAACAGTACGTGGAAGTAAAGCATGTAAACTAAAATAACCGAGTTCGTTGAAATCCGGTCAGAGGCCTTATGTTGGATTCATGTTTGTCAAGTCTCTATAGAATCTAAGCTCCCTTTGCGTTTGTTCAATCTTTCCCCTTCCTTACATATTATGTTCGGTGTCTTTCTCTAGAGTTCCTCCTCTCCCTGAGCCTTTAAGCTTTATTTGCATAAGGATGTCAGGAACGTATCTTGCGAAGTTACGCACAGTAATGAGTATAGATCATATCTGCACAAACAGCGCTCAACGAGCGCGAGCGATCCTTCGGAGCGGGAAAGCCGTGTTTACCGCTCGCCGGAACGGAGAGGAAGATACGTCAGAATGACATAGACTTGCTGTAGGTAGAGGAGAGGGCAACGACCACTCAGTTATCTAGTGGAGTGCAGTGTGTAGGTCTATTCTCAGTAACTGTTTCACGTTGCTTACCTACTGCTACAGTAAGTATGGAGGAATCTAAAAGACGGAACATAACATTTACCATTTAACGATTTACAGCTCGAACTTATTGATCTTCACTGTGGCCTAAGGGCTAAAGATCGTTTGAATAATAGTACTAGCCTGGTTGAGTTTTACAAGACTAAACATTAGCAATAATATCCACGACTACACAGGCTGGCTGTGAAAATCATTGCTATGTTTGGCTCAACATTTATATTTGTGAGGACCTGTTTTCTATAATCAACTTTAATAAAGGCAGACATCGAACATCTGTAACTGATGTTTCATTACGATCAGTAGGCTACTGTTCCTTTCAGCTGCCAACAGCATAAAACCTCGTTTTGATGTACTGATAAATAAAAATATAACAAAATGATATTGTATATTTAAGTAGCTATAGAATTTCTATTATTTCTGTAAAATAAATATTTATTAATTAATTAATGATAGTCCAAGATAGTCTTGCAAACACTGAACGGGAATTAATTTCATAAACACTCGTAATAGTACTTCCTTTTGTGTATATTTTGTACGAGATCACCCCTTCTTCCAGTCCACCCTTATACAGAGCGCAGCTAATATCTGCATTCCGCTCATGAGCTGTGAGTCGGCTCGGAGAGCGCAAACCTTGTGCAGGCCTGGTGTAGATAATGTTTTTTGTTATTAATATGACTAAACATTCACAAAAATATATGTATAAATAAATCAAACAAAATATATTTAAAAAATGTCATATGTTCAAAGTACCGACTAATATTGTGCAATGTTCAAACTTGAGACAGGAAACCAAGACATTACAAACTTCGTCTTATTTTATATGAAAAACTAAATCGTGAGATACGTGCTAAAGCATGAAGGGACGGGAGTGAAGGACAGCGAGTATTATTATAACAAGGTGGAACAAATACTACAGGCCTTCTTCTGAAGATCGAATGTCGAACTTCGTCATACTCGACTAACTTGAATCGTCGAACATAGTGCCTGTAATGCACGACTCTAATACTTCCATCATCCGTATAGTCACACAAATATTGTTACTTACTGGCTTTTAAGGAACCCGGAGGTTCATTACCGCCCTCACATAAGCCCACCATTGATCCCTATCCTGAGCAAGATTAATCCAGTCTCTATCATCATATCCCATCTCCCTCAAATCCATTTTAATATTATCTTCCCATCTACGTCTCGGCCTCCTTATAGGTCTTTTTCCCTCCGGCCTCCCAACTAACATTCTATATGCATTTCTGGATTTACACAAATATTATTACTGTTATTTACTTGAATATTATGTGAAGAATAGCTACTTTCTGTAGATAATAATAATAATAATAATAATAATAATAATAATAACAATAATAATGATGATTTATTTTAGCTGGCAGAGTTAAGGCCGTAAGGCCTTCTCTTCCACTCAACCAGCAAAAAGTATACATACTGTACATATGTATGAACTTACAAAGAATTCAACAATTTGATTTAGATAAGAGCTACATGTATATAAGAGTTATTTACGAATTAAACAACAAAATACTATGAACTATTAATTAAACACTGAAATACAAACTATGTAGCAGAATTAAGCCAAAACACATAGAATGTTAATATATTTCAAATAATATTAGATAATAGAAAGAGATTATTATGAGACAATTTTGAAAATACAGCACTATCAGGATGCATGTCTAAAGGAAGGAGTAACAATTGGTATAGTAATTGGTAGGTAATTGGTATAGTAACACCTGTCATGTATTTTAAAAACATAATGTGATTTACCTATATGTACGTATATTTCTGTGGATCTTTAATCATACTGTTGTAATAAAAATTACCTGTCCTTACATCAAAATAAAACTTCACAAGATTTGTTCTAAAATCCTTACTCAGCTAAAAGAATGAAACAATGGGAGGGGAGGGTAGGAGGGGCCAGCGAACTTCAAGGCTACAGATCACACAATGTGCAAGTTCGAACAATCTATAACATATCCTTTTCTTCAAAGCAGACTTCGGTTCTTGTCATGCTCGACAAACTTGGACCAAACATAGAGCTTGAAATGCACACTAGTCGGCATCTCTTGACTCCCGAGTCAACCCCTTAGCACACAAGTAGGGTGAAGGAGTATGACATAATCCCTCTCCTCTAAGCCATCACTTGTTCATTCAAAGTTACGCAGTGTTCAAGTAAACACGACAGAATCAGTTGTAAAATCAAAAGAACGAACATCTCATTGCTCGGTTAAAATTCGGTACATGCAGCTTGACTCTTAATGTAATGAGTTAAATAATTTATTAAATGGCGATCGTGTTATGTAAGCATGTGCGGCTTACAGCTGTTTCGGTGCTATTCGACACCATCTTCAAACCTACTAGATCTCAGCGCTATCTCAACTTCGCTGCCTGTTGTGTGGGTGCGTTCATGTGATGAAGAGTTGTGTCAAATAGTGTGTATTCTGAAATTGATCTGTGTGTTGAGAATTTGATCAGGGTGTGTTTTAGTGTGTCTGTATATTTCATATTGTTCTAGTGTGTTGAGTTTTTAGTTTTTGGGTTGTATGTGTAGGATTTCCATGTCTGTATTTATGTTATTGTATGTATGGTTAGCATTAGTTATGCATATGTAGATGTATTGTGTCCTCTGATTATTGCTTTAATGTGTTCTTTGTATCGAGTTTGGAATGATCTGCCTGTCTGTCCAATGTAGAAACTGTCGCAACTATTGCATGTGAGTTTGTATACGCCTGTGTGGTTGTATTTATTTGTTTGTGTTGTTTGTGTGTTGAGATGTCTTTGTAGTGTGTAATGAGTTAGTTACACATTCATCTTAATGTTTAAATTGTGTATAAAATAACAGAAAAAAGAAATCAAATCATACAAAAATGAAAAAGAAATGAACAATCACATACATATACAAAAGCAATTATTACTACTCAACTACAATATAGTTCTTACCAATTTCATAAGGAATAAAAAACTGGGAGCGTACGTTTTTGCAGAAATTTCTATTTCAACTGAGACTGCTATCTGTCTTTGATAATCAAAGAAACTACGAAATAAGAAAACGTGCTGCTACTATCTGACAGAATATTAACTAATTATTTTCACATCCGATCTTATAGGCCTAATAACACATCAAAGTCCAAGTGGCCAATAATTGTAAGGTGACAAATAACTGTATGGTTTACCCTATGATCACACTTTTTAATTAACTTGAACAAATCTGGATATCTGAATAACACACATGCTGGATATAAATTTCAGCTCACAAGCAGTCGTATTATTGTCAAGTCTGAAACCAGGGTAAAGTATCGCTTTTTCCGATTAACATACTGTCCGTCTTTAGATCAGTGCAAGTTATTGGTAAGTATTATTTATGCAACCCATCTTAAAAATTATAATCGATAGAGAATATCTGCCGGATTTTTTAAAAATAAGCTTTACTAAATTAAGTAAGAAAACATACTTTGGTTTCTTAACAAAATGGCTGTTGACTAGCGACATTTGAGCGTCGAATTACGAACATCTTATTCGATGACATTGCATACACTAGAACTGCGACCTTAGTCTTTTGTAGCATCGGTATTTCCCCGTAATTCCCTCATTATAATCTATGTTTATTGCTTCAAAAGCTTTCTCGACGTTCTTCTAAGAATTCGAGGGCGCTATTGAAGATACTATTTACTTTTCTACCTGAAGAAAATAATATTTGAAATACAATGCTGTAAGACATAACATACTAAGAAATGCCAAGGAAAAATTTTGAACGAAGGCATTAGGTTCGTGAATCTGAAAAAGAATGAACATGTTGTTTAGTCAACTGTCCGAAAACAGGTTTGAACCTCATATATGACACCAATAAGGCATCACTCATGAGACAATTACGCCAGTAGAGAATGGGATAGGCCAGTTCCTTTCCCCCTCCATTGCATACATCGCCGACTAGCTACATATTACACTAGTCAG
Organism: Periplaneta americana; assembly: GCF_040183065.1. Lineage (NCBI taxonomy): Eukaryota > Metazoa > Arthropoda > Insecta > Blattodea > Blattidae > Periplaneta > Periplaneta americana. Next base: position 198,671,136 of record NC_091119.1, on the reverse strand, counting down.
ACTTCAGATGCATACAAATAAATTGTTCTTCCTCTAACACATATCGTCAAGTGAGATATACTGCCTGATAATAGATGTACATATCAGCCAGAACCTCAATCAAAGGTGGTGAGGTTTAAACAACTGTCCGAAGATAGGATTCAACCTCATAAGTGATATCTGTATTGCTTAGGTCGATCCATTTATAATTGAAAACAAGGGATTCATTTACGTCTATGAATTCAGTTTTTAAAGTCAGACTTACGAAAATAGTTTAAAATTAAATAAGATCATTCAGATGAACCTGAAGTTATGTATATGCAAATGTTTTATTTTTCTAATAAACATATTTTTGTAGAGACACTGTCTATATAGTTTCATTTATCACATAACGATGTATAAAACATACAATTACATGAAAAGTCATTATAGCCGATTTTAATAAAGTATTACTTTTTTGTTTTTAAGGGTAAATTCTATGGGCCATATTCATAGACATTCTTAGCGCGGGCTTTCGGTAGATGATCAGCGAACTAACGTTTTCGTATTCATAAACCAGTGTTAGCGATATGATATGATATGATATGATATGATATGATATGATATGATATGATATGATATGATATGATATGATATGATATGATATGATATGATATGATATGATATGATATGATATGATATGATATGATATATGATATGATATGAATCCTGTACAAGTAATCAGTCGGTAGCCGGGGCTAGTTTAGCACGCTCGTAGCGCGGGCTAGCGAAATGTCTATGCTTAGCACCCTATAAGTCTTACGTATAATTGTTGAATAAATCCATCAATTCATCCACCCATTTCTTTATCATTCCCCGATGATTCTTAGATACTGAATTTGAATAAAATGCGTCCATCGTTCAGCAGAAACAGCTGTACACAGACACAAGGCATATCAAAAACAGTCTTTTCGGTTAAAGATGTGCAGAAAACGCGTATTTCTGTAGAAATTTATATTTCCTTTTTCGTGCAACACGTCATTTGCTCCTTACACTTAATAAGCCTAATAAGCAGAGACCGGAACTTTGGAGGAATGCCTTTTTAAATGTGTTAAATCTATCTTCATTTTGAAAGTAAATCTGTACGAATATAATTCGTGATTGTAACGTCACAGTTTTATGTTGCCCTTTTCTGCCTTTTTAAATATAAATGCCTAATTTACAAAATAAATGTTTTTTTTATTTGATTATTTACCTATTATTTATTAATTTATTATTAAAAATTGCCTACAGGTATATTTTAATTATTCCTTTAACCGCTACAATGAAAGTGACTTCACGGAATGTATATTATTGTCTTTCAGTCAGTTCATATTCTCTTTGCAACATTGAGTGCTGCCGTGCAAAAATGTATAACAGTAAGCGTTTTAATTATCGATTTGACAAGGTAACAATAAGTGCGGGTCTAACGTTATTTTTCTTTCAGTTTTCATTGCGACGTTGTTGTAGCTAGCAGCAAGATGCCGAAATTCAGTGTTCCTTTAAGCAGTAAATTGCAAAGTTAGGTTAATACTTTTGGATCCGACGTATTTTGTACTGACGGTAAAGTACTTACATGCAAAATATGTGAGCAGTCAGTGAACTACGAAAAGAAATATTTCATATCGCAACATACCAGTACAACCAAACACAAAAATCCACTTTCCAAGGCTACTGGGAAGAAGATTTCTTTGCTTCCAACAGTCGAAAATCTCAATTTGCATTCGACTTATGTAAAGCTTTTCTTGCTGCCGAAATCCCTTTGTTGAAAGTGCAAGGTTTTTGTAATTGCCTTTTATTGCGTATTTTAGCTACTTATGATGCCTATTTGCCTGTCTATTTTAGCTATTTATGATGCCTTTTTGCCTGTCTAATTTAGCTATTTATGATGCCTTTTTGCCTGTCTATTTTAGCTATTTATGATGCCTTTTTGCCTGTCTAATTTAGCTATTTATGATGCCTTTTTGCCTGTCTACTTTAGCTATTTATGATTCCTTTTTGCTTATCTATTTTAGCTATTTATGATGCCCTTTTGCCTGTCTAATTTAGCTATTTATGATGCCTTTTTGCCTATCTATTTTAGCTATTTATGATGCCCTTTTGCCTATCTATTTTAGCTATTTATGATGCCTTTTTGCCTGTCTAATTTAGCTATTTATGATGCCTTTTTGCCTGTCTATTTTAGTTATTTATGATGCCTTTTTGCCTGTCTACTTTAGCTATTTATGATTCCTTTTTGCTTATCTATTTTAGCTATTTATGATGCCCTTTTGCCTATCTATTTTAGCTATTTATGATGCCTTTTTGCCTGTCTATTTTAGCTATTTATGATGCCTTTTTGCCTGTCTAATTTAGCTATTTATGATGCCTTTTTGCCTGTCTACTTTAGCTATTTATGATTCCTTTTTGCTTATCTATTTTAGCTATTTATGATGCCCTTTTGCCTGTCTAATTTAGCTATTTATGATGCCTTTTTGCCTATCTATTTTAGCTATTTATGATGCCCTTTTGCCTATCTATTTTAGCTATTTATGATGCCTTTTTGCCTGTCTAATTTAGCTATTTATGATGCCTTTTTGCCTGTCTATTTTAGTTATTTATGATGCCTTTTTGCCTGTCTACTTTAGCTATTTATGATTCCTTTTTGCTTATCTATTTTAGCTATTTATGATGCCCTTTTGCCTATCTATTTTAGCTATTTATGATGCCTTTTTGCCTGTCTATTTTAGCTATTTATGATGCCTTTTTGCCTATCTATTTTAGCTATTTATGATGCCTTTTTGCCTGTCTATTTTAGCTATTTATGACGCATTTTTGCCTGTCTATTTTAGTTATTTATTATGCCTTTTTGCCTATCTATTTTAGCTATTTATGATGCCTTTTTGCCTGTCTATTTTAGCTATTTATGATGCCCTTTTGCCTATCTATTTTAGCTATTTATGATGCCTTTTTGCCTGTCTATTTTAGCTATTTATGATGCCTTTTTGTCTGTCTATTTTAGCTATTTATGACGCATTTTTGCCTGTCTATTTTAGCTATTTATGATGCATTTTTGCCTGTCTATTTTAGCTATTTACGATGCCTTTTTGCTGCCTATTTTAATGATTCATAATGCCTAAACTTCCGCTCTCTGCTAATAAGGTATTGAAAGACGAGAATGACCAACTCAAAGTTCTGAATAACTTCAGTTATCGGAAGAAAGGTGCGTAGATAGCTACATCCTGTGTTTTCTGTGAAGGAAGGGTTGTACGATGACCTATATGAAGTATCCACATATCCGGGAAGTTTTGTGGGATGTTTGTCCGGTGAGAACCGAGTAACCACACTATCAAGCGTTGCAGAACGTGGAACTAGGATATTATGACTCGAGGTCCATGTTGTATTCAATTCAATTTATTAGACTATTAAAACAAATAATAGGCTTCGTCACATACGATATATTTTAAAAACTAACCTACACAGTACAGTCTCCACTTCAAATGCTAATTTCATACTGCATATTTTATTTTATATTTACTTCTGAATAAGGTTCTGGCTGATATGTAGGTATACGTCTAATACCAGGCAGTACATCTCACTTGACGATATGTGTCAGAGGAAGAACAATTGTTTGTATGCATCTGAAGTCTGATTAGTGTAATATGTAGCTAGTCACCGATGAATGCAATGAAGCGCTAAAGGAAGTGGCCAACCTATCCCATTATCTCCTGGCTTAGTTGTCTCATAAGTGATGCCTTATTGGTACCACTTGAGGTTCAGACCTATCTTCGAACAGCTGACTAAACAACAACATTGAACTATGATGTTAGAAAATAGTACATTATGCAACGAGCCTATAATGGTAGTAATTAAGACGCGACTACGTTTGTTTATGAAACGAGCGCAAGCGAGTTTCATAATTTTCATGCGAGCGTCTTAATTACCATTATAGGCAAGTTTCATATGACTTTTTATGCTCGACCATATTTCTAACTTGAAATTATTCATAAGTATTCATGTTATGGTTATGTAAGTGAGGAGCGGAACTGACCTAAATTGAGGGATGTGTGCAGACGCGAAAGTATTGATTTTTTCCGAGGCACGAATGTCATTGACCTTGATATAATCTAGAGAATAACATGAACATTAGTCTTGATATAACCTGGAAATTGATTTAGAATTGAAAAACGAGATGACAAATTGAATTTATTTGAATATTATTTACAATTAACGCTAATTATTATAGTAACAGAACATAACCTTCTGCGACAGTATTGGATTTCCAGCCTCCGTGACTTTTCGCTAGTTGTCTTTCGATTGCATATCCGAGAATAATCGATACTTGCGCTTTTATAATGCTACAATGGTGATTTCTCATTGGCTGAACAACTGAACTATAATGAATACATGTACTTTAATGAGGTGCATTAAAGGGCTACTACCAGGTGTATAATTACTACATTTCGGCATGGTCGAGCATAAAGTTTATTTCGATATTTCAGCGCAAGTAAGCGTTTTCAACATTCCGCAACGATAAAACGGTTTTGGGATTGTATCTGTTCGTCTATCTGCCTTCGTACAAAGATTTCTCCTACTCTATTCGACTATTAATTATTGTTCATACTCATCAATATTTACAAGTCAACTTATCCGGGAATTATATACATAAAATATAATTAGTAAGAAATTAACTGGGTCTTTATTTGAAAACAAAATCACAAATTGACGATGAACTTTAAAAGTAAAACAAATTTTGTGTGTTTTTTTACACAAGATACAGAGAGAAATTAAACGAAGACGACATGTCCTCAAACTATTTTTTGAAAAAAATAATTATATTTGTCCATTATTATTTCTCGTTTGAGTTGCGAATTTTGTCAAATTCCGCCAAAATTCACAGACCAAATCCACCAGTCTTATTGAAGAGAGTTACATAAACATATTTATGAAGGGTGGGCGAACCATGAGTACAAGTCTAATATAATTTAACATTCACATCTCTTTCAAATTTCCATAGAAAATAGTACAATAACAATATAAATGACTACAAAATATACACAACTATTTTAATGTACAGTAGTAGCAAAAAAAAAAAAAAAACCGGACGGACCCTTGTAGCTGATTTCAGAGCCTTGTTCACTCCAGAGCACGATTGGCTGGTAACTAAGACTTTCGTGGTTCGAATCCTGCCTGGAGAGGAAACTTTTCTTTTGTTCCTTAATCAAATTTATTCCCAATACTTTTCGATTACTGGTAAAATTCATGTTCTGGTAATAATAAGTTAATTAAGTAGTAAAATATCGCTGCAAACGAAAAGTATTGGGAATACATTTCAATAAGGAACGAAAAAAGTTTTCTTCCCAGGCAGGATTCGAACCACGAAAGTCTTAGTTACCAGTCTATCGTGCTCTGGACTGAACAAGGCTCTGAAATCAGCTACAAGGGTCGGTCCGGTTTTTTTGCCACTACTGTACTCTTCCCCAAAGGAAGGATGTCAGTTCATTTTCTTTGTTATAAACTATCGTTTCGAAACTCATAATAGTACGTTATGCAACGAGCCTATAATGGTAGTAATTAAGACGCGAGTATGTTTATGAAACGAGCGCAAGCGAGTTTCATAATTTTCTTACGAGCGTCTTAATTACCATTATAGTCAAGTTTCATACGACTTTTTATGCTCGACCACATTTCCGACTTGAAATTGTTCATAAGTATTCATGTTATTCTTATCTGACTGAGGAGCGGAACTGACCTTGTGCAATACCTCGTAAATTGTGAGATGTGCTCAGACGCGAAAGTATTGATTTTTTTCCCAGAAACAAATATCGACATTGAGCTTGATATAATCTAGAGAGTAAAATAAACATTAATCTTGATATAACCTTGAAATTGAATTAGACATTGAAAAACGAGATGACAAATTGAATTTATTTGAATATTATTTACAATTAACGCTAATTATTATAGTAACAGAACTAGTTCTCTTTCGATTGCATATCCGAGAATAATCGATACTTGAGCTTTCATATTGCTACAATAGTATTTTCTGATTGGTGGAACACCTGAACTTTAATGAATAGGTGTACTTTAATGAGGTCCATTAAAGGGCTGCTACCAGGTGTATAATTACTACATTTCGGCATGGTCGAGCATAAAAGAAAAGAAAATTCACACTTAATAACAATAATAATACTATATACTATATACTATACTTTTTCCTCTAATTATGTTGCAAAAACGTATAATGAAAATTTGTTTGAAAAGGCGACTGGATTATCCAACAAATTTGATCCATTCTGAATTGAATGTTTTTAGAATTGACCAAATTTATAAATACTCTTTAATGAAATTCTATCATAAAAATAGAACGAAATTTGTAGCTCAGCCACATGATCATAATACAAGACGAAATGAAATTCTTAATTTAGTTGAACCTAAATATTTCACATCTGCTGCTTTACTACACAGTACAAATTATGGTCCACGGCTATATAATTCGATAATAAAATTTCATCCAGAATTGACTACTTTAAGCAATGAAATTTTCAGATCCAGAATTAAAAAATTTATATGACAGACTTCCCTGTATTATATTACCATGTATTGTAAAACAAGTTTATTTCTATCCTAAGTGTACTTTTCTATCTTATCTTGGTTACTATATCAACATGACCTGCACTAATTATACTACTAATAATAATTTAATATTAATCCATCAATCTAAACATCGTCTCTTTTTTCACTCAGTTATTATTAGTATTATTATTTACTAATTTTATTAACATCTTTATGTGAGCTTTTTTCTTCAGTATTTTGTGTACAAAGTATGCATATCTATGTAACGGAACTGTCCCCGAACACGAGCTTTGCTCTTTCGGGGTATTTTAATGTAACGTTTTTATGTATAAGTTATTATTAAATAAATGAATAAAAAATATGTCTATAATATGTATTACTGTACTGTATTTACAACACATTAACATTTTTCAAATAAGTTTTGGAACGAGTTCTAACAACACACCAAATAGAGTGAATTTAAATAATGATAACTCAATTACGAGTTAACTTGTGCATAACTATTATATGCTCTGTGTCTCCTATCATACGCAGTGTCTTGTATCTGGGACTTTGAATATTCTTACGGCCCAATATTTCTTTGGGTAACTGTACGTTTCTTGGCTAATGTGTTTGTCAAACTTCAGAATTGCATCACAAAATCTTGATAGGAAACGGAACATCCTGTTTGTGGAGTTGGCAAGAAGTCGGTGGCGAAATACAACAGGGTTAAAAATACACATAATATACTGTATCATGTTCTGCTACTTCATTGTCGACTTTCATGGCAAGCAAGGCCTCCTTTCTAATTTATTCAAAGGATAATTCAAATTGCCGTAATACTTATGAACTTTTAATGTTGGGCATGAAAGTAGCTTCAACAGCGATGTGACAATGTCCAGAGCGATGTTATGTTTAAAGGTACACTCCTAAGCTATCCCTTTTGGATTCAAACGTAGCACTTATCTACAAATGTCTAAAAATGAGGGTTACGATTATTTCTCCCTCTACCTTTCGTATGCCATTTCTTGTTCAAAATGCTGCAATGTCTCAACAAAATCCAGTCCTCAGTATCACTAAGATTAGCCAATTGGCTAGTATACCCATCGATTCATAGAATCATTCTACCTAAGAGCCAACTGGCTAGTCTCTGAAATTGAGACAACTCATCCTGCCTAAGGTTTTTCCGTGGTTTTCCTAAGGCGCTAAGACAAATGTCGGGATGAGCCCTAAAAGAAATGCGCCACGGATCTTCACTCATATTCCTATAACCCCGGTATTTTTCTAAATTTAATTAATAATTACATCTATCCCTGCCTATCTCTTCGTAATTGAGTCAACATAAAGCCAAATGGCTGGTCTCTACTTTGAGACGATTCAACAAGGCTCAAGACATAATCAATCACCTCCTACCTGGAAGCCAAATTGGCTAGTCTCTGATATTGAGACAACTCATCCTGCCTAAGGTTTTTCCGTTTTTTCCTAAGGCGCTAAGACAAATGTCGGGATGAGCCCTAAAAGAAATGGGCTACGGACCTGCACTCATATTTCCATGACCCCGGTATTTTTCTAAATTTAATTAATAATTACATCTATCCCTGCCTATCTCTTCGTAATTGAGTCAACATAAAGCCAAATGGCTGGTCTCTACTTTGAGACGATTCAACAAGGCTCAAGACATAATCAATCACCTCCTACCTGGAAGCCAAATTGGCTATTCTCTTATATTGAGACAACTCATCCTGCCTAAGGTATTCCGTGGTTTTCCTAAGGCGTTAAGACAAATGTCGGGATGAGCCCTGAAAGAAATGGGCCACGGACCTATATGCCCTTCCCCATATTCCCCCTTTTCTAACAAATGACGTAATGCCCTAGCTCAGAAACTATAAATTGCCTATTTATTTTGCGAGGTCACTCATTTAGTCGCAATGCGAAATGACAGGGAACCTTTCAATTTGCAGATTCAGAATTCACGGCGTCTCTCCTGGCGGCCTTCACCTGCCTTCTCATAGAACAACAGACGACAGAGTCTTCTCGACTCCTCCTGCACTGCGAAATGACACAGTTCATTTCAATGTGCAGATTTACACCAGCCATCTCCTCCTCGTCCCGTCCCGTGATCACTTTGATCACATTTCCGTCCCCTCGCGTATGTGGTACCTAAGAGGTTACGTCCATTTTCGGTTTTTTCCCCCTTCAAAATTTTCTAGAAGTCCTTCAGTGGAGCAGCGTAACCCGGAGTGAGACTAGTGGCCAACAGGCTTGGAGCTCACATATTTAGTTTCTTACAGCCCCGAACTCCTTGCAAGGACGCGTTTTGCGTACCTTTTAAATTTGTCCTCCCAATTCTCCTCCTTCAATTCAATTCAATCACTAAGGTTAGCTGCTCAGGTCAGTCTAGCACAGGCACATTCAACGACAGCAAATTCCCAAGAAAGTGAAACTTGAACTCTTCAGTTGGTAATGCTATTTCATTCTTGAATAGGTGTAACGTACCTGAATTTCAGGAAGTATTGTTCAATTTACAAAGGTTACGATTTTTTTAATTTTATAAATAGAAGTCCAAGAATTATTATAATTATTATAATTTTATATAATTTTTACTGAGTATAAGAAATCTGTCTTTTCTGACGATATTTAATATCTAAAAGTGTCTTTCATCGATAATACATATATCTATACACAGGGTGGAAGTAAAATAATCCTGCAGAGAGACGATAGGGTACACTTAAATGAATAGACAACTCTGAACACACGCTCTCGCCATGAAACAATACTAACAATACCATCCCATCGCACCTCCTCATACTCATCCTCTTTCACAATAGCCCTGCCAAGACTCTGGAATTCGTTACTAAATAGTTCCCTTAATCGGTCACAAAATATCTCAGTATATGGTAATTTCATCACTATAGAATTTTGTCATTCTAGGTTTAATTTTAATTCAGTAAATACAAAAATATTCTTTGTTCTTAACTTCTATGATAAAATGTTTAGCTTTCATTAATCAGGTAAGCTTGTCGTACTTTAATTCTTATTGTAATTGTAATTGTAAATTTAATATTAATTGTAATTTTATTCTTCATATTATAGTTGTAATCCCATGGTAGAGGGGCAGAGAAGGCCTGATGGCCTTATCTCTACCAGGTTAAATAAATAAATACTAATACTAATATTACGTTTTATGAGTAAATGCACAGTTAATTAGATAATTAAGTTGGAAGTTTCAGCAGTCTAGCATCATCGCCGCTAACACACTTTCTTCTTGTGATATTGAAGCAAGAGGTCAACGAACTCAGGTCTGTCTACCTTAGTGAACTATCTCCCATCTCCCTTTCTAACTACAGCGTTGCAAGCTGATCGCATCGTTCAGTAGCATCAAATTAGTGGTTTTAAAATTAAATTTACACGAAAACCCTGCTCGCTATTGAAATACGCCAGAGGGATAAATTATTCTTTATTAGTTTTCCTATCGATATGGACAAAAATCACGATCCTACTCGTAACAGTTACCGAATAAGAGGGTGTTAAACATTTGGAGAAAAAAACTTTTTTCTGAAAAAACTATGGACTTTCCTCCAATATGGTAATACCACAGTCTACTATATGCAGTCACGAAGCTTGAGTTTTGAGGGTGCTAAAAACAATACACTGTGACGGTACTATTTTTCATTGCCTGTAATGAGGCGATATGAGCGATCCTAGTGGTGAGCAACTATCTAATGTTTGCATATTTACTACGTATTGAGCTTCGCGACTGTATATTCTAGACTGTGGTATTACCCTTTTTTGTTACACACAACATGAGTTATTCGCTTTGAAAATCTGCAGGGTATTTCACTTCCAACCTGTACAGTATATATACAGAGTAATGTCAATTTCAAGAGGTTATTCTTTGAGATATATCGAACAAAAAGTTTAATATAATTTTGCTCACTTTTGCTTCCTTTTCGAGATAAAAAACTGTTTTATATGAAACATTTCATAGCGTGTTTTGGGAAAGCCACTGATTTAGTTACCAATGTACTCAGGGAATTTAAGAGAGCAGAGTATTATGATAATAAATGATTGAAAGAATTTTAATTTTATCCTTTAAATGTGCAAAAATTTGATCTGAACAAATGTAACATTGTAAAATTCCTTTGTAGAACCAAAAGTTACATTTGTTCGGATCAAATTCCTGCTAATTTAAAAGGACAAAACTAAAATTCTTTCAATCACCTATTATCATAATACACTGCTCTCTTAGATTGACTGGCCATATTGAAAATTCAATCAATGGCTTTCCCAAAGTATGCTATGAAATGCAAATCTAGTCTTTCAGGTAAGGCTCCCTGTAAAGCAGATTTGAATAATTTCAAGGGAAAATTTGTTACGGGGCCGGGTATCGATCCCGGGACCTCTGGTTGAACGTACCAGCGCTCTACCAACTGAGCTAATATATGCGTCACTGTGTACGTTAACAGAAAACCACAATTCCAAGTCATACAGAGATTGTGTGCACTCGATGTGGGTCTCTGGCGTTTCGTCAGCCTACGCGAGTTGTGTGGATATAAAGGGAAAAGTTGAGACGGTGTCGGGTGGAGTTCCCGGGTAGCTCAGTTGGTAGAGCGCTGGTACGTTCAACCAGAGGTCCCGGGATCGATACCCGGCCCCGGAACAATTTTTCCCTTGAAAATATGCTATGAAATGTTGCATTAAAACAATTGTTATTTCGAATAGGAAGTAAAAACGAGCAACATTGTATTAAACTTTTTTGTTGCAAATACCTCAAAGAATAACCCCTTGAAATTAATGTCATTCCTTACGGTTCAACCCGTATTTATTAATGTATATATCGTCGCCTGAATGCAAGAACTACGTAACTTGATTTTTCATATTTTGTGACATTGCCTATTTACTTATTTATTGCACTAGGGAATATGTCTCGTTTTCTTTTACCTATTTGTTATATTGTAAAATAGATGTCGCTGGTCATAAATAAGGAGTTACGGCAATTTGAATAAAAGCAGAAAAAAAAAAACTTTTTATTTGAGGATGTCACTGACAAAAATGGAAATCATAGTTAGAATACAAACAAGTGTTTTATTTTGTACCAGTCTCTTGCATGTAGAGTGGATTTAAAGCAAATGTTCAAAATTTCCTCCCTGCATCTGGAGGCAAAGATTCGCACGGGTGTGAACCGCGCGTGTAGCATTTCGTAACTTCACATGTTCGTTCCTTATCGTAGCCGCGGCATCGAGAATGCGTTGAATCAACTCTTCTCGTGTTTGCACCCTAATCTGGTACACGATGTCTTTTATCCACTCCAAGATGCAGTAATCTAGTGATGTTAAATCTGGGGACCTGGCAGGCAAACGGTTGGCATGATCATGTGGTTCTAAATGCTGCACTTTTTGCGAGTGAAAAGGATACAGTTCGTTCTCATGAAAAATTCTCCATACCTTGGAATGTGAAACGTTAAATCCTCCCCCACACATCGTTAGTCCTGCGCAAACATGTCTAGCGCTACATACACCCTGGCGTGTTTCGAAAATCTGTTGTAACTCCTTAATTATGAATGTCACCACATTACTATATTTACATTTTTTGTTCCAAATAGTCCACACCTGTGGAGTAACGGTCAGCGCGTCTGGCCGCGAAACCAGGTGGCCCGGGTTCGAATCCCGGTCGGGGCAAGTTACCTGGTTGAGGTTTTTTTCTGGGGTTTTCCCTCAACCCAATACGAGCAAATGCTGGGTAACTTTCGGTGCTGGATCCCGGACTCATTTCACCGGCATTATCACCTTCATTTCATTCAGACGCTAAATGACCTAGATGTTGATACAGCGTCGTAAAATAACCCATAAAAAAAATTAATGTTCCAAATAGCACCAGTAATCACCTCCATAAACCGGGGGAAAACCTCGTGATACACTTTATATAACTTTTAAACTTTATTTTTTTCTTTAATGTTTCAAATATTACTTTATATTGTAGATACATGTTTATTGTATTCAGAACCTTTGTAGTCACTCAAATTCTTTGAGCTGATGTCTTTAATGAATAGTAGCAATATGCGTTACAAGAGCGGTATGTTGAAGTTTTCATGTTCGAGGAAAAGTTTGAAAAAGCGAAACGTAGTTGAGCTTTTTTAATTTCCGAGAATTGAAAGAAAACATACCGCTCGTGTATCGTACATTATTTTGTGCGAAGATCGTTTATTACATACCTGAAAGAGGAATTTCTAATTAGTTGCAATGAAATCTCCATCTTGGTTTCTGTTCAATGACGGCAAATTTGCAAAACAAAAATATCTATCTTCAACATTGTTGCTTTAAAATGTTTTCTGTGTTTACTATAGTCCAGCAGGCCGTGATATACGTCTGTCTTTTTTTTCCCCCAGTCTATGATGAGTCTGGAATGTTGTTGATTTTTTCACGGCTTCCTTAATGTTACTTGCATCACGAATGCAGTAACTTTAGTGTAGTAGTAGACTTTACTTAATTTTTGCAAATATTTAAAAACAATAATTAACAGTGCAATTTAGGTGAAATTGCAGTGGTAAGTTTCCAATTTATAATTATTACTATATTGAACGTCTCTAAAAATAATATGTTAAAAGCCTAAAGCAGTAAAATCAATATGTCACTTAAGCGGTAAGAAGAGGGAAATTGTTGTGTGTGTTAGGTTGGGAATAGTGAATGTGGAATTTTAGACTTTCCGCGGAAACCAAGCAAATACGCACGATCTCGCACAAATAAATATATACACATACCTGTGGTCATACATCATACAGACAAAGAAAGAGGAACTCGAAAGCCAAGAGTATTTTCCCTTCCCTCAACAATTGTAATGCTCTATGTAAAAGCTTTCCTTTGTGACGCGTCGAATATACCAAGACAAATATTCTTGCACTTGCTTTTATAGGTTTTACGCCTTTCTTCCTGCACAGTTTTGTACGCCATTAACATAAAAATAAAACAAAGTTTTTAACCATCTCATATTCGAAAGAGAAATACAATTTTATAGTAGTACATAACAAATGTGATACGCAGAATAATAAAGATTCTTGTTCCTTTTGCCATGTGATGAAAGAGTGAGGAGGTGATGGGGTTCAGGGTTACAGTAATTACTGCCTTGCAGCTAACAAGATGCGAGTTGTTTACCGACGTCATGAGTGTCCTACCTGAAAAACTCGCCTTCACACACTTCCACACCGACGACGTCAAGTGCTTACATTCCTACTGAGGGAATACCCATAAAATCATCTAATATTTTTGGGAAATGTAAACACAATTGTACTTCACAAGCTAGTAAGAGCAATATTAAACATCTATAAAGAAATCTTCACGACTGAGATCCGGATACAAATTTTTAGTGGGTTATTTTACGACGCTGTATCAACATCTCAGGTTATTTAGCGTCTGAATGAGATGAAGGTGATAATGCCGGTGAAATATGTCCGGGGTCCAGCACCGATAGTTACTCAGCATTTCCTCATATTGGGCTGAGGAAAAAGCCTCAAACAAGTAAATTGCCCCAACCGGGATTTCAACCCGGGCCACCTGGTTTCGTGGTCAGACGCACTAACCGTTACTCCAAAGGTGTGAACACCCGGAGATAATCATTTTGTAGTTGGAGCTCAATTAATCAGAGAGTATACAGAAAGAATGTCAACCTCTCTAGCCATTTATACTTTTCACAAATATTTTAACAAGAGAACGAAACCGAAATTACCATGGAAACGCTTAATAAAATCTCAAGTTGGATACTATATTGCTAATTTTCAGTCTAGACGTTCATTTGCTTATCGTAGGGCAAGATTTTTACTTTCTGCATCGTGTCTTGAATATAGTAACATCCAGCGGTTCGGAACTCCATATAGACTCCATCGTCACGAAAACAATGGAAGGGAAACCTATCAGTTGATTCGTTATCAAGAAATCCTCCTCTGGATATATAACGCATTGGAATTGGAAACGCATCTGACAGAAACGAACTCTGCTGTATGTTTCACTGAGACTCATTTTAATTAATCTAACTAGTTTCTTGGGAATACCAAATTCAATAAGAATATCATATAAAACTTCTCTCTTAACAGAGTCATATGCCTTTTTGAAATCTATGAATAACTGATGCACTGTACCCTTATGCTCCCATTTTTTCTCCAATATCTGTCGAATACAAAATATCTGACCAATAGTTGATCTATTACGCCTAAAACCACATTGATGATCCGCAATAACTTCATCTACATATGGAGTTAATCTTCTCAAAAGAATATTGGACAAAATTTGTACGACGTCAACAAAAGTGATATATACTATAACTACTACAAACAAACAAACAAAATTTTATATATATATATATATATATATATATATATAGTTATATCAATGTGGGGTTCTCCTTTAAACTGAACTCATTGTATTTTCGGTAAATAAAATAGCATCAGTTTTGCTTAAAGGGTCACTAGGACTGAATTTTTGACACAAAAGTTGAAAATATTTTCGATTTTTTTTTACATAAATAATTACCTTATACATTTGTTTAACATTCTGTCCTATATTTAGCCCTCGCCTGTTACTTTTAAAATGCCACACCCACTAAAAATTGCGTTTTCTCAAAACTACATTTTTGGTCGTATAATAAAGTTCCTAGCGGCTTCCATTTGCTCCGATTTACATGAAACTTTGCAAGAATACTCAGCCTACTGCAATACACAAAGCTGTGCGTGGAATCAGCTCTTCACTGAAAACTTTTCATGATACGAATTTTTAACTTCTAAAAATTAAAGAAAATTATGAAGTAAAAATTACGATTTGTAAGGAAATTTTTATCCTATGTATCAATTCTCAAATTTAAAAACCCATGCACAATCTTCTTTATCATGAAATTTAAATCCTTCACAGAGGATTTTTAAAAGCAAAAACAATTCTGAAGCCGTCAGGGATGTTTTGAATTTACGCACAATTTAATATCATTAAAATACATGAAAATTAATATCTAAGGAACTAATGAATGAAACTGATGAAATTTGGTACTGTTAGGCTATTTAAACGTACTGTATAGACACAACAAACCTGCCGAATTTGAAATAAATTAATAAAAAAAGTTTAAAAACTCAGTTCCAGTGTCCTTTAAAGTTTTGACGTATGAAGAGTTCGAGGGAAAAACGATGAATGTCACATTTCTGTTAAGGATTAGATAATGATCTAATTGAGTCTATAACTGCAAGATGTAGTGCTGTTTCTATAGAAAATAAAGGAAAGGATTACTGTATTCGTGGTGATAATTCTCATTTTTATCTTTTTTATAAGAACATTAAATTTCGCAGTGATGCATTTAATTAGATAATGACATCAACCTTAAGAAAACTATGACATTCATCGTTTTTCCCGCGAACTCTTAATATTATAATTAATTACACTTTACATCATTTATACAAAAACTTTATTTAATAGTCTCCTTTACAAAAATGCAACTACAACATAATTATATACAAATATGAAATAAACAATGACATTTCATTTTGAATCACAACATTGTAGGATACGAAGTATATATTACAATACAGAAAAATACTATCTGAGCGCACAAACACTCTACAGTATTTGCTACAAAGGTTTAATTTTGAACATGACTTTAATACAATTTTATTTGGAATAAAATAATATTAAAATGTAACTTTCGTTATTATTAATAAGTGTATGATAATACTTCAATAAAAGACTATGGAAAAAATATAGTTTAAAACGAAAGTGCACATTTGTTTGGATTAATATACAGGGTGATTCACGAGGAAAGGTAAAAAATTTAGGATACGATATCTTAGGCCATTTTGAGTGGAAAAGTTCATATCAACACAGGCCCGTTTTAGAACGATGGCGGAGCAAGAAGCAGTTTTTTTGGTAAAACGTCTCGCCCCAATGTGAATCAGACGTTACCATATGCTGCTGACGTGAGACAAGGTCAAGGTCGCATATTCAGCCAAAACAATTAATGCAAAACCACCACTTCTATATTCAACATTAAAACCTGAAACTAACTCCGATTCACCCTCAGCAAAATCAAAAGGAGTTCGGTTAGTTTCAGCTAAACAAGAAGTAAATCAAATCATTGACAAAGGAAATGTAAAAAAAAAAAATATTCACATATAAACCTGAAAATCATAAAACTTTATTAAATTATGACGTAACATTGGAATCTGCATTGTGAATTATATTCATAGATAAGAGGAAGAAACCGGGTGGTGGGGCATTACAAATGTCCAATCGCCTGCTCTTGTCTGATGTAATGACACAGAACCCGCAGATAACACAAATAGCCTACACTATCATCAATTCACAGCAGTTCAGTCAGCTACCTACAGTACAGTAGTTATACAGGTACAGTTATCGGAAGTGTTAAGTTGTGTTTTTCAAGATGCCTTATAAATTTTCGACCGCAGAATACGCCGATATTGTGTATGTTTATGGTTTGTGCGATGGAAGTTCCTTGCGTGCCGTCGCTGAATATGAACGACGCTTTCCGAACAGAAGGGTACCATATCGAAGAGTAACTTACTTACTGTCTATGGGGTTGGATGAAAGACTTGGTATAGCAAAGGAAGGGCGAAACGAGAGAGGCGCTAATCGACAGTATTTTGGATGCGGCATAAAGAACAGTTACGTGCAACTCTCCCAGTGATGAGCGCGATTCACGCCCGAGCGCAACAGTGCATTGAAGCAGAAGGAGGTACCTTTGAAAATGTGCGAAAACATCGACCCCGACGTCTAGAATATTAGGTATGTATGCATACATGAATATAAACTTTAAATTTGTCCGTTATGTCTCTAAATGCGAGTTAGTACAATGGAATTTTAGAAGTTTTTGTGAAATCAAAGAGCCATATCTCCGTAACCGTTCGAAAACGGACCTATATTCATATGAACTTTTTGACTCAGAATGACTTCAGAATTCACATCCTAAATTTATTACCTTTCCTCGTGAATCACCCTGTATATGCAATTGCGAGTATTTGTAATAACATATATTTAAAAAATTCAAAAACTTTTTCATTTTTTTTAATTTCAGTCTTCGAGGCAACGTAATGGTTTAAGTACTCGCCCATTAATGACATCGACACATCAGATAATCACGTCGTGCGGTGACAGGAAGTGATCACCTTGGCCGTGTAATTTACTGGAGAAGTGAAAGATCCCGTTACTGTGTCGAGGTGAGGAAGTGGAGGTAACTGCTTTCGTCACAGAGCACCATTACAGAAATGAGGTGAGATTACTCATGCTAATAGCGAAGATGATTCTATCCATGTCACTGCATTAACTTTCAAAAGTTTTGCTCACGTAACGTGTATTTACAGAGCTTGTAAAATACAGTAAGTAACATTCAACTGATGTTATTTATGCACACACACAGTAACAATAAATTTAAATTTTCAGGCTACAAAATTTAGAAAAATTTAAAGCTAAAAGTATAAAAAAAATACGAATAGTTGACTGAAATATTTATAACTAGGAGAGTACATGCAGTTAACTGTAACGTCAGTAGCTTTAATTCTGTGGCCGGGAGGAAAAAGGACTTAAGTCAATTTTTTTGTGAAAAGGAGATTTTTATAATATAAAAAGGAATAAAGTAGTAAAATGAATATTCTTAAGTCCTTTATTCTGTGTGTACTCGATTCAAAAAGTACTTAGACATTTGGTAACGCTCTATAAATCCAGTCAGGAGTCTTATTTGACTTTAGCCGTTTTACCAGATTGTAGAGAATTGTTTCCACTTTCAGAATATATAAAATTCTTATTTTCACAAAAAATTGACTTAAGACCTTTTTCCTCCCGGCCACAGAATTATATTTTCTACCCAAAATAACTACCACTTTTGACGTACAGAAAGACACTTAATGCAGTTAATCGTAAATAAATCAACAAAGTTAAGCTGAATTCTTGTAGACTAGTTATATATTATTTCGCAGAAATAGTTATTTATGTAACCTTACCAAATGGTTTTCTTAGGGGAGAGTTGGGTAGTATCGGACATCGGGTAAAATCGGACAGTGAATTTCTTTCAACTACCACCAGATGACATGGTGATGTCGCATACAGAAACGTAACCATGTTATTCAGGTACTACCATCTGGTGGTAGATGAAAAAAAACGCACTGTTCGATATTACCCTGTGTCCGATACTACCCAACTCTCCCCTAATGTTGAGGGCGATAGTAATTTTGGACAGACAATATACTAAATCTGTTGGAAACTAATCTATACCCCGGAAATAAATTAATACTGTATAAAAATGAAAAGATGCAGCTACATTTTACAGGAGAATGCATTTTTTTTATTTAAATGATGTTGGAATATACTTATATTAATTTAGTGAAGAGAACTGAAAAACAAAAACTGGCCACTCTTCGTACATTTCAACAATCTCAGCAGAAAAACTTTCCAAAGTAATACTGAATCACAAACAGAGGTTTGTCAAACGTCGTCTAGCTACATGGAAGAGTGAGTTCTCCAGGAGATGGTAAAAAACTTAAATATGAGGATTTTTTTATTAATTTAATCAATTTTAAAAAATCATCTATATGGATAAACACTCCACATAAAATGTTAAAATCTGTTTTTTATCTTCATATCTTGAAAGTAATACATAAACTTATTCAAACTTCATTTCTTTTTTCTGTAGTGATATGTTGCGGGTTGCTAAGCAACAAGATGCGCGTAGAGTATTACAGAAATGGTAACGGACATTTTTTCCGAATAGAAGTCCACAGAAACGTTCCACGTTGAAACAAAACACTCCTACTCAACACATTAAATTTGTCGTAAATGTTTATGCTACATTTTCTGTAATGGAAATGGAAATAGTAATCTCGCATTAAGATAGGTAAGCATGAGCTGTATCCAAAAAAATAAACAAAAACCAATCAAACACCGACGTATTTTTAATTACTGAAATAATCCAAAGTTTATAGCTAAACTCAACAGAGAGACATGCATTTAAATCTCATCAGTTACTTATAAGATTTTGTAACATTGCATTCACTTAATCTTGAAGATTCTTTGAGGTAGGGAGGTAGAATCTAAGTATCTTCTTACGTCAGAAAACGTCATCATATGATTAGAAATACGTTTCTGCCGTCTTCGTACCCGGAGAATAATAATGTTTAGTTGATACATGAAATGTGATATGATCTAATAATTATAATTGTCAAAGTTAATAGTGAATAAATTAAAAATATGTAATTCATACATTTTCTCCAATATTTATAGCGGCTAGTATTCTTCCTAAATGTTTAATTGAAGAATAAGTTTAAAAGTTTCTGACAGAAATTTGATTTAATCCTTCACATCATAGAAAGCTGAGAAGAATAATTATTTTAATACAATCGCGGCTATAAATTTTTTCAGCTGTTTAAAAATTATTCAGACACAAAAAATATAATTTCAGAATTACAACAACAGTGCTAAAGAGAGAGAGAGAGAAATCATTGCACTCCACTAAAATCTGCCCCTGTTGAAATTAATCAAATTTCAATTAACTTGAATTAGCTAATCTCGGCTCTCTAATATTGATTTGAACTCAGATCAACAACATGTTTGAAGACCTTAAATTTATTATTATTTTTATTATTGCTATTTTCCAGGAAAGAACTGAAATAAATGACTGATGGCTCAGCTTTAACTAGAAAAATCTTTTTTTATTATTGCACTTTCAATTACCACATTGCATACACAAATTAAATATGGATTAGCATTACAGCTGGAGAGTTTCTCAGTCAAAACATGGAACTTCGTTGTATTCTTTTAAAACTGTATATTTTAAGATAGTTTACGCAACTTTGGTTAAAGACCACACACGCAAATGGCAAGACTTTTGGCATGGCCCGTTGGCTCGGCCTTCCAAGTTTCATGAGCACAAGTTCACACCGCGATTTCTTCCAGATGTAACTGCAACTGGCACTGAGTTTATTATAGGAATACTATAGCATCACTGTTGGATGAGGAACTGGAATGACTGGAGGATCTGGAGCCTCCAGACCCACTATACGAACTGGACGACGAATCACTCTTGGAACTGCTACCTCCACCACCAGCACCGAATGACCCCGAAGACGAGGAAGCATCACTCTTAGCGCCGCTAGAAGATCCGCCAAAACCACCAGAATTAGCAGATGATGAGGACTGACTCTTGGCATTGCTAGAAGAGCCACCTGATCCTCCGTTAGCTGACGAGCCTGAAGACGACTGGCTGTTAGCATTGCTTCCCGAACCACCACCGCCGCCGCCAAATATTTCGGCGATTGCAGCATCGTCGCCTCCTCCATAACCTCCCTGGAAACCTCCTCCTCCTCCACCACCAGACTGGCTCCCTGCGTTACTTCCTGCAGAAGACTGACTATCAAATCCTCCACCTCCACCGCCTGATTGACTTCCAGAATTACTTGCAGATTGAGAGTTGGATCCGCCTGGGTAAAAACCACCCAGTCCACCACCTGCCTGACTTGCTGAATTACTACCAGCCTGGGAGTTACTTCCACTTGGAACAAAACCGCCTAACCCGCCAGAAGACTGACTTGCTGCATTACTGTTCGCCTGAGAGTTACTTCCACCTTGATAGAAACCACCCGCTCCACCACCAGCATTGTTGTTGAACTGATTGTTACCTCCATTTGGAACAAATCCGCCTAAACCGCCAGAAGATTGACTTCCTGCATTACTACTCGCCTGAGAATTACTTCCACTTGGGTAGAAACCACCGAGTCCACCACCTCCATTGTTGAACTGATTACCTCCATTTGGAACAAAACCGCCTAAACCACCACCACCACCGGCTTGACTACCAGAATTACTAAAAGAATTTGAATGGCTTCCTCCAGAAGAACCTCCGAAACCTCCTCCACCTCCTTGGTTGAAACCTCCTCCACCTCCTCCGTGTAGTGCGCCTCCTTGATTAAATCCTCCACCTTGTCCAAAGCCACCACCTCCGTTGAATCCAAACTCACCGTTGAATCCACCTCCTATCTGATTCTCATAGCGATTGTGGTGCTTGTGATGGTGCGGATTTCCGAAACCACCTCCCTGGTTGGTGTATGCATTGCTTTGAGCTTGAGATGAGGATCCACTGTTGCTGAAACCACCGCCCCCACCGTGAGACTGGGAGGCGGCATTTGATGAGGCTCCACTGTTGCTGAAACCACCTCCTCCGTTGAAATGGGAGGCGGCATTTGAGGACGCTCCACTGTTGCTAAAACCACCGCCTCCACCACCACCGAATGCGTTAGAGTGGGCGTTCGAACCAGCTGAGCTTCCACCGTTTCCAACGGCTGTATTTGCGCTTGACGCAGCATTGGAGGACGAATAGGAGCCTCCACCACCACCTCCTCCTCCTCCGCGGCTACCAGACGCTGCGTTGGCACTGGAAGAGTCGAGGTTGAACTTGAGCAATCCCAGAGGTCCTGTGAACTCCAGGTGAGAAGTCCGGGAGTCTGAACTGGAGCTTGATCCGTCCCGGTTGGGGTTCAGTATCTTGGTTATACCACCGAGGAGACCTCCGTCAAACAAGGATCTCACATGTCGCTCTGTACAACAGAAAATAATGTATCGTTATTATCTATTTCATTATACTCGTATTAATATTATTACTGTTTGGTACTTCATGGATGTGAGTGCAGAATAGAAATGCAAAAAAATATAAAATCAGTAAAATCGCTAAACTATTCAAATCAAACGGAATAACACATAATATTCTGGCCATAATATATTCTATCTCAGTGTTTCTCACAGTATTACCACCTCAGAACCCTATTTTAGCTACAATAGTGTTACCGTGGAACACTTGTAATCCATTTTCTTTGTTTTGCTATTATTATTATTATTATTATTATTATTATTATTATTATTATTATTATTATTATTATATTAACTCTTTGCTCTAGAGTATGCCATTAGGAAAGTCCAGGATAACAGAGAGGGTTTGAAATTGAACGGGTTACATCAGCTTCTTGTCTATGCGGATGACGTGAATATGTTAGGAGAAAATCCACAAACGATTAGGGAAAACACTGGAATTTTACTTGAAGCAAGTAAATAAATAGGTTTGGAAGTAAATCCCGAAAAGACAAAGTATATGATTATGTCTCGTGACAAGAATATTGTACGAAATTAAAATATAAAAATTGGAAATTTATCCTTTGAAGAGGTGGAAAAATTCAAATACCTGGAAGCAACAGTAACAAATATAAATGATAATGATACTCGGGACGAAATTAAAACAGAATAAATATGGGAAATGCTTGCTATTATTCGGTTGAGAAGCTTTTATCATCCAGTCTGTTGTCAAAAAATATGAAAGTTAGAATTTATAAAACAGTTATTTACCAGTTGTTCTTTATATGGTTGTGAAACTTGGACTCTCACTTTGAGAGAGGAACATAGGTTAAGGGTGTTTGAGAATAAGGTGCTTAAGAAAATATTTGGGGCTAAGAGGGATGAAGTTACAGGAGAATGGAGAAAGTTACACAACACAGAACTGCACGCATTGTATTCTTCACCTGACATAATTAGGAACATTAAATCCAGACGTTTGAGATGGGCAGGGCATATAGCATGTATGGACGAATCCAGAAATGCATATAGAGTGTTAGTTGGGAGACCGGAGGGAAAAAGGCCTTTAGGGAGGCCGAGACGTAGGTGGGAAGATAATATTAAAATGGATTTGAGGGAGGTGGGGTATGATGATATTGATTGGGTTAATCTTGCTCAGGATAGGGACCGATGGCGGGCTTATGTGAGGGCGGCAATGAACCTCCGGGCTCCTTAAAATCCAGTAAGTAAGTATACTTTGTCATACTGCAGTACAGTTCAAACAGCCACATTTTAATTACATGTACTTTGTGCTATTTAAACATAGCCACATTTTTAAACCAAGCAGTGGACAGTTCTAAGCCTGTGAAAATTGGAAAGGCAAATGCCGCTGTGTTTTACAAAATGTATTTGTATTTTTTAAAAATGATTTTGGCAATAAATTCATTTAGAAGCATTTCACGGACATCCTTCAGTTACCACTACGTATTACTGAGCTCTGTTTCAAACGTGGCCTCAAAACCATCACAATCATATTGCAAAAAATTGCTGTTCTTTTTACGCAAATAGATTAAGTTCCCTGAAAATTTACCGCAAACGCCCTTCCTTATTCAAGGACATTTCTTTTAGAGCAATAATTCTACCACACGAGACTCCTAATTGATTTCCTTCCCGAAGAAAGTCGTACTAAATGTGTCTTTAAAAGTATGCTGCAATGGATATGAACCCGCGACATGCATGGTGAGCATTCGACCGCAGAGTACGGCTCACTTCAAAGAAGTGCTAACGAGAAGAAACGAGGAAATTCGTGGTTGGGCACGAAATGAATTTTCTAACGTTTCGGGGAAATGGTCCCGGATGTGTAGGCCCACAGGTCAGAGGTCGTAATGTTAGCCTGGATGCTGCCTCTTCGGTGGAATTAAGTCGCATTGTGAGATGAGAAGTAAATATAATGAGGTGTAATTACTCCGGTGATCACACGATCAAGATAAGGAGGTGACCTTGTATACAAGAACAGGATCACGTTCTGCTACGCGGTTGCGTGAAGCCAGGGGTTCGGCCACAGTCTGACCATTCTGCAAGAAGCCCTACACTCTATTAGGATAGAGACGGGAAGATGTACCATTGGTACCATCCCTACATATCCTTCGTGTCAACGCAGGGGCTAATGTCTGGTTTTTGTTACAAACTTAATACCTCATACGACTTATATTTGTAAATAAAATTCATTTATCTTTATTTCTTTGGTATTGAGAGCAAGATAAAAATAGGGCATTTCGGTGTAGACACCCTGTACAGAAGGAACAAATCCATTTTCCGTTCCTGGTTCATGTACATACGATTATCTTCGAAATTTTGTTCGATTTGTACAGGGACATCATTTTATTTTTACTTCAATTTTTACTGTACCTGAGTTTTTGAATGTACTTCACTCCCACCCCTTCTACTAAGGAAGTTCCAACTCCACACAGAACCAAGACCGCAGATAGTAAGCAGTACTGAGTTACTGAGTATAGTACGTTCCAGAAATATGTTCGCGTTTTCCAGTGACGAAAGAGCTTTCAATATTGAATCATATTTTCGCACAGATACTGTCCGTTTGCCTACGTCGCATCCCGATTTCCCCCACCTGCTTCTGCTCGCCCCTCTGTAATAGCTGGGCTGTCTTAGCTCTTTTCTGAAAACATTAATTTCTCTTAGGAATTGGAAGTTTACGTAATATTATACAGCTGTTTAATTTAACTTAAATAAAAGGGCCTCGTTAAGTAATTAACTGTCACGTGATTTCCTCCCTTTCTACAATCCTGCGGCATAACCACTTGGACGGACAGTAGATAGCATGTCTGAGTAGTTTTATATTTTCGGGTCGGGCAGAAGTGAAGATTGAATTTACAGTACGTAGAGTAGGTACAGAATTATTTCAACATGAGTTACTAGTACGAAGGACGAAATTGGCAATTGGAATTAGATGCAATAGTCTATAGTGCGATAATATGCACAAAAGAACTGAAGCCTGTATCGAAATGAACGGCCACCATTTTCAAAATTGTGTTTAAATATTCATATTATGATTATTTTTCAATTTAACTTCTTTCTCTATATTGTACGATAATGTGCTGTAGACAGTATAATATACACTGCATAATGAATACGTTCGCATGGATAACTCACTTCGTGAGTAAAAACACTCATTCTTAATACAGTACTGTACTTTGATTAAAGAAAAACCTAATGAAAATTATCAAACCAAAATCGCGATATTTCCTAGTTTACGTAAATGGATGAACTACTTTTCTTCCTTCCTATACCTAGTAGAGTGATTTGTGTTTTACGCCAGTATCATCGAACTCCAGTCTTGGAGGGGGGGGAGCAAGCAGTGTTTCCGGTTCTCTAAAGGTATAGACAGGTTAATATTAAAAATGTTAGTAAAAATAAAATGATGTCCCTGTAGAACTTAAAAAAGAATTTTAAACTAATATTCTGTAATCACATCCATTATGTATAATTAAGAATGTCCACGAAATTGTTTAAGACTTGTAGACCCGCAAAACGGAAGCGTTATGTAAATTTGTTCTTTAAAAAATTTAAGCAAGATAAATGTTAATAAAACTGACGAAATGAAAGCCAATTGTAGCAAAACCAGACAACTAATATTAAGAACAAACATATTAGAGACTAGAGCAGAATAAAGCCCATAAAAGATTGATAATACAGGGTGCGTCAGAAAGAACGGATGGATTTCACATGGCAAGAAAATTGTAAAGATTCATCAAATCAAAAATTTATTGTTATCAACATATTCACCAATACATGCAGTTTATTTATGGAAAACAACATTATCCATATGATGTCCTTGGCTTTCAATACAGGCATCGAGGCGTTTTCTGATGTTCGCCATCACTTTCACAGTCATAGCTGGTGCAATTGCCACGATTTCTTCACGAATCGCTGTCTTCAGTTCGTCCAGTGTATGTGATCGATGTTTACAAACTTACGCCTTCAAATGGTCCCAAAGAAAGAAGTCGCAGGGCGCGAGATCTTACCGTAGCCTCGGACAATCTCAGTGCAATAGAATTTCGTCCAGGTGATTTCTTCTTTAATGTTGAACCTGTGATACGAAATGAAGCCACCCACCGCAAAATTGTATTCCGAGTTGGAATCCTAGCGTGACATCCGATGTCGAAATGAGTCCTGAGTGGTGATCACAGACTCTTCATTTTTCAAAAATGTCTCTACGATGAAAGCACGTTGTACACCAGACCAACACCATATTCTCAACTGAAACTGCATTCTATGGCTGACCCAACAGTCGTGGTCCCCCTCACTATATCTCTCTCCTCGTTGCGTATCGATATTTTGAAATCCATCCGTTCTTTCTGACGCACCCTTTATTAAAAGCAGCTAACGGCGTAATCGTGTTAGAAAACTGTTAAAATTTCGAGGGGGAAACCACAGAAAGGACTCAGTACTAGTAGCTAAGAAAAATTATGTACTGGCTGTGGATTAAACATTCCAATAGCCCAAATTTAAATGTTGAACTTAGTTTTCAAATAAAAGGAAAACAAATTCGTTTCCAGTTCCTGGGTCATATACACATATAGAATTAAAATTTGGAGCGAGTCTTGATGGGAGTCCATCTGTATGTAGGCAATGCTATTTCAATATTTGGGCAGTAATGTATTGCTAGAAATAGTCCTGTAGCGATTTGTATTATTAAACATTTCGCACGGCTGCCCACAAGTAGCATATATACAGAAGCTCTTGTTCACTGCATATGCGCAGTGTGTTATAAGGAAGCTCCAAATTTTATTTCCGTATCTGTACACATACATGATTACATAGAAATTTTGTGATTTGTAGAACCGCAAACAGGAAGCTTTTTATACATTTTCTCTTCCGAAAATTTAACAAAGACAAATTTTAATACAATTAACGAAATGAAAGCCAATGGTATCAAAACTCGACAAACTATATTACAAACCAATGTACCAGGGACTAGCGCAAAATACAGTCCATAAAAGATTTGGTAACAGTAGAAGCAATTACATATTTATGCAATAGATTACGTAAAACAATTTATATCTTTGTTATACTTCGGTCATATTTACCAATTAATATTTTACGTCTCATTTATTTAGGTTTATTTCAATCCATTCTCCAGTATGGAATTTTAGGGTGGGGACATGCATGTATTTCTAATCTCACTCCACTAATGCTTATTCAGAAAAGAATTATTAAAATATGCCTTAATAAACCAATTGATTATTCATCTGAACTTTTGTTTTCTAATTTCAATGTTTTTTTTTTTAAATTAAACATATTTATTATATTGCCTTATTAATCTTCATACATAAAAATCGTAATAAATTCAAATTGTATCATCATAAATATGGAACTAAAAGATTCGATTTTATATGACTAGAGGAACCAAAGTGTTTCACAAGCACAACTCTGAGCCATGGTGCCTACTTTGGTCCAAGGTTATACAATAAAATAATTGATAAATACCCAAATTTGGAAAATTTTAGTATCAGAAATTTCAAAAATAGCGATAGGAATTTAATTTTTAAAGAATATATATTGATTTAATATGTACATGTAATTGTATGACTTAAATTGTTGAAATTGAAATTGTATTTTTAAATTTAATTTATTCCTGTAATTTTTTTATTGACCCAGTTTGTGTCAAAAAATTATCTTTGCGTTTAGATATCTCCCTGAGCACGAGTTTTTTACTCCTTCAGGGAAGAACTAAGATTGTATTTTTGTCCATGTTATTTTATTAACAATAAATAATAATTAATGCAGTGATCATACAACAAGGATGGTTAAAATTTCAAGGGGCAAACCACCAAAAGGACTCAAATGCTTTAAAAGAAAAGACTATGGAGAGGCTATAAATTAAACATTCCAATAATCCAGTCTTTAATATTTTTATTGGTTACTTTACGACGCTTTTGCAACTTCTATGGTTATATAACGTCTTAATGAGATGAAGATGATAATGCCAGCGAAATGAGTCCAGGATCAAAGCCTAAAGTTATCCAGCATTTGCTCTTATTCGGTTGAGGGAAAATCTCAACCAAGTAACTTGTCTCAACTAGGATCTGAACCCGGGTCCGCTAGTTTCACGGTCAGGCGAATTTTTAATGTTGAAATTTATTTTAAAACAAGTGGAAACAATTGGGGCTTAAATTATTTTTCCGTTCCTGGGTCATTTACTCGCGATTACCTACGAAATTTTGTTATATTTGTAGAACCGTCAACAGTAAGCGTTGTATGCAGTTTCTCTTCCGAATATGTAACCAAGATAAATTTTAATACCGTAACGAAATAAAAGCCAACAGTGTTATAAAACTAGACAAATTGTGTTAGAAACCAATATATTTGGGACTACCACAAAATATTCGATAACAACAGAAGCAATTGAAGAATGTGATGTCAAAACGCGTTAAGTCCATTTTTATGAAAGGCCTGGGCTAGTTTTGTACCCACCGGACTGATCGAGTTTTCAAGTGACATGAACAATAACACAACCTTTTACATAAGGATCGGTGTTGTTTTGGAAGAAAACAAGCTTAAAATATGGTGATAAGTATCTCAAACATAATCACATATATGTTAAAATCATCAAAATGGCCAAATGGACTGGCAAGCAAACTCTCTGATGGGGGCAGATAAAAAAGTTAATTTTTTTTTCTTCCACCATGTTAATAATGTCAAAAGAAGTGCTTATATTAATTTTGGCCAATCGACCGCAAATACGAGGCCGTCCAGAAAGTGATTTTCCCTGGGGCCGTTTACAGAAAGAAAAGCACAATTGCATGGAAATATTTATTGAAACAGATACAGCAATTGTTGCGCTATTTTTCAACATATCCCCCAATAGAATTGAGACTTTTTACACCATGAGATCAATTTTCGTATCCTTGTGTCGTAGAAGCCATCCGCATGGGATCGGAACCAGCGTTTGACAGCCGTCTGCACCTCTCTGTCGATCCCATGATATGACAAATGTCTCAGTTCCGGTGTGGAATAAGTCGAAAAATAGCTCAACAATTGCTGTGTCTGTTCCAATAAATTTTTCCAATGAAATTTTATTTTCTTCCTGTTAACGGCTCCTGGCGAACTTATTTTTTTGCGGTTCTCGTGATTGCGGTCGAGTGGCCAAAATTTGTATAAGCACTTCTTTTGACATTATTAACATTGTGGAAGAAAAAATTTTAAATTCTTTATCTGCCCTAATCAGAATGTTTGCTTGTGAGCGACTCTTGGGGACACATTCTTCAATTAACCTAATACTCATGCAACAAGATTTCGAGGGTTCACCACCAAGAAAACTCTGCAATATCAGCAGCTAAAAAATAATAATTGTGTACTGGTCGTGATTAAACATACTAATAGCCCAATTTTAAATGTTTTAACTTAGTTTTAAAATAATGGGAAAACAATTAAATTCGTTTGTGCGAGATCGTGCGTATTTGCTTGGTTTCCGCACAAAACCAATCCGCGGAAACTCTAAAATTCCACATTCAGTATTCCCAACTTAACACACATATCAATTTCCCTCTTCTTACCGCTTAAGTGACATATTCATTTTACTGCTTTAGGCTTTTAACATATTATTTTTAGAGACGTTCAATATAGTAATAATTATAAATTGGAAACTTACCACTGCAATTTCACCTAAATTGTACTGTTAATTATTGTTTTTAAATATTTGCAAAACTTAAGTAAACTCTACAACTCCACTAAAGTTACTGCATTCGTGATGCAAGTAACATTAAGGAAGCCGTGAAAAAATCAACAAGATTCCAGACTCATCATAGACTGGGGGGGGGGAAGACAGACGTATATCACGGCCTGCTGGAGTATAGTAAACGCAGAAAACATTTGAAAGCAACAATGTTGAAGATAGATATTTTTGTTTTGCAAATTTGCCGTCATTGAACAGAAACCAAGATGGACATTTCATTGCAACTAATTAGAAATTCCTCTTTCAGGTATGTAATAAACGATCTTCGCACAAAATAATGTACGATACAAGAGCGGTATGTTTTCTTTCAATTCTCGGAAATTAAAAAAGCTCAACTATGTTTCGCTTTTTCAGACTTTTCCTCGAACATGAAAACTTCAAGATACCGCTCATGTAACGCATATTACTATTTCCTTTCATGGGTCGTTTACACACAATTACCTAAAAATTTTTGTTTTATTTGTAGTATCGCAAAAAAAAAATTAAAAACTGAAATTCTGTAATCACATCCATTATGTACAATTAAACAACTCGTAGATGACCACGAAACGCCACTTACCGTGCTCCGGAGTGGCGTCCACATGACGTAATCCCACCAGCAGGAGCGTTGCCAGGGGCAACAGCGTGTACGAAGAACCCAGCCTCATCTTGTCTGCAGAGCTCCTCGTTCACGGATGGCCGTGAATTTCTCGCGGTCTTCTTTATAAGAGCCACTCGATGGAGTCGATACTCGGCGACTCGCAGGACGGGTTCCGCGGAACCCATACGACGTGACGTCACGTTATCAAGGCTGGCATTCCCTCCTCCGGCAGCATAGGTGATCATTACCGATGCTGCACATGGGCTACCCCAGCGCTGTGACTTCCGAATCTATTCCCAGCTCCTTACTGTTCCGGGAATTTATAATAATGACCTCAAGACTATTGGCAATGGGGTGAAACGTCACAAATGGAAGTAGGATCATCGACTTATTTAGATATAAGGCTTTCTTTGAACACATATTTACATTTATGCTACCTTTTTAACCCCGTCTTCTTCCACTGATCCTTTTTAATTACTTTATTTTACGGCGTTTCATGAACTCCCATGGTTATACGAGGCGCATCCAGAAAGTAAGTTTCCCTATTTTTTTAAAAAAGTTCACACACTTTAAGGAAAACATTTATTGGCAACAGATACAGCAATGTTTCAGCTATTTTTCAACATAGCCACCATCAGAATTGAGACGTCGTATCGTGGGATAAACTTTTGTATCCCTCTGTCGTAGAACTCTGCCGCCTGTGAATGGAACCAGCGTGTGACAGACGTCTTCAGCTCTTCGTCGTTGCCAAAACGCTCACAGGAGGACAGGAATTTCTTGAAAAAAAAGAGAGAGAGGGAGGGAGGGAGGGAGGGGGAGCGAGAGAGAGAGGGAGAGCGAGAGAGAGAGAGAGATATGTTCGGCCCATATGCCTGACAGCTGCCGATGAGAGCTGGCAATGCTTTGTGCATTAAAGAACTTTATCACCGATCGAACCTCGAGGCAGCGGGAGAAGGAATAAAGAGCTTCAATTTCGAACCACTGCTGCCACGCTACTGGCACCAGGCGGGACCTGTCCGGCTGGCATATGATTGATACGTCATAGATCTGTTACGCATGCGCAATTGACACGGCTAATTACGTTTACTTTCAAGGGGAAAAATCGGGAAACTTACTTTCTGGATGTCCCTCGTATAGCGTTTGAGTGACATGAAGGTGACTATTACACTTTTACTACGTCACACTACTTTTGACTAATAAAACGCTACGAAAGGACGTCTTTCAACCAATCGTGGCTGCTTATCGCACAATTTTATCGCGTCCCTAGCATTTGTTTAATTTTATCGCGTCCCTAGCATTTGTTTACTTCTATCACTACCCTAGCATTTGTTTCTTTGTTTGCCAGCATTTCAAACTGCACTGGTCTGGACGTCAAACAACAGAAAATTACAAACCACTCCAGTCGATGCAAAGCACTTTCAAATATGACTCGCATTGGCATTCAAGAACAAGAATTAATAAAGATCACTGGTCATAGCATCTTCCCTGAAACCCTATTTACAAATAAATGAAGAGCACCATTCGGAAATCCTGAATAAGTTGAGGGATACACCATGTACACCAACGAGTTCCACTTCTTTTACGCACACGTCCAATATAACATCAATTGAACCACCAACCACTAAAACATTCAAATTTGAAAATTGTATTTTCAATAATTGTTTCTTTTATAATTATTCATGTTTATTTTTTATTTCATCATCGTTAATTAAAACTGTTCTTGTTTATTTCATCATCCATAATTAAAACTTTTCTAACACTTCTTTATATTATTTAGGTTATGATTATTATAGCTTCTGCTATATGATATTATGGATAGTCACGTATCAGAGATTGTTTAATACTAAGATTTATTGAAAATCATCTGTCAAGTGACGTTGATTACTGGGATCCGGATGATTGAAGTTGAATGCAAATGTTTTAATAAAAATGAAACTGAATCAACAAAGCCTTCTTGACTAGTTACCGTCCACACACTTCAATGAAGATTCTATAGTTGGCACAACTGATAACAAGAAAACAGCTAATCATAACACACTACTGTCATCTAGCGTAATGCTGAGATGATACAATAATACATTTGAAGACAGTTGCATTTTCATAAGTCAATTAATATTTTATTGTATTGGGGTACTTTGTTACTTCTAATCTTTATTTGCTTTCTTCTAATCGTGTAATAGTCAATTAAATCCCACCCGAGTTTTGATTTTCTCTAGATAAATCAAAACCTCTAGTGAGATCACTGTTGATAATACCAGCGAAATGAGTCCAGGGTCCAGCGCCGAAAGTTACCTAGCATTTGTTTGCTCTTAATGGGTTGAGGGAAAACCTCGGAAAAAACTTCAACTAGATAATTTGTCCCAACTAGAATTTGAACTAAGTGGTTTGTATGGAGTATAGCATTGTATGGGACAGAAACATGGACAATGTGGCGACGTGAATAGAAGCATTTGAAATGTGGATATGGAGAAGAATGAAGCGTGTGAAGTGGACAGACAGAATAACAAATGAAGCTGTGTTGGAAAGAGTAGGTGAAGAAAGAATGAAAAAAGTTGAAAGTTATGGTTTATTTAACGACGCTCGCAACTGCAGAGGTTATATCAGCGTCGCCAGTGTGCCGGAATTTTTGTCCCGTAGGAGCTCTTTTACATGCCAGTAAATCTACTGACATGACCCTGTCACATTCAAACACACTTAAATGCCATCGACTTCGGCCGGGATCGAACCTGCAATCTCGAACATAGAAGGCCAGCGCTATACCAACTGCGCTACCGAGGGCGACAGAAAGAATGATGCTGAAACTGATCAGGAAGAGAAAAAGGAATTGGTTGGGTCACTGGCTGAGAAGAAACTGCCTACTGAAGGCTGCACTGGAAGGAATGGTGAACGAGAGAAGAGTTCGGGGCAGAAGAGACGATATTAAGATATGTGGATCATATGAGATAAAGAGGAAGGCAGAAAATTGGAAAGATTGGAGAAAGCTGGGTTTGCAGTGAAAGACCTGTCCTTGAGCGGAACAATGAATGAATGAATTAGATAGATAGATAGATAGATAGATAGATAGATAGATAGATAGATAGATAGATAGATAGATAGGTAGATAGGTAGATAGGTAGATAGGTAGATAGGTAGATAGGTAGATAGATAGATAGATAGATAGATAGATAGATAGATAGATAGATAGATAGATAGATAGATAGATAGATAGATAGATAGATAGATAGATAGATAGATAGATAGATAGATAGACAGATAGACAGACAGACAGACAGACAGACAGACAGACAGACAGACAGACAGACAGACAGACAGACAGACAGACAGACAGACAGACAGACAGACAGACAGACAGACAGATAGATAGATAGATAGATAGATAGATAGATAGATAGATAGATAGATAGATAGATAGATAGATAGATAGATAGATAGATAGATAGATAGATAGATAGATAGATTTATTGATATTAGTTCACAAAAGTACAAAACTTAATAATTTAACAAAAAGATCTATATACAAAAGTAGTTATACATAATAAATATGCAGTTTCCTAAACTAATTAATTTATCGCAAATCTCAATAATTTATTGGTTCAAACTTGCACTTACGTCTGGTTTTAGTGCATGTTTAAACCAATCATAATAACCATTAAGACTTTAAACCTTATTGATCTGCTTCTTTTCACAATTTAATTGTAATTTTTAGGTCTTATTTTACATAATAACTTATTATTTCAAATAGGTGAGATGAATGAATGAATGAATGAATGAATGAATGAATGAATGAATGAATGAATGAATGAAGTTACATGATATAGTGTTTAATAAAATAATGTTTCCATTCCTAGAAATATACATTTGAAATGTGTCCCACCAATATGGTGCACTCTGAATTACAATATACAATATGTGTGGTTATTTGATGTCAATTCATGAAAAATTAATTACGTATAATAACTTAAAACAATACAGTTTACAAAGAAATTAAACTTGTTCGTTTTTTTTTTCTTTTCTAAGTTTATGTGAAAATGCAAATGATGGTGGACATGTTAAATGACTGGAATGCAATGTGGTTAAATAGTACAAATGGCCAAATCACAAAATCACTATATTTTCACACAGTTAAAGATAGACTAACCGTAAAGAATTATGAACCATCACACATATCCACGCAATTCATGACTGGACACGGAAAATTTAATTCATATTTCGAACGTTTCAAAATTGACAACCCAACGGCTCTTCATGTCCCTGTGAACACCCCACACAAACAGTCGACCACCTGTTATTCGAGTGCCCGCTACAAGAACGCAAGAGATACCGGCTAGAAACCCACCTTAGCATGTGCGATACAACTTTCATATCACCATTAACAAACGTTTTTCTGAAGCAATATTGCATAAAGGAATTTCACAGATTTATTACAGATGTGTTTAAGACCTTGTAGGAAATAACAGTATTTAGTAACAGTGTCCTATTTATGCTTTTGGAGCCAAATTTGTAACTTTTAAAAGTATGGCTATTATGTTGAAGTGTATGTGTTGTAGAGGATGCTTGATTTGTTGTGTATGATGAGTCATAGTTAAGGGATGCTTGATTGTGTTTGTGTGACTATTGTGTATTAATTTATGCTGTATGTTACGGAAAGTTGCATAATTGTTTTATAGAGAACGGTTATAACAAATGTTATGTTTGTGTGTTGTAACTGTTTTCTGTATGTCTCAAATTGATGCCTGATGTTTAATTTACAATCGCAATGTTTAAATTAAGGATTGTTTCATGTTTTGTTTACATTGTGTAAGATAATTTATTTTTCTTTTCAATTTGTTTTTATGCTTAGGCCTATTTTTTTGTGTACAACTATAGCCCTAGCATACATATGTAAAATAGGGCTACCCCCCATTGGAGATACAATAATAATAATAATAATAATAATAATAATAATAATAATAATAATAATAATAATAATAAGTTTGTTATGTAGTGTAGACAGAACTGTAACTGATAAACATGAGAAACTAAATTGTTTTTCAATACGCATAATGTGCATATGTGACGTCTTGATAAGATTGTTAATGAAAAGAAATATCAGTATTAACCAATGTGTCGAAATTAATTACAAACGAGTGAAACTTCAGGGATCGAAAAGAGTGCAATGACCTCAGTTTGCTTCTATCTATACAAAGAAAACGTTCTGGCTCCGGATTTCTAGCAAACTGTCTTCCTGAAAATCATTTAATAAACCATTTATTCCGCCACTGACGATACTGGAACTGAACGCCACAGTACAGCAAACTATGTCTGAATTGTGAAGTGAACAGACAGTGTCGCGACAAGGCGTTCCGCCACGTTGACAACATGATCACTGATCTCCGCAACAGCGACAACAAAATGTGGCGATAGAAATAGTTTCTGAAGTCAGTGACTACCGCACTTGGTTGTTTAGGGTTCAAAGCCAGCCGATATTGGAGAATGTTCGGAGAAGAAGCCTCAAAACGGCTTAAGCACAATAAACCGGGAACGGAAACGAGAACGCAAACGAGAACGGAAATATTGTTTTTTTATTTTATTGGGTTATTTTACGACGCTGTATCAACATCTAGGTTGAATAATTTCGAGAGAAAAATTGTTCCGGAGCCGGGTATCGAACCCGGGACCTTTGGTTTAACGTACCAACGCTCTACCACTGAGCTACCCGGGAACTCTAACCGACACCGATCCAATTTTTCCCTCTATATCCACAGACCTCAAAGTGGGCTGACAACCGTCAAGCAACCAACTTCGAGTGCACACTAACTCCGTGTGACTTAAATTGTGGTTTTCTGTTAACGAACAGTGACGTGTATTATGCAAATCAAGATTTCAGGTATAACTCCCTGTAAAGTTGATTTGAATAATTTCGAGAGAAAAATTGTTCCGGAGCCGGGTTCGATACCGTTACTCCACAGGTGTGGACCGGAAGTATTGTTAAAATAAATGTATTTAAATGTGAGCATTCACAATTAACTTTCACGTTCCCATTCCCGGGCTCCGGCAAGCTTCTCGTTAATTGTGAATGTTCAAATTTAAATACATTTTAACAATATTTCCGTTCTCGTTCTCGTTTCCGTCTCCAGTCTATTGCGGATCAGACTTTACTCTAGGAGACGGAAGTAAGAAAAGCTGAGATCCTGGATAATTTCGAAACATATAAAATAGTACATTATGCAATGGGCCTATAATGGTAGTAATTAAGACGCGAGTATGTTTATGAAACTCGCTTGCGCTCGTTTCATAATTTTCATACGAGCGTCTTAATTACCATTATAGGCAAGTTTCATACGACTTTTTATGCTCGACTATATTTCTAACTTGAAATTATTCATAAGCATTCATATTATTCTTATCTGACTGGAGAGCGGAATTGACTTTGTGCAATCTCGTAAATTGTGAGATGTGCGCAGACGCGAAAGTATTGTTTTTTTTCCTAGGAACAAATGTCATTGACCTTGATATAATCTAGAGAGTAAAATGAACATTAATCTTGATATAACTTGGAAATTGATTTAGATATTGAAAAACGAGATGACAAATTGAATCTATTTGAATATTATTTACAATTAACGCGAATTATTATAGTAACAGAACATAACCTTCTGCGACAGTATTGGATTTCCAGCCTCCGTGACGTTTCGCTAGTTGTCTTTCGATTGCATATTCGAGAATAATCGAAAACCTGAACTTTAATGAATAGGTGTACTTTAATGAGGTGCATTAAAGGGTTACTACCAGGTGTATAATTACTACATTTCGGCATGGTCGAGCATAAAAATATTAAACTATTCGACCGATTAAAGTTGTAAGCAAGTATTTATGCAAGACAAATTAATCAATGACAAGAATACTGTGTGTTTATGAAGTCGTAATGGAGTTTCGAATAATTATACCGAGTGTTAATAGGGCCTTACCAACAAACTTTGAGGAATGGTAGATCACACAGAGGTCAATTTATTAAGGAACATATGCCCAAAAACTCATATCTCCGGTAGTTTGTTTTGCAGAAATGAAATTTAATATTTTCCTTCTACAATTGAAGGGCTCAGAGCCAAAGGCGACTAATCCACAAAATGAGTAAATAAGGGTTGAAATTAAGAGGATCCTGACAAAAAAATGATTGGTTTCACAATTTATTTTAATTGGTCTACATTGAATAAATACAAAAATATAGCATGAATCTGTAACAACAATGTATAGTTTTGAAAAAAAGGCTTAATAGTGAACAATACAAAATATTGTGGGTTGGTCGCCTTTGGCTCTGAGCCCTCCAATTTATAGTATTCAATGCACTATACCTCATTACGATTGCAATGTCAAAGAAAGCTTTTAACAGAAAAAGAAGCATCTTCTGAGAATCTCCGGAAAAATGACTAAGGAAGAGATTAGTGAAATGCTTTGTGTGGAGTGTGGCATTGCATGAGGCAGAAACATGGACATTACGACGAAGTGAAGAGAATCACTAGAAGTATTTGAAATGTAGATATGTACAAGAATGGAGTGTATTAAATGGACAGACAGAACAAGAAATGAAGCTGTGCTGGAAAGAGAAGGAGAACAAATCTGCAGTGCTTGGGAAAAGTGACACAAGTCAGTTTCCACAAACCTTTTTTGATAATGTATTGAGAACTTACGGAACATCTGCTCGCTTGGAAAAAAATACATAAGTAAGCCTATTTCTTCCATTGCAATAATTCATACAGAAAAAAAAATCAAATCGACATAAACCAGTGTCAGTCGTCAATAAATTATCCAAAATGGTTTCTGGGAACTGACTTATGTCACTGTTCGCAAGCACCACAGAAATAATGATGCTGAAACTGATCAGGAAGAGGAAAAGAAATTGGTTGGGTCACTGGCTGAGAAGAAACTGCCTACTGAAGGATGCACTGGAAGGAATGGTGAACGAGAGAAAAGTTCGGAGCAGAAAAAAATATCAGATGATAGACAACATTAAGATATATGGACCATATGCGGAGACTAAGAGGAAGGCAGAAAAAAGAGAATCTTGGAGAATGCTGCCCTTGGGCAGAACACTATGAATGAATGAATGAATGAATGAATGAATGAATATTATCATCATTACTATTATTATCATCATGATTATTATTGCAAAGTAACATTGTTTTCTCCTTCCTCTGCCCCGTATCTCTCCGCTGGCCTCTCCATTTTTTACGAATTCTTTTTTAATATTCTCAGTATAATCCTGCGCTATTTT
Source organism: Periplaneta americana (assembly GCF_040183065.1). Classification (NCBI taxonomy): domain Eukaryota; kingdom Metazoa; phylum Arthropoda; class Insecta; order Blattodea; family Blattidae; genus Periplaneta; species Periplaneta americana. The sequence continues at coordinate 198,632,449 of NC_091119.1, read as the reverse complement.
AGTTGCAATTAAAGCTAGACGATACTATCTTTATAAAGGATAGGGGAATATATGCATAAGATCCTCCTTCCGTCCATTTAACAAAAGGCACTACATTAGACATAAAACTGAATATTCCTTGCAAGGATTGGACATAATTCCAAGTGAAAACATTGGATAAGTATTACAGTATTATGCGGTAACCTGCAGATGGTTGCACGGCAGGATGATGAGAGTTCAACGGAAACGATGCTGCAGCCTGTAATTTAAGCAGTTGACATGCCTGGCAGGGGGAAGGCCCTGAGCGGCGAATACTCCATCCGACGACGAAACACGTTAGATTACAGAGCTTCGGAATAGCAGGTACAGGCATATTAGATTATACGTTGGGAGTCCTGCTGAAACGTACTGAAAGACAGTGGGTTTTCCTGCTAAGATTTAAGATGAGCACGTCTAATGATGATTCAGTTCCCTCTTCTACGTGATTCACTCACACCAAACAACAACAATCCGGCGAACGTGAGTCAAATGACGTCACAAGATCTAATGTCAATAGTGATGATGACGATCATGATGATGCTCCTTTCCACTAGTTTAAATTACGAATCATTATAGTCTTGAAGAATGTAACATACACACAAAAAATAACATACATAATAATAAGCACACACACAGACACAACAATAAAAGTACACAACAACAAAATCAGAGACATGCAGATCGGACGTTTTCGCTCGAGCGCCAAGTAGTTCATAGCGTAATCCGATAGGCAGCGCACATGCATGATGGGTAAAGTTGTCACGAGCGATAAATCCTCGAACGGTATAAGCCGAGTGTTAGACATTCGTTCTTGTTACAGTGATGAACGGTGTAGTAACATCATAGATGTTTATCATTTCAAAACTTTGCAGTGTTTAACTAACCTCTCCATAGTCAACTACAAAACTTGCTTTAAAATGTAATATAAATGTTGTAGGAAAATGTTTCCCCCCCCCCCCACACAGGAGTGATTTTGTTTTTGCCACATCTGATAGATGTTATTGGATGTAAATGTAATTATTATAAACGGAGAACACAATCACGATAATGCAAGAACTGTATCAAGTTTTCTAGTAATAATAATAATAATAATAATAATAATAATAATAATAATAATAATAATAATCTCTAATAATTAGTTATCAACAAGCTCCGAGACTTCGGACCCGATAGAGCAGTTCAGTGGGAAATCTGCATAACGGCGTACTGAGTATAGTGCTAAAGCGAACAGTGGGTGGGGGTACTGTAGAATGAATGCCAACAAATACGCAAAGGAAAACGCTCTGGATTTGAAGGTTCTGATGAATAATTTGGTTTTCATACAAACCTATTTTCAAACTATGTCTGAAACTATTACACGGTTAGAAAAGTCAGAGCAAGAGATGCCGGAAGCCCTCAAATTAGTTGAGGAAATGACACAGAGAATTAATGAGACACCAAGTACACCGGTTACTGAACGTGTAAAACAGGAGTGGAAATCAATTTTATGTAAAAATAACGGATATGGAGCATTGTGTAACATAAACAGCAAATTAGTGGACATAGAGTCACCCGAGAATGAAGGACTGTCTCTTAGAAACTGCAATGATGTTAGATTTTTTCGCTTTGCTCCTATAAAGTCAAGCGACGTAGAGCACAGCTTTTCACAGTACAAACTGTGTTTGGCAGATAAGCGAAAAAGATTTACGTTTGAGACACTGAGAATGTATCTTGTAGTACATTGCAATTCGGTACTGTAACTGCACTTCCTAAAGAAGACCAATAGGATAAATGAAGAAATTAAAATTGCTACATGTTTATTTTCACCATTAACACTGTGTATAATTAAACACAAATGCTTACAAATGCTTTTCATATCCTTTTGACATTGTCATTGTGTAATGTATATTTACTTTCAGAATGTCCATATGTGTGCGTTTCCCCATACTACCGTACTCTATTCTAAATAGAAACGTTGTTACCTGAACACATCTCTACCTTTCACTACCTGCAGCGAGTCAACAACCTATAGTACATGCACAGTAAACTTATTGTATCGGGTCCAAAGTCTCGAAGCCTGGTTATCAATCTTTGCGTCTGTAACAGTTGTGCAGCATGATTATTCGTTTTATTATATTTTCTGTGACGTTATCTCTGTATTAATATTGTTATTAATCTATTGCTATACAATAATATTTTGTAAAACGTTTCTATATTGTCGCAGTATATAGGCGGAACACTATGTATGGACCTATCATATTATATATGTGATAAATCAAATATTGAATAATTCTGTGGTGTTCGGGTAAAGGGGTATAAGTCATTTTTTTTGTCCAGGTGGAATTTTGTTCCCCAGATGAACATACAAGTTAAATTGTACAAGTGGGTGTGCAAAAATCAAAGAATACAAGCAGTTGATGTGTTTTATTTGTGTAGAAAATTATTTGTGATAATGGTTCCAAGTTTAATTTTCATTTATCTCCGAACTCATTTTTATGACTTATCTTCCTTTACTCAAATACCACAGAATTATTAATTAGCAATAATAACTGTATATCGAAGTTTTTCATACTATTTTATTTATAACTTTATGTTCCTGTTTTGGTACGTTCCATTGACTGTTCCATTAAACGTTTGTCATAAACGCAGAAAATAAAGCCTTATTTTTAGCGTGTGAGCAAAACATATGTGTATCTTATCTGTCGCCTTCCATACAAGATAAGACATGTCGGTGAGATGACCTTGTACTGTGCTTCTATTTATTACGAGCGTATCACGACCGATCGTATCTCACTCGAGGGTGCGACACTCGACCGAGTTCAAGCGAGCGATTTAACTCCAATGCAGCACTCTGATGCAGACACAACAACAAATGCAGAAACAACAAAAAAGCAGGTACACAGACAATGACAAAAGCAGACATAACAACAAATGCAGAAACAACAACAAAAGTAGGGACACAGACGCAATAATAAAAACAGGCACATAGACACAACGACAAAAGCAGATACACACAGATAGAACAAAAGCAGACACAAAGACACACTGACAAAAGCAGACACACACAGACATAACAACAAATTCAGAAACAACAACAAAAGTAGGGACACAGACGCAATAATAAAAACAGGCACATAGACACAACGACAAAAGCAGATATACACAGATAGAACGAAAGCAGACACAAAGACACACTGACAAAAGCAGACACACACAGACATAACAACAAATACAGAAACAACAACAAAAGTAGGGACACAGACGCAATAATAAAAACAGGCACATAGACACAACGACAAAAGCAGATACACACAGATAGAACGAAAGCAGACACAAAGACACACTGACAAAAGCAGACACACACAGACATAACAACAAATGCAGAAACAACAACAAAAGTAGGGACACAGACGCAATAATAAAAACAGGCACATAGACACACACAGACACAACAAAAGCAGAAGCAGACACACACAGACAATTTTAGTGTCTTGATTAAATTTCAAGCGGAAACATTACTTTGTAAAATTCCTTTAGAAACTTGAATTAGATTTTTCGGTATTCCATCGTGTCCTGAAACTTTACATTTGAAATACCCAAGAGTTTAATCCTGATCACAGTCACCGTGGAAGCCCAAAACTCTCATATCCTTTCGAATTATTTTCAAGTGGATCGTAGTTTTAAATCGAGTTGTTGCGACAGACTTTTGACAAATTTCCAAAGAGTATGAATATACGCTAGCGCTACATTCTCAGTATTTTACTGTAATAAATGAAGGATAATTTTGATTTCATGCAACATCATAGACATAAGATTGTTTTTTATGTAACGTAGCCTACATCCTTAGCGATGCATTCAACAAATTTATTGCTAGTAAATAAAATTGGGCAGTATGTCGAACAAAGGGTGATTTGTGTGAAACGCTTTCATCACTCTGACAGTATTATCGTGGTACAGTCTGAATTCATAGCGAAATTTTAATGCAGAGAAGTCTCGAGACGACAGACAGTTGGAAGATCGATGAAGGAAATAGAAGAAACGGTTCCATCTTGAGAAAAAAAAAGTGCTGGAGGACTGAAGTTCGATTGGAAGATCGTTTTAGTCTCGTTCGTTATGATATGATTGTGCAACACTAGTGATAGTTTAGTACTAGTCTTTACACAAGCGAAATTAAGCTGTTCTCTTCATCGAAGGCTGCGATCGGGCCTGGGTCGAGCCCCGCTTGGGCTCATCTGATTGGCTTTTTCCCGAGAAAATACATTGCTAATCCTCGGTCTCATTTCGCCAAATATCATCAATCATCAATTCTGCCGAAGCTATAAAACCACGCATGTGACACAGCGTCCTTAAATAACTAATCAAACAATGAGGAACTATTGGAGATGTCAATCTTAAACTTATGATCTGGGTTTTGACGCCATTCTATTGTAATGAACGGCGGCTTCTTCAAGATTAAAGAGAATAAATCTAGTCTTTTTTTTCTGAACGATGTTAATGGATATAGTTTAGTTAGGTGTGAGTCACTCGGTGAACATCCTTCGCAAAAACGGAACTGAATACTTCATATATTATTGGTTGCTACCATCCCACTTTCTCGGAATACGAAAATTCCCCAGCATGCAACCTCTATTGTTACTCTGACATATGAAGAAAGTGTCGTCTCATACATGCGTATCACTTGGTGTTGAAAACAAAACACGTACATATCGCGGAATGCATGTATGTCGCTGCAAGACCTTCAAAAGTTCAAGAATATACTCGTAATTGGAGAAAAGCGCAATATTATTACATGAATATAACAGATCGTAGCATTTTTGTATCCATGGCGATGATCTTCGTAATGAATTTGTTTGTCATTTGTCATTTTAATGTCATAGTATTGTGTTACTGAATACGTCTACCTTCAATTTTTGTATTTTCTAAGAAAGTTTACGAGCTAACGAAAATGAAGTATCAAGTGAAAAAAAAAGAACATTTCCGACAATATGTTTTGTGGGGTTTAGCAGACGAGTAAAAACACCAGAGGCCGCTAGAACAATTTGTGCCGTTTACGGAGACGGCGCCATTGTGGAAAGTTAAGTTACGGCATGAAAATGGATTTCCCTGTTTTAAAGAGGGCCATTTTGACACGAATGAAAGATTGTCCACGTTCAGGAAGACCGACTTTAATGAACACCAATTAAACGACGAACCTTGTCAATTTCTAATAATGATAAATTACTTATGGAGAATGTGGTTTATACTGATAACACTAGGCCTACTCTCCTTAATCGTCATGCTGACTTAAGGGACACTGGGACTGAATTTGGCATTTTCTATAGTTTTGGTTCTATAGCAGCCGTGGCGAAAATGTAATTCACGAGCGCATCGTGGCTCGCAATGATAGCTGTGCATTTCCCTTGCTTTCTACCTTCTACAACCCCCACCCTCTCACTCACTGGAGTCAAACTCCGTTCCATTTGTATTTGTCTCTGACCTGCGAGTGGCGTATCGTCGCAATGTCTCTCTCAAAACCATGTACCTCTACAAAAACGAAAGTTTCAAGTAGGATGGGAGGATGCATTTTTTTTAAATGTATGATTTGCTCGCAAGTTTTTTTTGGGTTATTTTACGACGCTGTATCAACATCTAGGTTATTTAGCGTCTGAATGAAATGAAGGTGATAATGGCTGTGAAATGAGTCCGGGGTCCAGCACCGAAAGTTACCCAGCATTTGCTCGTATTGAGTTGAGGGAAAACCCTGGAAAAACCTCAACCAGGTAAATTGCCCCAACCGGGATTCGAACCCGGGCCACCTGGTTTCACGGCCAGACGCGCTGAACGCTCACAAGTATTACGAGGAAACGGCTGTAGAACATAAAACGGTATTATAAGTTATTACATGTTACTGATGAAACATTAAAAGGTTAAGTGTTGTTATTATCATTATTATTATTATTATTATTATTATCATCATTATCTCTGTGCGTCGATCCTTTTTCAGCAGATGTACGAATAATGCGGTTAGATCTTCAATTTGAACTCACTGATTTACTATGTGATGTTAAATGAAAGCTAGATGTAAGGACTTGACAAATGTTGAACTTTTCAAATCTTTGCCAAAAAACAAATATCCGAAGCTTCATTCTTTCTCTTGCTCTGTTGAAACCACGTTCCCTACAAATTACGTTTGTGAAAAATTATTTTCAACAATTAAAATAGTAAAACCAAATTTAAATCATGACTGACAGACAAATACCTTCGTGATCTACTATGACTGGCAGTAAGTGACGTAATTCCTGATTTTGAAACTCTGTCGCAGAGACATTCTGAAGACAGTTAATTTTAGGTTGTGATATTGTTCATTTATTGTTCATTTCTTTCTTCGTTACACGTACTAAACATTAGTTTGTAACCTTGTACTGTATAAAATTATATTTAAGTGCTTGACGCAAGGAAAATGAAAATCCGTTAATGAGTCAGACAGTTGCTTCACTTCCCCTTCGGGTGTCCGCCTCCCTCCATAGGTGCTATGCACGTTGCAGGTTACACAGTGGCTCGGCGCACGATCGCATTTTCGCCACGGCTGTTCTATAGCTTTCAAATTTTGTTGGTTGGTTCTATGTGTATATATATGAGGACTACAGGGCAAGAAGGATGAATAAGCATTCGAGCACATGATGTTCCTTGTCCTTTTCATGCGCAACCAAGGAGTTGTCCCTACTCTACGACCTCCTACTGCTGTAGAAACTCGCAGCGAAGAGCAAAGAGTTTGCAATGCATTAGTACAGGACTGGGCACATTACGTGATTCTGAGAAATGAGCGCTGTGTGCTTTAAAGAGCGGGTCTCGCGAGCGGTGTGACGTATGCATACTGTACGTCATTCAGTGTCGGTGCAGTGGTGACTCTGCAGTATGAAGGCGAACTTTGAAAACGGAGCTTCCGCTCATACATTAAAGCGTCCCGCTACTTCCAATGCTTTTAATGTATCATGGGAGGAGGAGTTCTTTTTGCTAGAGAGCAGTGGATTAGCAAAGTGTTTAATTTGGCATAAAACACTGCAACTGATTAAGAGGTTCAATATCCAACGACATTATTCTTTACAACATGCTACTGAATATGACAAATATGCTGGTAATGAACGCCATAAATTAATATTAGTTGGAATATCTGACGCTAGTTTTCAAACTTATTTCTTTACATCACACAGTTATGCTGGCAGGTTTTTGTAGATAATTTTTCCTTCACAATATTTGTGTGTGTGCAGATTTTCAAGGATAGTTTCAACATCAGGCTTTGGAATGTTGCCTTTTACAGTAAGTCTCTAAAGCCTGTTCCAACTTGCCAAGGATCTTCTTCTAACGAGATTGTTACTGTACAGGATGGTTCATGAAGTTCCATTCACAAGACATGGAGCTTATTTCTGAGGTTGTAAAATTAATAAAGTTTATATGAATTTGTGTCTCCCAATAATGTACCAATAACAATTTAAATCTCATGCAAATTAGTACAGTAGTTAATTTTACTGTGTAACTATGAAACAAAAAATGGGAACACAAAATAGGCTTACCAGAACAAACGCTGCAAAATTGTTTGAGTTTTCTGTATTGTTACTTAGTTTCTGTTTACTGGAAGTGTTTAGTGCTGCGAAATGTTAGGGAAATAAACAAGTGGAGTGTAATTGTTCAGTTGTGAAACCTGGTGTAGTCATGTAAACTAGCCTTAAGAAGAGAAAAAAAATGTTCCACTCCGAAACACTGTTAACAACAGAATATAATGGTAGCATAAGACCAATAACAATAATTTAGATATGTCCTCAGCTTCAGGATGACACTCAAATAGTCAAACAGAATTTTTTTCGCGACTTGTATTTAATGATAGGCTTAGTACATGCCAATTAAAGTACAGGGACATCATTTTATTTTTACCAACATTTTAAACATTAACCTGGCTATACTCGGAAACACTGTTGCCCCCTTCCATTACAGGAGTTTGATGTTACTAATGCAATATGTAAACAAATCATTTTACTAGGTATAGGAGGAGGGAAAAGTAGTGTATCCATTTATGTTGTAGGGAAATACGATATTACGATTTTCAGTTTGAGCATCACTTTTACGGAATTTATCAAAATACAGTGGAGTAGTAACATTTTTTTTTTCAAAAACTCAACTTTTCAGGCGGCTATGTTCGTTATGTAATGTCTACTTTATTTAGCATATTAATTATTGATGTTAACATACAATACAGAGAGTGCATTTAAATTGAGGGGATCATAAGTAAAGGGCTGTAAGTGCACTTAAGTTATTTTTGAGAAAATTGGGTTTAAATATTTAAGCTTTCGTAAAATCGGTGAAATTTTTATTTAAATTTTAATGTGTGATGCGATTAAAATATCCCTTTGCCACTAAAATTTTAGATACTTTAGCTTACACTGGATGCACTTAACTCATGTTATTACAAATGCCACTAGCATTCCTTTGCTTCTAGCCACCTCAATTCAAAATAAGCTAATCTGAATTTTTAAACAAGTTACTGAAAATGGTTGCCGTTCATTAAATGCAGGCTTCAATTCTTTACGCATATTATTAAAAACATTTTGAAGCATATTCTCTGAAATTGAATTTATCGTCTCTTGACTATAATTTTTTAGCACGACATTATTAATATAGGTTCTATCTACTATAGAAAACGCTACCATATTTCTGAAACACACTATAAACTGCAGTGTTTACTTCACTGCTTGAAGACTTCGAATGCAACAGCGGCCGTAAGTTTGTGTGTCTGACGGGAGCAAGGACATTAGTGAAGGGTTGGGAGTGAAGTACATTCAGAAATGCAGGTACAATAAAAATGCAAGTAAAAATAAAATGATGTCCCTGTAGAAAACAAGTACAGTATGTCAAAGTATTTGTTAACAAACATTCGCATAGTAACTTTCACCCAGAGTCAACCCTAAAGAAATGTTTTTTTATCGGGTTATTTTACGACGCTTTATCAAATCTAGGTTATTTAGCGTCTGAATGAGATGGTGATAATGCCGGTGAAATGAGTCCGGGGTTCAGCACCGAAAGTTACCCAGCATTTGCTGGTATTGGGTTGAGGAGAAAACCCCGGAAAAAACCTCAACCAGGTAACTTTCCCCGACCGGGATTCGAACCCGGGCCACCTGGTTTCGCGGCCAGACGCGCTGACCGTTACTTAAGACAGTGGCGCACAAAGAAATATGGTTTGGAGGGGAGGCTATTTATAATCACTGTCAAAGAACAACATTGAAGCTGTATAGCTGTATCCTGGTCTGAGAAGTATAGTGAGGATCACATAAGAACAGTTCCTAAACAGCAAATATTGCCGTCTTGTCAGTGTTGCCAACTGTTACCAGATATCACACGATACTTTGTTGGAAGATAATTCTAAATAATTAAATAATTTGCAACATATTTTCGTAAGCAAACTATACGAGAAATGGATCAACATGTCAAGTAGTTTGACTTAACAACTGACTCACGAGATCTAACCTTAAAATATATTTTGTTTGATCACATGAAATTATTAATACTAACTCCGAAAACTTACCTGACTATAGTCTTGAATTATAACCACAACGCAATACATAAAATAACTATTATGTATTAATATTAATAATTAGTATAATTATTAGTATGTTCAAATTTCACTAGCTTCCAGTAACTAACTCAGAAATCTAGTACAATTTTAATTTCATGGAACTCCAGTACCGACAAATATTGTCGATATTTGTCTCAGCTGCCAACATACCAGTTACAAAATCACTAATATTTGTAGTATTTGTCAGTATCGAAATTCGAAACGAAGTTGGCAAAAGAAAATTCAACCTGCAAACTAGAAAATCACCACAATCCACTAGCATATGTTAGTAATGGGGGAAAAATGGTTAAGTTTCATCCTTGGGGTATGAAGTAAGCTGACCCGGACTATACTGCGTGTTCAATTCAAAGTGTGTCATGGCTCGCTGTATGTCGTCATGTGGCTAGCCGATGAGCCGAGAGAATTCAATCTTCCTACATTTCAGCAGAGGCGTATTACCTATGTGCAAGAGAAGTTGCCTAGCAAGTACGGCGTTCATTCTGAAGAGTACTTACCGATAATTACGGTGATGCCGGTAGTGGCAGGAATGTGAATTGTTTGGAAACACGTACTGAGATGAGTTTTTTTTCTTACTGTCGGGATATGGGGAGAGGGTTAAGACGATTACTTACGTACAGTATTTGTTGACATTAACTTCGACGGTCAACATGGACACGGAGCATTTGATTTATATTGTGGAATGTTGCCGTACGCAACTGATGATAACAAATACCCTGGGTACGACTTGCCCGCGCAATATATACTTTGCATACTTCCACTCGGTAATGAGTTTTGGAATAATATGCTGGGGAAATTCCACAGATAGTAACAATATATTTCTATTACAAAAAAGAGTAATTAGAATAATAGTAGGTGCCAAATCTAGGGAATCGTGTAGGACTATTTTCAAAAAACTACAAATAATGCCCATGGCTTGTCAGTATATCTTTTCATTAATAGTCTTCCTCGTATGTAATCGTGAAAACTTTGTAACTAATTCAACAGTTCATAGCATAAATACACGTCAAAAAATGACTTTCATACTCCATCGGCAAGTCTATCGTGCTATCAAAAAGGAGTGCGTTATATGGCAGTAAAAATTTTTAATAGCCTCCCTATCGATATAAAAAATGAAACTCAAAACATAAAATTATTTAGGGCCAAATTAAAGAAGTACCTAATTTCTCACGCCTTCTATTCTGTAGGTGAATTCATGACATTCAATAACACTTCATGAAATTGATACTAAAACTATGTGTTGTACTAGTAGACTATACTGTAAATCTCGTCTGTATATATTTCATCTAGACTGTGACTATAAATTAAGATTTTATAATAGTATTAAGTTTTTTGACTTGTTCCATATTCTAGCTGTAAGCATGTATGAATACGGTACCATGGAATGTTAATAAATACAATACAATACAATACAATACAAAAACACAGTTCGAAAGAGGTTATGGTAGCACACAGACCGTACAGACCGCCATCTGTTGCTACGACGTTCAAGTTATACCGTACACGTTCTTAAGTTCAGATTGAACGCCTTGATTAATAGGCAACTTCTCTGACATAAAGCTGAAACTCGCTTCAAATCGCTGACTCACCAACAGTGACGTCATGACACACTTTGAAATGAACAGCCAGTAGACTGCGTCACTGAGTAGTGATTGGCTGGTTTCAGCTATCTGACACGGTCCGAATAAAAGTTACAGAACATTATCGAAAGTTCGAAGTTTTTTTAAAGTACTTTGTAAAAAGCCCATTCATATACAGGCCTGTTTGAAGACACGTTTCAAAGTTCACATATAGCAGACAAGCCAAGGTATTAACAAGCTTTCTTTTTCCTCCATTCCTTTCTCCCCCTTTTAGCTTGGGGGCTTAATCCCCCTCTGTGGAGTGCAACTAACCTTTCTATTAATATATTCTCAACACGATGAGAAGACTTGTACATAGGCTAAAAAAGAAGTGTATGTAGTGTTTGTGGATTTGTAAAAGGCTTTTGACAGAGTGGATTGCAAGAAACTTATGGCTATCCCGACGAAAATAGGTGTGAATTGAAAAGAGACGAGGCTGTTCAGTATTTTTTTTTCTTATTTTATTGGGTTATTTTACGACGCTTTATCAACATCTAGGTTATTTAGCGTCTGAATGAAATGAAGGTGATAATGCCGGTGAAATGAGTCCGAGGTCCAACAACGAAAGTTACCCAGCATTTGCCCGTATTGGGTTGAGGGAAAACCCCGGAAAAAACCTCAACTAGGTAACTTGCCCCGACCAGGATTTGAACCGGGGCCACCTGGTTTCGCGACCAGACGCGCTGACCGTTACTCCACAGGTGTGGTCAGGCTGTTCAATAATCTTTATGTGAAACAACGAGTCAAAGTCGGTATAGCAGAAGAAATGTCAGAGGGAAGTGAAATAGGGAGAGGAATACGACAAGGATGCCCTTTATCATCTACCGGCTACCCTGTTCAACATCTACTTGGAAGATTTAGCGAAGATCTGTTTTAAGAACATGATAGTAGGAGAAAGAAGAATAAAGTGCATAAGATTTGCTGCCGATATGACGTTGCTAGCAGAAGAGATGATACTAAGGGATATGCTACTTAAGCTAAATGACAGCTGTGAACAGTATGGGGTGAAGATAAATACTAACAAGTCTAATACCATGGTTATTAGAGATGGGTAAAAAATAACACAACAGTTATTTTGGAACTGTTCCGGTCTCGGAACTGTTGCAAAAATGAACAGTAGGTCGGAACCTCCTGTTCCGAAATAACAGTGTTCCGACTCCGAGCTGCTCAATTGCCCAGCTATTGCGGGCTCGCAGTACCACGTTGCACACATTATATTCCAGTTACCTTGCGTTGTACAAGGTATGTTCCGACTCCCTCGGAACTGTTGCAAAAATGAACAGTAGGTCGGAACCTCCTGTTCCGAAATAACAGTGTTCCGACTCCGAGCTGCTCACTTGCCCAGCTGTTGCGGGCTCGCAGTACCGCGTTGCACAAGGTATGTTCCGACTCCGAGATAACAGTCGGAACGTCGGAGCTTGTTCCGATGAACCAACGACAGCTGCAGTTACACTGTTCTCGTTGTTCTTTATGTTGTACTTGGAACTTCGTTGGATGAAGTTGGTACTTGAAACTCTCGCGTGGTTGGAGGGGGGCGCATGGAAATTGAAATCCTTGCGGTGGCGCGAACTTTAATATCAACATTTGTAAGACTGGCCAATCATCTGTAATGTTATAGTAAGTATTTAATAATCTGTAATATTCATTCCCGCTTTATGGTTTATTTCACCATTAGTTGACTAATTCTGTTTTATAAACATTCTACAAAGTCATAAAGTACGCATACTATTATTAATTCATTGATCAGCTGATTCTATACAAAGGTTAAAGTCGTAAACGGTAATGAGCGGTTTAGTTACAATGTCTGTATGTCGTTTGTTGAGGTTAAGTCTGACAAGCACAAGTTTTTGTGCTATCTTCTCTGTTATCAAAGAACGACAAAAATGTTGTAGCATTATTTGTTGGAAACTACCCACATAAGTACTGATTTGGAGAGCGAGGTTTAATGCGAAGTTTAAATTACACTTTGGTAAAGATGCGATTCCAACATTTTACTAACCCACTGCGGGGTTTCCAGGTTTCAGTACTGCCAATATATATCTTTTTTATTTATGAAATTGTAATATTTTTTATTATTATTATTATTACTACTACTATTATTATTATTATTATTATTATTATTATTATTATTATTATTATTATTATTATTATTATTATAACTGTGCATTAAGAAGAGTAAAAATAAAAATTAATGATTTGTTTTTTTTTTTTATTATGTAACAGAGAGAACAGAAATTACATACAATATGTTTTAAATGTTATGTTATTTTTTTTTTAGTTGGCTACCATGTCTTTATAACTTTATGTACGAAAACAAAGTGTTGTATTCTGTCCTTGTAGTCAACAGCTGTGTAATTACTAACATTAAGCTTTTGAGTTCTGTCCGCATGCACAGCAATTTTCCAAAATCGATTCGAATGTGCATTGCAGTGCCATCTATAGATAAGAATGTGTACTATGTCATGCCTATGAGTGCTCCAGTGTGAGCTGCATGGTGAAGAGGGAGGGTACTGTACCGTTCGTTTGAACGACTCAACGACTCCGACTTATCACCACTGGTGACTGTTATTTCGGAACTGTTATTTGGAACATAGTATTTTTTCGGAACCGGAACCGTCGGAACTGTTCCGGGAAAAGAACAACTTCGCCCATCACTAATGGTTATAGAAAGAAAAGAAGGTAAATTGCGAATTCTAAATGAGGCAGTAGAGCAAGTGGATAGCTTCAAATACTTGAGGTGTACTATAAGCAGTAATATGAGCTGCTGCCAGGAAGTCAAAAGGAGGATAGCAATGGCAAGGGAAGATTGTAATAGAAAAAAAGAGCATCTTCTGCGGGCCTCTGGAAAAATAACTAAGAGACTAGTGAAATACTTTGTGTGGAGTGTGGCATTGTATTGGGCAGAAACATGGACATTACGACGAAGTAAAGAGAAGCGTATAGAAGCCTTGAAATGTTGTTATAGAGAAGAATGAAGCGTGTGAAATGGACAGGCGGAATAAGAAATGAAGCTGTGTTGGAAAGAGTGCGTGATGTTCATACTAAACAGGAAAAAGGAATTGGTTGGGCCACTAGCTGAAAAGAAACTGTTTGCTGAAGGATGCACTGGAAGAAATGGTAAACGGGAGAAGAATTCGGGGCAGAAGAAGATATCAGATGATAGACGACATTAAGATATATGGATCCTATGCGATGACAAAGAAGAAGTCAGAAAGTAGAAAAGATTGGATAATGCTGGGTTTTCAGTGAAATACATGCCCTTGTGCAGAAATATATGAATGGAATGAAATGAATGACTAGTACTTCTGTTTGTAATTTCTGAATTTTATGTTTTCTTTCATAAGTAGGCCTACATGCAAACATGTAGGAAGTTGCAACTTGTGTCTCTATCATGTAAATTTATGAAACCAAGGCTTTTGTACAAAATTACGGTGAAGTTTTATTAATGTACTGTCAGTATAGGAAATTAAAAACAATCCCTGAAAATACCTTAGTTTTGTAGTGTGGAGTAGTAGAAACTCGATGTGATCACTGGGAGAGCTGTGGTCCCACCCAACCGGCCCTGAATAGGTCCCTTACTTATATAGGAAAATCGTCGTACTTGAAGGATGAAGGCGGCCATATTCCGTCGTTGTGACGTTATTTGAGGTGGAGTGGGAGAATGATTGCAGTGTCGCCAACTTTGGTAACCATTCATATTATCTTACACACCTAACAAAATCTAATCTAATCTAACCTAACCTAACGTGCTACACACCTATTGTAACATTCCTAACGTTTAGCACACCTGATGTGACATTCCTCACAGTTTCATTTCGTTTGCCGATATTGGCGTCCCTGCTACGCCTATAGCCTGCCGTCTGCTGGAACTCAAGAGTCATCTAGTGGAAGTGAAGTGAAACTGCGACTTTATTAATTACTTTTCCGAAGTTGTTTCTGTGTTATCTGCAAGAATTATTGTGTCATTGTAGTGATAATTGCATTTATATTGTACAATAAAAATTGAAATGTGTCGTGGCTGAGATAAAAGTGTTCTAAATTGATTTCCAGCGCCATAATCCCAGTCATAAATTTGTGAATATTCGTTAGGAGTCCGTTGGAAGTGGCAGTAGAGTAATAAAACTTGACCAAAATTACATTTTATGTACTGAACGTATTATACCCTACTAGTGGCTTGTGCAGCAAATGCTGCAAACTAAGTTCATTAGACGTTCAAATAAACATTTTTCAGATTTATTTTCAATGAAGGATACCAGACATTCTGAAAGTTATTTGCTTCCATAATAATGAAAGATACTCTCTCGAGCCAAAACTGAAGAGAACCACGCATATAAATATTTACACCACACCACCATTAAATACATTAAAAAGACCCAACCCCACTTAATTAATAACTATAAAAATATTTGATTTTTAATAATATTATTATCTTACGTAAGTTTTATAGCTTTCAGTAACATATACTATATATACTATATAGCCACCACTCAGTAAAATATAGAAATCAAAATCTAATTTAAGTTATTCTCTACATCTACTTATATAACCCCAAAACGTTTCACTTTCATATCATCAATATAGCATTAATATGTATAATTAATGAAAAATAGTCACATCATGGCATTAACTACAATAATATTTCATTTCTAATAGTAATAATGTCATCAGACCACCTCAAGTTTTGTAGTTTTTAATATCCAATACACAGCTGTACCCAGAAAATTACACACCACAGAATCGAACCTGTAAATTATTTTTAGTAAGTTAAGTTTTAATAACCAATTTCATTTGAGCTCTAAATATGTCAGCATTCTTGCAGATCTTGGCCTTCGTGTAATATTGTTTACTGTAGGTGTGTTTTGTTTCATTCTGAAATGCAACAAGGCCGACTTGATACTCGCTTCGCTTGTTCTCAAAACTGACGACAGATGGATTTTGGAAAATAGGAAAATTATGTAGGAAAATTTACATTTCACTGAAAACTACTATTTTTCCGAAAAACTTTGGGTTCCAAGCTTCAAAATGAGGGGCCATTTATTAAAATCCGTTCAGCCGTTTTCCCGTAATTTCCATTACCAGTTCAAATTATATATATAGATTTGTAAATTTAAATATTATAATTATTTTTCACTCGACTGTACTTTTACGATCAGCGTGTTTGTAGCAAGCGTACAGGCACTGCACCCCCACCCGACCCTTCTTGCTATAGAGCAGAATGGTCCGTGTTAAGTTAGCATAGTGCCATGGCCAACCTGTAATTTTATTATCACATATTCTAAATATCAAAATTTGTAATGTCGTCTATTAGAGATCTGTATCGCCGAACTGCGCTCCTAACGAAGGAAAGTTACTAATATCCGGGAACATTCGATATGCATAGGCCTACCCAGTCAGGATTTCCCAGCTTTGCCGGGTTACGTAAGCAATGGTTCAAATAGAGATGTCTCAGATTTCAAATGGGAATGTTTTCTTCCGTGTCACGTTTCAGTATTAATGTTCGCATTTGATTTCCAATACGAAATAATGCTAGCCATGGAAACTAGGGTAGTTCTTTTTGGGAAACCGTTCCCACTTCACTCTCAGTATTAACAATAAATTGTCTCGTGTGCTTAGCCAACAATAAGCAAACTGAATGACACGGATGAAACAGTTCATCTGTACAATATGTAAACATACGGGCTATTCCAGTAAAAAAGCTCGCATTTTTTTAATACTCTAATTTTTTTCCCTATTCATACAAGGTGCTGAGGAGAGTGCATTTTCAAAAATATACTATCGAAAGTCAAACGGTTTTCGTACTATTGAGCGACAAATTTTGCGTATTTTATAAAAACAAGCCTCTTTCAGCGCTCAGAACTCTGGAACGATTTACTGCAGAACACTGAACGAGAGCTCATTTTGAAGCTGACATTTGGTAGGTTATGATAAGAAGTAATCCTTATTTTTATTGTATACAGAGAGACACATAATCTGATTTTACTTACTTTTAGGCTTTTTGCCCATTTGTAAAAATGTAAAAAAATATTGACAGAAAACCTTGCATTATTAAAAGGGATTCGGCATTGTTTGCTTAGTGGCTCGGCAATAAGTTTCGGGGGTATTAAATAAATTATTTTCACACGCCTGGACTTGAACGGCGCAGTACAGCACGCACTAGCCGAGAGCTGAAGATAAGCGAGCGTTGGGCGTCATTTTACTCCTATGTTTATGAAAACTTGTGATAAAGCTAGCCTAGCTATGCGCTACTAGACGAAACATCACGTGTTTGTCTCCTGGCCTTGCTTGTCTCGGCTAGCTCCCGCCTCACAGTCAGCTGGTTAGTTCACGCGCGTACTATTTATTTTCTTTATTTGATATTTTCAGTACTTTCTTATCAAAGTAAGAAAAAGTAAAAAAAAAAAATGTGCTTATTTGTACTTTCAATGCGGAATCTAACCATGTATTTTAAAAATATTTTTTCGTGGGCAAAGGCGTCTTAATGAAGAAAAATCTAAATTCTCCATTTCCATAAAAAGTAAGAAAAACTGTTTACATGTCAATACAAACTTTAATTTCTCAGCATCAAAACAAACCATGATTTTGATCATTGGGTGAAAGGGTTTCGGAGCTAGAACAGTTTAAATTTGCTAATTTTATGAAAATACGATAAATTAAAATATTTTTAATTTAAACACTATGAAGTTCTGATGCCTCAAACTTTGCACAAAGCACTGTATCACAGTTGTCAACGGACAGAAAAAGTTTCATTGTATTTAAAAATTGCAAGGTCAATTTTCTCTATATTTCGTTCGATTTGAGATGGAATAGCCCATACGTACAATGAAAGCAGCGACTTCGGGGGTAAATAATAATAATCCACATATCCAAATTGCATACATTTCAAATTTTACTTCAAACAAAAGGATTGCTATATTTTTCAAGCAGCATAATCCAACCGCTTAACATATTTACATAATTATTTAACCAAATCAAAGATAATGTGGCTTATACGCTGTTAACAACCAGGAAACTATCAATCTCAATTTTGATGGTTATCACTATTTACCCCCGACGTCTTCATTTGTAAAAAATAACAGAAAATGAAAAATATTTGTTTCCTAATTTGTCTATAGTGACGTGGTTACCAGAACTGATGTAAATTCAATTGTTTCAATAATCCGTTATAAACAAAATCCTGTCGCCTCTCTCCATAGAGAAAACCAGTGAATAGGGATTATAAACAATGGACACTGAACGAATTTTCCCGTGTTTTGTTTCTCTGTGCGCCGGCGTTCAGTTCCACTTTCAAGCGCTAGAGATTAGTGTAATCGAGCACACGCTAAGATAATAATTGAGAATAGAGTTGAGACACAGGATCCAAACATCGCCTACCTTATTGCGTAATCCAGTAATGCTTTGCTTCAAATAAATTCAAGTTAACAGCTTTTTTTTATTTCTCAGTGACAAATTAGTTGTAGTAATAACCGTTTATATTAATTATATTATAAAATAATATAATACATTATAAAATTGTGGATCGAATTCGTTTAATATTTATATACAATATAATATAATGGTTTTACTTCTCATAGGAGTTTTGTTTTTTCCATTTGCAGCGCTATTTTAATAGTTGATGGGGGTCAACGTCTCAATTCTCATTATAAAGGAACTCTAGAGTCTACGCATTACAGTGAATGGCGGGTTTATTATTTCATCGGTCCAATTTATTTTATTTGAGTACATAATGTACCTAGATTTATTAATTGTATGTGTTATATTTCCGCTGCGTCGACTGCTAGCTGGTGTGATGTTAGTGCCAACTCCTGGGAGAAAGCAGAATCTCACGCTCAAACTGGTTTGAAGGTCATTGAACTCAGTCCTGCTACATCGAAGGTTCCGACGTGAAGTGTCCATACTGTATAATTATCTATACGCTAGGAGAAACTGTCAAATTTAATGAAACGTTAACATTTTAGATTAAATAGTGTAAGCTTACCGCCCTCAGCCGGGTTCGATCTCGCAACGCCCGAATCCAAAGGCTAGAACGGTAACAACAAGACCACCAAAGACGATTCCAGATCATCGAACCTTAATACTATAATTCCTATACTGTATATTATAATTCTGGTCTTTGATACTTTTCTTCAAATAAAATACACCATCCTTCCTCTCAGAATATAATACAGTATGATTGGTTTCGATCAACAGTTTAACTATTCAACAAAATAATTATCCATTATGATAACGTCTAAACACTACCGGTATATTTTGTATTAATCTCATTAACGAAAGTCTGTGGTAGTCTGCTAAACACTATACCGTATTATACGAGACTCACCCAGAAAGTAAGTTTCCCGATTTTTTCCCCTTGAAAGTAAACGTAATTAGCCGTGTCAATTGTGCATACGTAACAGATCTATGACGTATCAATCATATGCCAGCCGGACAGGTCCCGCCTGGTGCCAGTAGCGTGGCAGCAGTGGTCCGAAATGGAAGCTCTTATTCCTTCTCCCGCCGCCTGCGAGGTTCGGTCGGTGATAAGTTCTTTAATGCACAAAGCATTGCACCAATTGAAATTCATCGGCAGCTCTGTCAGGCCGAACATATATATATCTCTCTCTCTCTGTCTCTCCCTCCCTCTCCTCCCCCCTCTCAAGAAATTCCTGTCCTCCGGAGAGCGTTTTGGCAACGACGAAGAGCTGAAGACGTCTGTCACACGCTGGTTTCATTCACAGGCGGCAGAGTTCTACGACAGAGGGATACAAAAGTTGATCCCACGATACGACAAGTGTCTCAATTCTGATGGTGGCTATGTTGAAAAATAGCTGAAACATTGCTGTACCTGTTGCCAATAAATGTTTCCCTGAAACTGTGTGTTTTTTTTTAAATAGGGAAACTTACTTTCTGGATGCGCCTCGTACATCCTCTGTGCGGCGTGCTATAGGTACACTAAGCAACCAATCACAAACCACATTCTACATTCCATTATATTCGTCAGTCTTAAAATCAGATGGGTCCGACAAACAAAGACGGATTTCAACGATGAATTTAATAAAAACGGATTTTCCGTTGAGCGTCGATTAAATATTGCTGAATTTAAGTACGATTTAGGGGGAGTAAGTTGTCATCGATGAATTTAAAATGTGCCCAAACGTGCCTTATTGAGAAAGCGCAAGTTTTCTTGCTTCTGTTACTTTTTTACATCAAGCTGTTTTTACGTTGACTGGAGCCTAAATGTCAATGCTATTATTATTATTATTATTATTATTATTATTATTATTATTATTATTATTATTCAAAGGTTGAAATAAAATTAGACTCCTCAAATGGCAGAATTGTACGCTACAAATTCGTTCATGTAATTAATTAGTCATTTTTTACGATGCAGGATTGAAAGCCAAATCAACAGCCCCAACAATTCAACAAATGGCTGCCTGCCAATATGATTCATAAAGGTGGGAACATAAAAGGCCTGCACGAATACAGAGTAGTAGCCTACGTGATTGTGTACTTCACATAATAGCCAACAATCGTATCGGGGGGAGGGGAGTACGTATTTTATTTCTTAACAGTCGATTATAAATGGAATTTTAAAAATACACAGAAAGATGAACTATAAGAATAACGCAAATATTAAAAGTAGTCTTCAAGGCACATTATAATGGAGGGTATAGAACCCCACTCTCAGATTACAAATTGGGTAAAATGGCTTCCGAGATGTTTCAATATCAACATTTACATAATTATCAAGTCAAAGCAATGCTAAGCATCACTGAAACTAGTTATACTAGTTCTCTTTTGCCACTTTCATAGAGTCCAATTTTACAGATACTTAATCTTAAAAATGTATGAGATGAAACACAAATTCAGTGCACGAACTTCAAAATATCAGTTTGATCTACTAATAATTTAATACATGAATGGTACATCATTAGTATTACTTACATAATTCTGCTCCTGGAAGGATGAAACACGTTCTCGTACAGGATGTATCACGTTCATCATAATTTCTTTCGTCGTTCACTCTGCGTGAATTATTCTTACGCATATTACACACAAAAAATGATTTTCACTCATCTTCCTTCAGTCATACTAACCCACACGAACTCTAACCAATAAGATGTCTCTGAACAACGACATTCAAATGTTCCTCATAAAAACTATAACGAAATTCAGGTGACTATTGAAAGTCAATGACAGTTTGATACTCAATACGGCCTGTTCAAACTTAATTGCAAGTAGTGACAGCAATTAATTGTCCAATAAACCGTTCATAGGCCTATGTATTATTTTGAAGACATAAATCGAAAGATGCATTTTAATTTCATGATAAAATTAAGTTACGTGAACTTTAAATGTAACTTATTAGCTATATGTAACACATTCCATCTTAACATGATTCAACTTCTCATAAAATTTAATCGGCATGTCTAAACGCCTCTAATGCTTGGCACAATAAAATGAAAACCACATAGTCCTACACATACCATTTTCTGAATACAATTAATTAAAATAAGACGCCGGTTGCAATGAGGAATACTTATACATTTCGATAATACAATTTTGTTCTCGAATCGTAGCATTTAACGAAATTAACGTAGTAATATTTTCTAAATAACATAAATATAACCTTACAAATCATTTTCTAATAAAATAAAGTGTAATGCAAATGGGACACACTTTCTCAAATTCTACAACAGCTGTTAAGGCAAGTTGCGATCCTGTAGTAATGGTAGTATTCTTAATTTACGATGTTTTCAAGTGTAGATGATATTCAGCATCGAAATTCAACGTAGGTGAGAAATTGCCGATAAATTTTGCACTAAACTAGAAAAAGGATTTTTTTTGTACGTAGTAAATTTACGGGCACCCCTAGCTTCACTTCGCTTGTGGAGGAAACCATGCTAAGAATTGTATTGCACTCAGATGGGTATGATCCCGCGAATCTCGAATTCAATGGCTAACATGGTAATTAGCTAGTCTACCCAACATGACCGTATATTTATAGACTCCTGTTTGTCAGCAAATTTACAAAAATTATTTTATTACATAACTGAAAAGAATTTTTGGATGGGAGGTATCAAGTAGAATGAGTAGTACCTTTCTCTGCCAAAGAGCAGACTAGAAAGTAAGCGTAGAAATTGCCCACTGCTTCTATATAATTTACAAATTATTTATGTTAGTTAAACATACAGTACATTCTATCCTATTCTGGTTAGCAGTGTTGCTTTCATAAATAAAATTACACTGACTCACCGTCTGTGTCAGAAAAATATTGGTCTGTAATCCGAAATGTATTTTGAAGTCTAGACTATTCAATTCAATCTTTTATGCTACTGCAGAACTGTCCTAGTGTTAAATATTTTGAGTGATCCTAATGTTAACAAACGACATTTTCTCTCTGTTTTAATGGTAAATTTAAGTCGTGTTAATATTTTCTGACATATCGCCTTTTTGAAGTCACCAATTTTCACAATAATTCAAGGTACCACTTTCCATACTTTCAAGCCACCAAAAAAATTCCCATCTCTACCAATAACAAATTTGCCACCATGGTGGTATAGTGGCTAGAGCACTGGACTTAAATCCTGTGGTCCCGGGTTCGATCTCTGGTGTGCCCCCAGTTTATAACTTGTGTTGAACAAGCCCGGGTCCAGATAACTCAAAGGTTTTCTCTGGGAGCTCCGGTTCCCCTGGGGCATCCCAACAAATCTCCATCACCTCATCTCATTGCAGGTGTAGCATAGTCCAGCCTCCTATGGCTCACCCTGGGCAACGACTCTGTCGGTAAATTGGTCTACACAATCACCTTCAGAAATGAGTGAATGACGAAAAGTCAAGCACCAGCCATTAGTAAAAAACCACAAGTAACATTCTTGCAGCTCACCTTATTTTGTTCAGTTCAGACTTACCTTTTTTAGAAAATAAATTCATAATATAGTGAAATCTGCTATTACGAATTTTTCAAAATAACGAAATAATTTTTTAGTCCCAGTTACTTTACTATTAATTTACATGTTAAAAATGTCCAGTTTAAGGAACACATAAGTAACGCACTATTCAGTTTAACCTTAGATCGCCGTCTATCATGGAAACATCACATCAACAACAAACTTAAATTGGCCTACTCAAGACTCGCTAAATTATATCCGCTCCTCAACAAGAAATCATCTCTAAAGCTACAAAATTGCATGCGACTGTACACATCTCTATTACGACCTCTACTGCTTTACGCCTGTCCTGTCTGGGGA
Organism: Periplaneta americana; assembly: GCF_040183065.1. Classification (NCBI taxonomy): domain Eukaryota; kingdom Metazoa; phylum Arthropoda; class Insecta; order Blattodea; family Blattidae; genus Periplaneta; species Periplaneta americana. Next base: position 198,608,999 of record NC_091119.1, on the reverse strand, counting down.
GGAGCTGCAATAAGTGAAATTAAACACATCCAGTCATTTCAAAATAAAGTCCTACGAATTTCACTCAATTCTCCTTGGTTTGTCCGTAACAGCCAACTACACAGAGAAACTGGTATTGACACAATCAAACAGTTTATTCATTGACAAGCTAAGAAGTTCTATGACAACCTAGAAAATGTTCCAGGCGCCATCCACTACTCTCTCGGAAGGAAGTCCACATTTCCCACCAGAATCAAGAGCCGACTTCCAATGGACCTCATATTGTAATCAAAATTTATCATCACACCAACCTATGTAAATAATTATTTATTAACAATTATTTTTGTTCACTGAGGAGCCCAATCTAGTGTCATATATTGTATTTATATTTTTTAGAAATGATCTGTATAGTGCTAAATGCGCTGATCGATCAATAAATTGTTAAAAAAAAAAAAAGAAAAAAAAATCAGTTTAACGTAATAGTAATTAGATCCCACTACAAAAAAAATATTTTAACGAAATTAGGCCTAATAAGCAGTTAAAAATTGCTTAAAATAAATTCGAAAGAAAATAAAATAAATGAGTTATTGCTAGGCATCGGTCACCCTTGGTTTCAGTGAGTTTTCTAAATGCACTTCCATAGACACGATTGTTGTGGTTTTAATTTACTTCTGAATTTACATATTGCCAAAAGACGATGTATAACAGTACTCAAAATTTTAATAAAGTATACCTCAAGTAAAATAATAAAAAAAAAGATGAAAATAAATCTTTAAATGAAACGGTTTAATAAAATCGAACTTTCGAAGGCAATTTGTTCCTAAACGTTGTTAAGGGAAGAAGTAAAGAAGTAGGTATGGCAGAAAAAAAGAAAAGAAAGCAGTTTTCGCTAGACAAGAAAAGAAAAATTACTGAAGAAGTAGATAGAGGAGAGAGGAAACCCGAAGTAAAGCCTATTGTAAAATATGCAAGAATAATTATTCAGTTGTCAAATATGCAGCGTTATCATTATGGTACTGATTCTTATTGAAGTTTCAATATAATATGGATATACAGTACAACCTAACCCAGGTACAGTATCTATTATTCCATAATATGGGACACAATTTGTAGGCAAATTCAATCGATTTTCGGTTTAACGAAATTTCACTATACTTACTTACTGGCTTTTAAGGAACCCGGAGGTTCATTGCCTCCCTCACATAAGCCCGCCATTGGTCCCTATCCTGAGTAAGATTAATCCATTCTCTATCATCATATCCCACCTCCCTGGAATCCATTTTAATATTATCTTCCCACCTACGTCTCAGCCTCCCCAAAGGTCTTTTTCCCTCCGGCCTCCCAACTAACAATCTATATGCATTTCTGGATTCGCCCATACGTGCTACATGTCCTGCCCATCTCAAACGTCTGGTTTTTATGTTCCTAATTATGTCAGGTGAAGAATACAATGCGTGCAGTTCTGTGTTGTGTAACTTTCTCCATTCTCCTGTAACTTCATCCCTCTTAGCCCCAAATACTTTCCTAAGCACCTTATTCTCAAACACCCTTAATCTCTGTTCCTCTCTCAAAGTGAGAGTCCAAGTTTCACAACCATAAAGAACAACCGGTAATATAACTGTTTTATAAATTCTAACTTCCAGATTTTTTGACAGCAGACTAGATGACAAAAGCTTCTCAACCGAATAATAACAGGCATTTCCCATATTTATTAACGAAATTTCACTATAGCGAAAATAATTACAGTACCCCTCTAGATTTCGTTATACTGGCATTTCACTGTACTGAATCCCTCAACTTCAATTTTCTTCATAGTGAATAGTGTGTCACTTATATTACTCGAAGTTCTATGATCTTCATTTTCAGACTCTCCAATTCATTTCCCTTAGTGGGCTTATATAAGAACGTTGTTTCTTCCAGATAATTTGGGGTGCCTCCCTTTTGTACTGAAGTCCGAAATGTAAATCAAAAAAGTCCAAGGAATGTACTGGTATGAATAAATTTGGAGAATAGAAGTATTTTCTCATACCATTCCCAGTTCTTCTGCAAAAATGTTTCTTCGTTCACCAAGCGGCTGTTGCCACCAATACCACGAAAACTACCACCATTCTCACACATATACTACCACCATGAATACCATGCCCTTAGTGCTATCACCATCACCATCACTCCACCAGCACTGCCAAAATCACCACCATTATGAGCAACACCCTCATATTCCTGATGCTGTCACCACCAATACTGTTATTGCCACCAGGACCAACCCCACCAAAATTCTCAGGGCTCCTGCCATCAATGCCAAAACCACTACTAATCTCATGTCCAACTTCATCACCAAAACCCTTGCCAAGCCACTGCTGCCTTCACCAACACTTCTCAATCCCAGTCACAAAAACATTGTACCGAGCAAGTTGGCTCAGATGGTAGCGTTTGAGATCCTGGGTTCAAACCCCAGCTAATCTGACTGAAGTTTTTCATGCTTTCCCTCAGTCACAAAGGCAAATGCCAGATTGGAAATTTACATGCCATGATTCATCACCGCCTCAATTACCAATATCACAAACATTAATCCTAATCTAAAATCAGTTTATATGAACACAAGCCATCTACAATAGAAACAGGAACTCAACAAGAGTAAAAACGGCCTACTGATATACCCACAGATCCTAACACGCGATATGACCAAAGATGTTCAAGCATGTATAAATAAATTGATTCTACTGAATTTCTGGGTTAGTTACAAGCAATAAATGAACAATAAATTACGTCACGGCCTTCTTGCTACAAAATATACGACGACCAAATAGCTTTTCGATGACAACAGAATGAATCTAATAGGCTGTGACAGGAAACAAGAACAGCAAAGTTAAAACTTGGCCAACTTTCATGTTCCCGTTCCCGGGCTCTGGCAAGTTTCTCGTTAATTGTGAATTCTCACATTTAAATATATGTATTTTAACAATATTTCTGTTCTCGTTCTATTTTCCGTTCCTGGTTTATTGTGGACCAGCCTTAAATCTTCCCATTCTTCTGTCTTGGTCTGTTGTCTTCTTGACAAATGGGTATTTTGTGTTAATTACCTTAGTCTCTTCTCTATTGTCATTTTTTTGTTGTGGTTTTGTATTATTGTAGTTTTTTTAGCCAAAAGATCTGCGTGTTCGTTTCCATACAGTCCAACATGAGAGGGGATGCAGTGTATTATCAATGGTTACTGAAAAGGTAGCTTACTCTACCACCAACCCTCTCACATCCTCCTGATGCTGCCACCATTACCACTACCACCATCAGCATCCCTACCAGAACCTAATCTACATAATCTCGTTGCTATTAATAATGGAATTCCTCAAGGATCAATATTAGGTCCCCTACTTTTTCTAATATTTATAAATGATCTTGCCTCCCTAATAAAAGATGTAGGTCATTCCATATTATTTGCAGATGACACAAGTATAGTAATTACAGCCAATAACTCCAACACATTCCATAATTCAATTTAAATCCTGTGCAAATTCAACCTCGCAAATTTCTAGCCCAATAATTAACAATAGATCCCTATTAGAAACAACAACAACCAAATTTCTTGGCTTAAAAATCGATAATGTGTTAAATTGGAAAAATCATATTAAAGAAATTACCCCCAAACTAAATTCAGCTTGTACTGCTATTAGATCTATGCAAAAGATAGTAAATATCAATATACTTTGCATACTTCCACTCTGTAATGAGTTTTGGAATAATATTCTGGGGAAATTCCACAGGTAGTAACAGTATATTTCTATTACAAAAAAGAGTAATTAGAATAATAGTAGGTGCCAAATCTAAGGAATCGTGTAGGACTATTTAAAAAAAACAACAAATAATGCCCATGGCTTGTCAGTATATCTTTTCATTAATAATCTTCCTCGTATGTAAGAGTGAAAACTTTGTAACTAATTCAACAGTTCATAGCATAAATACACGTCAAAAAAATGACTTTCATACTCCATCGGCAAGTCTATCGTGCTATCAAAAAGAAGTGCGTTATATGGCAGTAAAAATTTTAATAGCCTCCCTATCGATATAAAAAATGAAACTCAAAACATAAAATTATTTAGGGCCAAATTAAAGAAGTACCTAATTTCTCACGCCTTCTATTCTGTAGGTGAATTCATGACATTCAATAACACTTCATGAAATTGATACTAAAACTTTTGTGTTGTACTGGTAGACTATATTGTAAATCTGATCTGTATATATTTCATCTAGACTGTGACTATAAATTAAGACTTTATAACAGTATTAAGTTTTTTGACTTGTTCCATATTCTAGCTGTAAGCAATGTATGAATACCATGGAATGTTAATAAATACAATACAATACAATACCTTCACCATCCCCCACTATCACTTACTCTACCATTAACACACTCTGTCACCTTCACCACCTCACCCATAACTGTGCTCCAACCATTACCACAACCACCATCTTTTTCTCCAACAACATCCTTGGCACCAGGCAGATCCAATGCCACATGGTACAGAGATATCAAAGTGATTTACAACTTCCATACATAACCCCAAGGGAAGAGGAATGGAAAAGAGCTGCATATCATCAAGTACTTCACATTAATTGAGTCAGTTATTGTATTGTATAGTAATCCGTAAGTTAAAACATTACATTACAAAACAATACTAATACATGCATAAACTACCAAATGAAAACGACATGTAGATGAAAGAGTGAATATCTGCTGAGTACACAAAATGTCACGTTAACAATAATGTTGAAACAAGAGGACGACTATGAAGGATAAGAAGAAACGAAATGCAGTAAAGATGGTCAGAAATAAAGCCACTACTAATGTAACAAAGGAGAGGAAGATAGTTTTACTGAACAATACAAGTAACGTCTTTACAAGTAGAAAATGCTGGTAGAAGTACATATATTCTCTTCTTTGTTCAAGAAATCTGCAGTTATTCCTCACGCCCTAGTGAATGCCCAGCTCTGCCCGTGACTTGCCCGTCATCTTGGGCATCTTTTTATTGGTCGAGTCCTCAAGCTCCCGAGGTTTGTAATAATGGGGCGCTACCTCCAACAGCCACTTGCTCTCAATTTCTGTCACCTGTAATAAAAAACAAACTCAGTGTTATCTAACAAGGGAACTGTTAATGAACTCATGCCGAAACCTCTTCTCAAATTGCACAAAGGGGAAAGCCCACCAAAGCTTTCCTCTAAAGGTACGGTCACACGTCGCTACTTTTGCAGAGCAACTTCTGTACTGCAGCTGCAAAAGTTGCGTGTCGTGTTCACACGTAAGCCAAAAGTAGCGCGCTGCACGCTACTTTTCATGCTGCGCAACCCGAGTGCTGCAAAAGTTGCAACTGGAGGTTGCGAGTCTGTTCACACACAAGGCGCTACTTTTGCAGCCGCAGTCATGCTGCAGGTTTCCATCTCCGTGTTGACTTCTCAATATACTTTTGTGGTTATGTTCGCATTATTAAGAAACTCATGCGAAAGCTTCCTTATCTATTATTTGCTTTTCTGTTGTATCTAGTATTCAGAAATTGACATTATTTTTACTATAAAGCTTTTAAAAACGCCTATATACTTAAATAACCAGGGAAAGGATTTATATGTAAATACATATTTACTTATAAAGCTAATATAATTTATATTTTGCATTATCTTTATGTTTCACAATGTGTAGGGTTGAAAAATCCTACTTTTATTTTCCATATTTTTCCATATTTTAGAGTTTAGTACATATTTTCGTTAATTTCCATATATTTTCCATATTTCATATAAAACAGTCCATATTATATTAGGTTTAACAATAAAACAAAACAAAATTCCATTAACTTTTAAAAATACATTTCAACAATAGAGATTTAAACACATGTTCAGTAATCCCTTTAACATCAGAGTTATTTGAAAATTAGCAGTCCTATCAACAATGGGAAAGTAAGTTACAAAACTGTATTAATTTAATTTAAAATTTTTAACAGACTTCAGTTGTGCAGCTCAACAGTTAAATGCCAGTCAGAGTACACATAGGTTCAGTTTTGTAAATCATACTATAAAGACGGTAAATATGCCAAAAGTACGTCATTCAGTCAATTTAAAATCAAAACTAACAAGTTACATTTCAGAATTTAAAGAAGATGGTTTATCAACTGACAATAAAATATTATTTTGTAATTTGTGTCAGTGTGCAGTATCATCTACACAAAAGTTCCTGGTGCAACAACACATTACAACTAGTAAACATCAGGCCAACAAACAACTAAATTCCAAGCAGAGACAATTGTTTTTAACACAACCAACAACATCGAATGTAAGATCTGAGTTTAACATCGACCTGTGCCGTTCTCTCATCTCTGCTGATATTCCTCTCTACAAACTAAAGAATAAGGTCTTCAGGGAATTCCTTGAAAAATATACTCAACATACAATCCCGGATGAGTCAACACTTAGGAAGACGTATGCTCCATCCATCTACGATGAGACAATACAGAAGATAAGAGATGAAATTAAAGATAGTTCAATTTGGGTTTCCATTGATGAGACTCCCGACAAAGAAGGTAGACTTGTTGGTAATGTAGTTATCGGTTTGTTAAGTGAACAATATTCTGAACGAATTCTTTTACATTGTCATGTTCTAGAAAAGTGCAATAACAAAACTATAGTTAAACTGTTCAACGAAGCTATGGGTATCCTGTGGCCAAAGGGTATTATGTACGATAATGTGTTATTCTTTATTAGCGATGCTGCCCCTTATATGGTCAAAGCTGGACAAGCATTATCTGTTGTATATCCTAAATTGACTCATTTTACTTGTGTGGCGCATGCATTTCATCGTGTGGCAGAAGTGGTCAGAGACAATTTCCCTAAAGTAGATTTGTTGATTTCATCAGTGAAAAAAGTATTTCTCAAAGCTCCCAGTAGAGTTAACGTGTTGAAAGAAATGTACCCTGAAATTCCATTGCCACCAAAGCCAATTTTAACTAGATGGGGTACATGGCTAGAAGCAGTTGAATATTATGCCGAACATATAGACTCTATTAACAATGTTCTCCTTGCATTGGACTCTGAAGATGCAGTCTCAATTGATACTGCGAAAACAGTTACCTGTGACATAAGTGTGAAGAATGACTTAGCTCACATTCAGCATACATTTTCATGCATCATAAAAACGCTCAAAAGTCTCCAAAATAGGCACCTTTCACTATCTGAAAGTTTTGAAATTATAAATAGTACTGTGGAACAACTGAATCGTGGTAGAGGTAAAGTTGCAGATGCAGTAAGAGCTAAGGTGGACACTGTACTTTCAAAAAACCCTGGATATGAAGAACTACAAAAGGTTGTTGCTGTGATGAGTGGTGAATCAACAGTGAAGATTAACTTGGACTTATCCCCAGCAGACATTGTGAAATTGAATTATGTACCAGTTACTTCTTGTGACGTCGAACGCTCTTTTAGTCAGTATAAATCTATCCTCAGAGACAATAGAAGAAGATTCACTTTTCAGCACTTGAAAGAAATGTTTGTAACCTATTATTATGGTAACAGACAATAAAAATTGTGTTTTGTTGAAACTACATTGGAAGATAAGGTACGTCCATTATATTTTTTGTTTAGTTTGATTAAAATGTACCAATATTTAACGTACATAGTCATTTTTTTATAATTTTAAGTCCATATTTAATTCCATATTTTGGTAAAAATCCATATTTAATTCCATATTTTGGTAAAAATAACTACATATATATTTACATATTTCATATATTTTTAGTCCATATAAATCCGTTCCCTGATGATAACCAACAGCATATTCACGTAATCAATGTTGGCAACCCTCCTGTTTAGAACTATGCTACGGAAAATTTACAAAATGAATTATATCGTCAGCAATTATGCTCAGACTGTGTTGTTATTTAATAACTGTTACAAATAATTTATTTCCATCACATTTAACATTAAAATATATACAAACAATAAAAGTATCATTGGCACATTTGGGTGGTAACACTGGTTGCAACTGCAGCAAAAGTTTCAACAAAACAGATATCAAAAATGCTGCGGCTGCAACCCTGAGAACCCTCTTCACATGTCGCTACTTTTAAGCTGCGCGCAGCATGGAAAAGTAGCGAGCAGCAGGTTCGGCAGCCGCTACTTTTCGGGTTGCACGTCACAGTACAAGAGTTGCGCAGTTTTTTGTACTGCAGTGCTGCTAAAGTAGCGAAGTGTGACCGTACCTTAAGTCGCAAGTGCTACTTACAGCTTAGAAATTGAAAAACAAAGACTTGAAAACTATCCCCGAGATGAAAGTGAGGTTAGAACTTCAAAATGTTACACCATGTATTCATCACTTACATATAATAGAGACTTTTGGTTTACAACTTCAATCTCACCTGGCGCATGAATTCTTTGGTTGTGAAAACAAGCTCATGGTAAATCACCCAACGGGGCAGGTCTTCAAACATGCTGCTGTTTGGGTGAATCATCACAGTCTGCTGATGCTTTGCTGTTTTGTATTGTCCTCCTTTAGAGAGCCTCGCTACGTGGTAGAAGTATCCAGCTGTGATAGCCTGCGCAGAAAGATACGGAAGTATTACATCACAGAAACAACAAAGACAAACAGATGAACCATAAGTAATGTCATTTAATTTCAGGTGGTTATTCTTTCAGATATAAAAAAAAAAGAGGTTTAATAAAATTTTGCTCGTTTTTTTATTCCTTTTCGAGATAAAAATTGTTTTATATTGTGGCAACCCTGCCAGAAACTTCTCGTTGCCTCGGGATTTGAGCGTGCGTCCGGCAGAAGGGAGGGCACGCGGGGAGTAAGGCGGCGCGGGAGACGAGGCGAGCTCTGCAGAGCACTGCGGTGCGGCCCGTGGCGAAGGGAGAGGGGAAAGAAAAAACCGACTGCGGCATGACAGATTATTCCCGAAAACGATTGTTGTAGAAATAGATTGTTCTCGAAATCGTAGTCTCAGGAAAGTGTGATTTACTAACAAAATAAAAGCGCGAGCAGTTTAGTTGAGGGCAGCCAGTCAGTTTTGTGAAGCAGCAGTGAGCGTCCAGGCAGAAGCAACGAGACCAGGAGTCTTTGGTTCGGTGTGCAGTGAACTTTATCCGAAAGTCTTGAGTTCGAAGTCTCTGGAAGTCTTGGGTTCGATATACTGTGAACTTGAGTGAATGAGCTAGAAGAACTAGCCAAGGCAAACAAACTGTGAACTGAGAACTGACTGTTTTGATTTGTAAATAGTGCTTTGTGAACATTAGTTGAGATTAGGAGTACATTGTTGTTCTCAATAGTCCACGTGAATTGTCATTGTCGGCTGTGGAGTGCATTAACGAATACTGTGTTGCTGTGTGGAGTGGAATACCCATTGCTGACTGGAGTGTTTAAATTCAGTTATAGACAGTCATTATTGTTGTGAATAAAAGAAACATTATTGTTTTGAATTAAAAGTCACAATATGAAGCATTTCATAGTTTCTTTTGGGAAAGCCACTGATTTAATTCCCAATGTGCTCAGTCAGTTTAAAAGAGCAGTGTATTATGATAATAAATGATCGAAAGAATTTTAGTTTTGTCCTTCAAATGTGAAGAAATTTGATCCAAATAAATGTAACTTTTCGTTCAAGAAAGAATTTTAAAATGTTACATTTGTTCGGGTCAAATTTCTGCACAAAATTATTTCAATAACTTATTGTAATACACTGTTCTCTTAAATTAAATGAGGATATTGGGAATTTAATCAATGGTTTTTCCAAAACATGCTATGTAATACAGAGCATTTCAGTGATAAGTACAGGTTTATTCATTGGCCACTAGGCGGCAGCAGTGGTTGAGCAATTGCTGGGCAGTCAGCCCCCCCCCCCCTGGTGTTCAGTACCTCACGTAACGTTTCAATGACTAGTCAGTCTGAGATTGGAATACGTAAAGACGAGTAGTGTCTTTGAACCCCCTCTTCTGTCGAAAAGTCGCAAAGCACCTTTGTTGATCTCTTGACAGAAGGGTTGCCCGTTTCCCTGTTCCTGGTGTCGAAAAGTCGCGAAGCCAGGCTCGTTGTGATTCCTCGACACCTACAGAGCTTATTTGCTCTGTCGAAAAGTCGCAAAGCACCTTTGTTGATCCCTCGATTGAGAGAACTAACCTCGAACCCGGCTCCATCTCTCTTGCTCTCCTCCTCCCCACATCGTGAAACTTCAGGCCACTCCTATTTCCCCCATTCCCAAGTACTCCCGTTTTCTCTCTCTTTTCTATGTTGTCACCTCGCTCACTTCCTACCAGCCCCACAGCTACTCTCCCTTTGTCTTGTCTTCAGTTCTCCCCAGGCACTCCCGTTACCCCTCTCATATCGTGTCCTGACATCAGTAACTTCAGTTACAGCCAGAGGGCTACATTTTCGATGTTCTAAATGTACTCAACGGCACTCCCATTTCCCCTGCTCACGAACTAGAGAAGTATGCTACATTGTTGAAATAAACACCTATATTTGTAACAGAGTATTTTCTTCAGCATCATGGAATCATCACCTCCCCAAGACCAAGCTTCAAGCTTCCTGTCCCGTCTCTCCCGTTTCCCTTCACTCCACGTCGGAGAGGAACGACGAGGAGCCAGGCGTACGACAATTGCTATTAAACTTTCATTCTTCACATGAAACACCTGGAAAACAATAACAGAAAAAGCATTTCTTTTACTTTTCTCTGCTACGAAAAGTTACACTACCTTCCTGATTCCAACAGTGTCACTTGCTCCTGAAACAAGGTCTATCTCAACGCGTGCCATGAGGCCTGCCAGCTGATCACGCACATCTCGTGCTCGTTTCAGGGAGCGATGCTGCAGGAAGTTCTCGTAGCACCACTGAGTGGAGAAGTCCGAGTCAGCCCAGCGTGAATATATGTTGAGCAGCATGAGGTGGTCTCCGCCTGGAGTGAAGAAGCCACGGCGTGCTGCATCGGCGTGGACGATCTTGTCCTTGGGTCTGTAGAAGATGGCACCATTCACAGACAGCATGGACGCTATGCTCAGAATCTCTTCTGAACACTTGTACCTGCAAGCAGTCATCTAATCGAAACATTTTTGTCTGTCCTTGCACAGTATGGGCTCAGTAAACATAACTTACTTACCTCGACAAATAGACAGAAATGTTCGTAACATTCAAAACCTTCACATTTATAATGGAAAGAACGGGGTTCTCCCATTTCCCCTCACCATCATCATTATCCAGTCAATCACTGGCCACATGGTCTGTTACAATCTCAATCCACTTCTTTGCTTGATGATCAATTGATTGTCTAGCATTTTGGACTTCTATACATCTACCAATATCAAATCATTTTTTCCATTTATGATTTATATCAACAAAATGAAATTGCCATAAGAACTGAACACTGGACTTCAATAAACCAAGGTGTTAGACAAGGGTGTAGTCTTTCCACTCTTCTATTTATCATAAATATGAAAAATGTTTTGAACATTTGGAGGCAAAATTTGAAAGGCATGTTGGTCCGACAAGTTAACAAGTAAGTGAAGATAAATATCAAAGGTCCTTCAGTGACTGTTTATTTTTTTTTTTTACGATATAAAAATTTGATTTCGTTGTTAATACGTAAGATTTGTGCTTGTTCTTTTGTTCTCCTAGAAGAAGAAAAAAAAAAAAAAAATTGACAGTTACTGAAGGACCTTTGATATTTATCTTCATTTACTCGTTAACTCATCAGACCAACATGCCTTTCAACTTTTGTAATGCCATTCAGGCACAAATGTTTAATTCTTGCTTGAAAATAAAGACTAAATTATATAATACGATAGCAAATATTAAGTTTAACAAACAATACTTAGTTTACAAGGTGATACCCAAATATGCTACTTTTCATATTAAAGTTAACAACTTTGCTTCTAGGAGAACAAAAGAATAAGCACAAATCTTACGTATTAACAACGAAATCAAATTTTTATATCGTAAAAAAAAAAAATAGACAGTTACTGAAGGACCTTTGATATTTATCTTCATTTATTTGGAGGCAAAGCCATCATGCCAGAATTTAAATTAATTGAAACACATTTCTCCATACATTACTGTTTGCCAACGATCAGGTTCTCATTGCTAAAATAGATGATCTACAAAAAGCAGTTTATAATCTACAAAGAATGGCTTCAGATTTCAATATAGAAATCTCAACACAGAAAACAAAAATTATGGCATTTTTAGGATAAGATCCAATTCCAAGTAAAATCATGATAAATAAAAAACTAATTGAATGTATCAATTCATTTAACTATTTACGGTCTTACTAATAAAAACTCTATATACAGACGTTTAACTGTCTTATACTTATACAATGAGTAGCCCATTTATAAGTCGTGTGTAAATTCCTTACTAATAATCACTACACATGTCGTGTATAACAGTATAACAGCTACGTCATAGTTTCGTCATTACTTCGTTACGAAAGGTAATAGAATATCTGAGTTTCTCTATTGCATCCGGTAGAGCGCTCTAGTGTGGCGTGTTAAATATCGATAGTACAACTGGCTCTAATCGATTACCACGCTACATTTTGTTCAAAGAGTACAAGCTACAGCAATATTATTCTAATAATTCTATGATCTTTGGTTTGTTCTTCTGTGGTTACAAGGTAACCATCATCATAAAATGACAGTCGATACGAACAACTGTTAGAGGGGCGGCCATTTTTTTCACTATATACAACGCTTAAACAAGGGGTTTCGTGTATATAACTACTGCAAAGCAATTCCCATTGTATAGTTACAGCCTGTTTATACGTCCATAGCTTATTCATGGTTTATTAGTAACGTTTTCTGTCTCAACTCTGTATAAGTCTCGTATAAAAACTATACACTGTTTATTAGTAAGACTGTTAGGCTATAATTTATCTTATATTACTGATGAAGATATGGCAAGCAAAGTATCTAAATTTATAAAAATCACTGGAGTGATTGACACCACAGTCAAACCCTCCCAAGTTCGAAAACATACGAGGCTAAGTCTGTAAAACACTAGCTGGATCAGTTCTGAAATGAGGTTTATGAAATGCTGGCATGAAAGCGTAACAGATCCACTAGGGTCTAACATGTGAAAGATATGATGATGATACATCTACCAACATATCCAAGTTTAGGCATATCCTTGCCAACGTAAATAGTACTATATATGTATATAAATCTTACTTTTCTGAGGCGAGAATCATTTTTGCCATCATAGGATCGACAGGAAATTCAGCCATTCGACGTCCTAGTTTCGTCAATTCCCCATGGTGATTAAGAGCCCCCAGGGCATACAGCTGTTCCAATGCCAAAACCTGTCAACATAAGAATTTACAACAGAGTCTCAATTATCCAGTCAAAATGGAACTAAAGATGAGCTGGATGATAGAAACTGTCACATAACAGAGTAGCACTTGAAATCAAGTTCTTGCACCAACAGAAACGAAAGAAGAAGTAAAAAATTCTTAATCTATTGTATTATCAATAAAACAAGTTGTCAGTATCATATTTCAGTTCACCAAAAACAGAACACCTACAATACTTTGTACATCAAATTGAGGATATCCCATGCCAAAATTATATGAAACTGTTCACAAAGAAGTGAGGACAAGAATATGTGCAGAATTTACTATGAGTGTGAATGTCTTAAAGTAGATTAACAATATTTATAACAAGAATAAAACAAATGTCTCTCGCTTTCGCCAGTCAATTATCCCTACGACAAAGGTGTTCAATTTATCTTAACATACCAGTAATCATAATTTTAATTTCACATTTGTGTCTACGAATATTTTTCTGCTGATCTGATCTTTTTTAACACTTCAGATTTTTTCATTATTTTTGAGTAAGTACAATATTAAAAAAGTTTTTTTACTTTAAGTCTCAAAGTGAATTTATGATTTTCACTGATATCATATTTTTCCATATTCAATCTTTTGATCAATGAATAAAAATAAAAGAAGTCTTTCAATGCAAGTATTGTGACTGGGATAAACAAAGGGAACATCAGCAAGTTTTACAAGTTCAAAGAAAAGAAATTTAAAATAATTTCATTTCTATCAAAATTTTTGTGAGAAAATAAAAATAAATAATGTTTCTTAAGATAAATTTCCAGATAAAACAGTGAAATACAAAAATTTCTGCTAGACAGTTCTTTCTACACACAAAACATACCCAAAAATGACTTTACCAATATACAATATTTTACACTACAATTACTTACTTACTGGCTTTTAAGGAACCTGGAGGTTCATTGCCACCCTCACATAAGCCCGCCATTGGTCCCTATCCTGAGCAAGATTAATCCATTCTCTATCATCATATCCCACCTCCTTTAAATCCATTTTAATATTATCATCCCATCTACGTCTTGGCCTCCCTAAAGGTCTTTTTCCCTCCAGCTTCCCAACTAACACTCTATATGCATTTCTGGATTCGCCCATACCTGCTACATGCCCTGCCCATCTCAAACGTCTGGATTTAATGTTCCTAATTATGTCAGGTGAAGAATACAATGCGTGCAGTTCTGTGTTGTGTAACTTTCTCCATTCTCCTGTAATTTCATTCCTCTTAGCCCCAAATATTTTCCTAAGCACCTTATTCTCAAACACCCTTAACCTATGTTCCTCTCTCAAAGTGAGAGTCCAAGTTTCACAACCATAAAAACAACCGGTAATATAACTGTATTATAAATTCTAACTTTCACATTTTTTTGACAGCACACTGGATGATAAAAGCTTCTCAACCGAATAATAACACGCATTTCCCATATTTATTCTGTGTTTAATTTCCTCCCGAGTGTCATTTATATTAGTTTCTGTTGCTCCAAGATATTTGAACTTCTCCACCTCTTCAAAAGACAAATTTTTCTGGTTATGTGTCAATCCATCTGGAGAAGTCCAAGTATATTTATGTGTATCCTTATGGGGGAATGTTGTACTTTTGACAATTAAATTTTCTAATGTGACAAAGTTGACTAACCTAACTCCATTATCATTACTAGTTACAAGTAGGCTCTCTTTTCCAATAGTCGGTTTAAAAATATCCTCCCAACCTACTTTAGCATTGAAATCTCCCAATAAAATTTTCATGTGATATCTAGATAACTGATCAAAAGTCTGTTCCAATTCCTCATAGAAGCTATCCTTTATATGTTTGCCTTTCTCTTCTGTAGGGGCATGAGCATTTACAACTATGATATCGCACCATCTACTCTTAAGTACTAAATACGATAACTATCACTGATAAATTCGACCTTTTTTACTGCTGATTTTATTCTTTTATGAATAAAGAATCCTGTTCCTAATTGGTGATTATCGTTTCCTTCCCCATAATACTTACTTACTTACTTACAAATGACTTTTAAGGAACCCGGAGGTTCATTGCCGCCCTCACATAAGCCCGCCATCAGTCCCTATCCTGTGCAAGATTAATCCAGTCTCTATCATCATATCCCACCTCCATAATACAACAAATAATCTCCTATTTGTGTTATGCCGTTCCCATCTAACCTATTAAAAGAAAAAACTTTGTTATGTGCATTTGTCTATCGTACTGTGTTCTTCCTCTTGCAGTATGTACCCACAATCCCATTTGTTTCTTTTCAAGAGTTACCTTTCGACAACAGCTCAAACACGGGAGAAAAAAAAAAGGAAGAAATTCAAGTGAAAACAACAAGGTGCGGATAATGTAATGTTCACGTCATTTTGTACTACTCTGGGTTTATTTCCGTCACAGAATAAGATGTCACTCTTGTTTTTTTTCTCCACAAAAGTAAAGAAATCAAGCAGTAAAAATGCACATCTAGGCAAGGCCGGATTATCCTGTCTGCAAGATAGCTGAAGACTTGATAATCACGACTATATGTTGTTGTTGTTTTCTAATGCCAGGCATTTGACAATAAAGTCATTTGACCTCTTGCACTCCAATATTTTTCATCAAAGATATTATCATGACTAGCCACTGAAGCACAGATTTTGAGGTGTTCTGAATCCATTTCTTGGTTTGAGTTGCACAATGGGCAGTTAGGGGACTGATATATTCCAATTCTATGCAGGTGTTTGGCCAAACAATCATGGCCTGTTGCCAATCTAAATTCAGCTACAGACGATTTTCGTGGTAAATCGGGAATTAACTGTGGATTTTGATGCAGAGAGTTCCATTTTTTCCCTTGGGATTGAGTTATCAAATTTTGTTTGTTGAAGTCTAAGTATGTAGATTTAATAAATCTCTTCACAGAGTAATACGTAGATTTAGTAACAGGTCTGTAAGTAGCAGTGCTGCCCTTCTTTGCTAAAGCATACACATTCTCGTTTCCCAGGATTCCACAATGGGATGGTATCCATTGGAATACAATTCTTTTATTGAGTGATAATAATTGAGAGAGCATTTTAGTTATTTCTGCTGTTTGAGATGAAGGTGTGTGTTTAGAGACGATTGATAGAATAGCTGCTTTGGAGTCTGACAATATAACTGCATTCCTAAATTTATTGATGTGGCATAGAAGATTCCTGAGACATTCACTTATTGCAATGATTTCTCCATCAAAACTTGTTGTTCCATATCCAAGTGATCTATAAAGTGAGAAGAGACAGCACGTAACACCTGCACCGGTACCTTGTTCTGTGGAGATCAAAGATCCATCGGTGTATAAATGAAGCCAGTTTTGTGGAGGGTGCCTAATATTAATTGTCTCTAAAGACAATTGTTTCAGTATTTCAGTGTTTACTTCTGATGTCAGTATTTCTTCTATTAAATTTAGATTATATTCTATATTTAATAGAGTTAAAGGGTTTGGTTTAATTTGTAAGTTTTCTTTTAAATTCGGGATATTGATTTTCTGTTTTAATTCTTGAAAATCACGACTATATAACATCTTTGTAAAACATGTGTACAATATAACATGACATAAAGAACTTCCTTACCAGAGTCTCATGAGGAGGAGGATCCAAGAAATCGAAGTGGACCAGGTCGTCAATACCCAGAGCCTTCAACGTCAGCACTGCGTTGCCCAGATTTATGCGCTGGATCTCTGGTACCGTGTTGTCCTCCAATTCATGCTTGTAAGCCCAGGCTGTGTACAAGCGGAAGCACTTGCCAGCTGCCACACGGCCTGCACGCCCTGCTCGTTGGTTTGCAGAAGCCTATACAAAAAGAATTAAATATTTCAACAAGTATGTCCTACAATTCCAAATGCAGGCATTACAAGTAAACAAACTTACTTACTTACTTACTGGCTTTTAAGGAACCCGGAGGTTCATTGCCGCCCTCACATAAGCCCGCCATTGGTCCCTATCCTGAGCAAGATTAATCCAGTCTCTATCATCATCTCCCTCAAATCCATTTTAATATTATCCTCCCATCTACGTCTCGACCTCCCTAAAGGTCTTTTTCCCTCCGGCCTCCCAACTAACACTCTATATGCATTTCTGGATTCGCCCATACATGCTACATGCCCTGCCCATCTCAAACGTTTGGATTTAATGTTCCTAATTATGTCAGGTGAAGAATACAATGCGTGCAGTTCTGTGTTGTGTAACTTTCTCCATTCTCCTGTAACTTCAACCCTCTTAGCCCCAAATATTTTCCTAAGCACCTTATTCTCAAACACCCTAAATCTCTGTTCCTCTCTCAAAGTGAGAGTCCAAGTTTCACAACCATAAAGAACAACCGGTAATATACCTGTTTTATAAATTCTAACTTTCAGATTTTTTGACAGCAGACTGATGATGATAAAAGTTTCTCAACTGAATAATAACAGGCATTTCCCATATTTATTCTGTGTTTAATTTCCTCCCGAGTATCATTTATATTTGTTACTGTTGCTCCCAGATATTTGAATTTCTCCACTTCTTCAAAAGATAAATTTCCAATTTTTATATTTCCATTCCGTACAATATTCTCGTCAACAAACATCAAGACTAATTGAGGACCGTTTTTGCAAAACTTGCTAAGTGAAAAAACTAAATTTTACAGGAGAGACAAAAAACTGAATGGAAACAAGTAGCTTATAGGTGTAACGATCACACTTTGACACACTACAATGAAGAGACATAATTCAATTTTACTAAGATGCCTTTAACATCGTGTAGAGGCCTGTCTTATGTTAACGAATCCACCAAATCTCAATTTTGCAAATTTTGCAGTTAGCAAGTTTTGCAAAAACGGTCCTTAATTACACTAGAAATCAATGGGCCAGTTCAAAACGTAAACTCAAAATTTAAAGTTTTGAGAAAAGTGCATTTTAAAGTTTCATGTTGCTGTGACTACCCTGTTCAACATCTACTTGATTTAGTGAAGAATTATTTCCATAACATGGGAAGAATGATAGTAGGAGGAAGAAGAATAAAGTGCATAAGATTTGAAGAGCCCACTGCAAATGATGGATGTCATTTGGAATACATTTTGCAGGAGAAGCAATTGAAAGTTTGAAATGCTTAGCACTCAAAGCTTAACTGTGATTTTCCGATCATTACTGGACAATGAATATCAGTGTTAATGCTATATAACTCTGTATGTACATTCTATATGACTTAAGCTATGCACTGACAGTCTTGGTTCATTTTCGACAAGAAAGTGACATCCATCATTCTTGCAGTGGACTCTTCATTTACTAATGATATGGGATTGTTAGCAGAAGAGGAGACGATACTAAGAGATATGCTACTGAAGCTAAATGACAGCTGTGAGCAGTATGGGATGAAGATAAATGCAAACAAGACAAAGAGCATGGTCATAGGAAGAAAAGTACAGAAGACAAACTAGCGAGGCAGTAGAACAAGTGGACAGCTTCAAATACTTGGGGTGTGCTATAAACAGTAACATGAGCTGCTGCCAGGAAGTCAAAAGGAAGATAGCAATGGCAAAAGAAGCTTTTAATAGAAAAAGCATCTTCTGCGGATCTCTGGAAAAAGAATTACTTTGTGTGAAGTGTGGCATTGTGGGGCAGAAATGTGGACATTACGACGATGTGAAGAGAAGCGAATAGAAGCATTTGAAATGTGGATATGGAGAAGAATGGAGTGTGTAAAGTGAGCAGACAGAATAAGAAATGATGCTGTGTTGGAAAGAGTGGATGAAGAAAGAATAATGCTGAAACTGATCAGGAAGAAGAAAAGGAATTAGTTGGGTCACTAGCTGAGAAGAAACTGCTTACTGAAGGATGTACTGGAAGGAATGGTGAACGGGAGAAGAGTTCGGGGCAGAAGAAGATATCAGATGATAGACGACATTAAAATATATGGATGATATAAGGGGACAAGTAGAAAGGCAGAAAATAGGGAAGATTGGAGAATGGTGGGTTTGCAGTGAAAGACCTGCCCTTGGACAGAACACAATAAATGAATGAATGGAATGATCACAAGTAATGACTTGAAAAACGAAATATCTTTGCACTATAATGTAAGGGATTTTAGTCAGTATGTACATAGAACTGAAGTCCGTTATATTGAGACAATACTATAATGTTAGATAAGTTTCACCTTAGATATTGGAACAACTATAAGTGACTCCATGCCAGTACGAGAGTTGAAATTGTTCTGCTTGCAGAACCCAGGATCAATCACGTATATGATGTTGTCGATAGTTAACGATGTCTCTGCTATGTTGGTTGCCAACACCACCTGGAAAAAGAGACTGTATTACCAAAGTGCGACGACGGCTACTTAATATTATCTGCATTTTTACTTTATACTCTTGTCGTGTAAGCAGAGAAACGAATTGGAAGTAATTGAACTGTTGTTCTAACGTTTTATGGTAATCATGATTGGTTTAAACATGCACTAAAACCAGACGTAAGTGCAAGTTTGAACCAACATAAATTACATATGATGAAAGAGTAATGGAATGGAGAAAAATTCTCTCTGTTCCATTACTCTTTCATCGTATGATGACGCAGAATATCTGCATGGAAATATCATATGTACTTCGGTACATTATAATAATATATATAAATTACATAGATATATAATAGAAAAATTAGTTATTAAATTTTACATTTATAACTGCCAGGCTTAACATCCCCATCCGATGGACAAATCACTATCAACAGTGACATACACCTTCTCTTCATATGCACTATGATTTAACCCAAGCATATTGGTACACAATTTAGTGATTAGAAGTTGTGCTCCGCCATCTCTTCTAGTCCAGAGGTAAAATTTCTGACCCCGCCAGGAATCGAACCCAGGCCGGCTAGTCTGGAGGCAGACTATTCCTCAGAAAGTGAACTTACTTTTCTCGCATTTGGAGGCGTTGGCTGAAAGATGCGAGCCTGCATGTCACTGGGCAAATTGGAGTACACAGGTAAGATTATAAGCTCTTTTATCTTGGAGCCCAGACGGCGTGAGCGTTCCTGCAGCAGTTCCTGGCAAGTTTCAATCTCTTCCTGGCCAGTCAGAAAAACCAAGATGTCCCCCAACGCCTGTGTAGCATGGATTTGAAGCACCGACACTACACAAGCATCAATATAGTCTGCTTCAGGTGCCTTTGTGTAGTAAATATCAACGGGGTATCGGCGACCTATAAAATTCATAAAAGGACACAACATTATCAGTCATGTTTCAATCCTACTAAGTTTGAAAATTAGATTTAAAATGATTAACACAATAGTGCACAAACTGTGTACCTGGTATTCTGAATATTGGTGCCTCGTCAAAGAAATCAGAGAATTTCTGAGCATCAAGAGTTGCACTGGAGATGAGAAGTTTAAGATCAGGCCTGAATCTAGTGATATCCTTCACAAGTCCGAACAGAATATCTGTATGCAGGGTTCTTTCATGGGCTTCGTCAATAATCATAACACTGCAAAAAATAAATAAATAAATAAATAAATAAATAAATATCTATATTAATAATAAATCTGTAGCCAAAATTTTCTGGTAATTTTCGATTTTCCAAAAATAATTGGTGTTAACATGTATAATTAACCATCCTGAAACCGAAAATCGCTTTTTTGAAATTTTTGTTTGTATGTCTGTCTGTCTGTCTGGATGTTTGTTACCTTTTCACGCGATAATGGCTGAACGGATTTCGATGAAAATTGGAATATAAATTAAGTTCGTTGTAACTTAGATTTTAGGCTATATGGCATTCAAAATATGTTATTGAAAAAGAGGGTTATAAGGGGACCTGAATTAAATAAATCGAAATATCTCGCTTATTATTAATTTTTGTGAAAAATGTTACATAACAAAAGTTTCTTTAAAAATGATTTGCGATAAGTTTTATTCTTTGAAACATTTTGATAGGACTGATATTTACTGAGATAAATGAGTTTTAAAATTAAAATAACTGCCATCTAAGGCAGTGTAATGAAATAAAAAACAAATGACAGTCTATAAGGGGCCTTGGACAACAACAATCGAAAGCTGTGTTTGTATGAAGTAATATCGGAAGCTGAATTAACCGATTTGTATAATTAATTATTATTTCACCATTGGAAAGTGTAGTTTCTCTAGATGGACATAATGCTATAATGTTATTACAGTAACTTCTGAGTGAATCGGGGACTGGTAAGATTAAAATAGCTTCTTATGCACAGAAAACTTGATAGGCTATTCTGTACATTTTTATTCTATGCAAAATTTTGATAGGACTGATATTTAAGGATATACAAGACTTTTAAAATAACAATACAATACATTTTCACCGCCGCCTCAGATTATAGCGTTATTGTTCCTGCAGTAACTCCTATGTGCAAAATATAAAATTTTTGAGTAGGAAGAAAAAACACATTTATTCATTCCATCGCAATGGTACATAGGAGATTGTGAATTCTTACATTTTCGAAAGAAAGAAATATAATTACATATCACTGTTTAAGTTATTTGAAGGGTTCAGAACCATAGTGGGCCAAGCACCATTTACTGAAGACGTAGAAAACAAGGGTTAAAATTAAGTTATTAGTCCATAATTCAATGGAAACATATAGCAAGTAATATAAAGTATACACATTAAATCTAAATGAAATGTCAATCTTCATTAAACTATGGTTGCATGTAATAACAATTAAGAAACATGTTAAAGGAATTGTCATTGCACCAAATGAGTGGTCTCTGGATGAAAATGATCGCATTTTAATTTTTTAAATACAATTTAAATTAAGTAACATATTAAACGATTTATCCTTCTATCAAACACGAATGTTCCCTGGATCAAATGTCTTATTTTAATTATGTAATTACTTTATATTTATTTCTAACAGGTGCAGTGGAGCGCATGGGTACGGCTAGTATTACATAAATAACTATATTTGAAGGTAGTGAAACATCAACATCAATGATACTAATGTACTGTTCAGCATGACCACATTAACAAAAATTGCGGAACATATGCATTCGATATGTGCCCTTTGTCCCTTGCAGTGCAGTGAGTCATGGCAGAGAACTTAACTTTGTTATGCTTCCTCACAAACATAACTCAGTGAAACAGTGAACTTTTATCAGCTGGATATTTTCTACAAATTATTCTCTTTTAACAAACCTGTATGACTGAAGATCCGGTTCAGAAAGAAATTCTCTGTGAAGTGTACCATCAGTCATATACTTTATGATTGTACGCTCAGATGTGCAATCTTCAAACCTGATACTGTATCCCACCTGTAAGAAATGAATTCATGTTTGTTACAAAGAATATATCAAAATCTGAATATACAAAGTTGAGTCTCATAGGAGCACGAATGTTTTTTGTATAGTTGTAACACCAAGTAATTTTTAAATTTGCTTGTAATCCTTTCTGAAGCAGAGGGTACCTCTGTCAGTCTTCAAAAGCTACTATTCTACATTGCCATTGCTGAATTCTCTTTCATGTACCAGGCGTGTTCTTACAGTAAGTTCCAAAAGGGTGTAGTAAGTAAACGGGAAGATATTTACAAACCATTTTTGTTGCATTGTATTCCCCACACTTCAATTACTTCTCAACATAATCTCCACCATTATTGAGCCATTTATCGAGTCGTGGCACAAGTC
This sequence comes from Periplaneta americana, assembly GCF_040183065.1. Taxonomy (NCBI): domain Eukaryota; kingdom Metazoa; phylum Arthropoda; class Insecta; order Blattodea; family Blattidae; genus Periplaneta; species Periplaneta americana. Next base: position 198,586,056 of record NC_091119.1, on the reverse strand, counting down.
TTTCTATCCCCTCATTGTAGAATTCGCCTGCCTGCGATGTGAACCACTCCCGCACTACTGTTTTCACTTCATCGTCGCCATCAAAACGTTGACCACCGAGGGACTTCTTGAGGTGCAGGAAGAGATGAAAGTCACTCGGAGCCAAATCCGGGCTGTAGGAGGGATGGTCAATTTGTTCACAGCCAAATTTCGAGATGAGATTTTGGGTGTCACAAGCTATGTGTGCCAGAGCGTTGTCATGAAGCAACACAACTCCGTCGGTCAGCATCCCACGTCTCTTGTTCTGAATTGCGCTATGCAGCTTCTTCAAGGTCTAACAATAGGTTTCTCTATTAATGGTTTCACCCCGAGGCAAGAATTCGATGAGTAGGGCTCCTTTTCTGTCCCAAAAAACAGTGCACATGATCTTGGTTTTTTGAATTTCTTTTTCCTTGGCGATGCAGTGTGCCTCCATTCAATGGACTGCTGCTTCGATTCAGGTGTCATGTGAGACACTCAAGTCTCGTCACCTGTCACGATATGGTCAAGAAACGTGTGAGAAAGCTCAATGCACTGGAAGCTTGTTTGATTTTGTGTTCCTCGGTGAGCATCTTGGGTACCCATCGTGAGCACAATTTTTGATATCGTAATCGATCTGTCACAATTTTGTAGAGAACACTTCGCGATATTTATGGAAAATTCAAGGAAAGCGAAGAAATTGTGAACCTCCTGTCCTCATGAATTTTTTCATCGACAGCACGCACCAAATTGTCATTGATCAAAGATGGCCGACCGGTACGCTCCTCGTCATGCACAAAGACACAGCCCTCGTTGAACTTCCTAACCCATCTCCTGACCATTCCATAACTAATGGCATCATAACCAGACACCTCACAAAGTTGACGATGAATGTCAGCTGGTTTGATGTTCCTCGCATTCAAGAAACGGATAACAGACCGCACGTCATTCACCCACATGAAGCCAGTTTATGTAGACCAATTTACCGACAGAGTTTTTGCACAGGATGCACCATAGGAGGCTGGTCTATTCTATACATGCAATGAGATGATTATGCAGATTTGTTGGGATGCCACAGAGGAACTGGAGCTTCTGGGGAAAACCCCTGTGTTACCTAGACCACAGGCTTGTCCTAAACAAGACACAATCGGGGGTACACCGGGGATAAAACATGGGTCAAAAGGATTATAAGTCCAGCAATGTAAAAAAACTTACCACTTGAAAATAAGAATTATAGAGACATATTTTGGACTGCTTTTAATATAAATGTATTAAAATATCAATATGGACCAGAACCAACTGTGATATTCAATGTTGTTAATATTACCTCATTGCCAAGTTTTACACCCATCTCCTGAGCAACGCGGGCTGACACACTCATGGCTGCCACACGACGTGGCTGAGTGCATCCAATCTTCTTTCCATCTTGTGTGAACCCAGCTTCGTATAAATACTGTGGGATCTGTGTTGTCTTCCCAGATCCTGTCTCGCCTTCAATGATCAGGACCTATAAGAGCAAATATGCATGTAAATAACAAAAGTTGTCTGTCATCCACTGCAACTGGGACTGTTGTAATAAGAGTTTTTTTGGTTTGGTTACAAAATAAAATATTTCATGAGCCACACATATGCATATAACAATGTGAAGTACCTTACTTAGCAGAGCAGCTTTGAAATTTTTTCACGTTTAAAGAAAGTGGAGTAAATAATAAAGAATAAAAAAATAAATAATTTACGATGTGCATATAACAATTCCTTCCAAATAAAACACAGTCAAAAACTGTTAACTGAAGGGTTAGAAGAATATCAGCTTTCCAAGACAGAGACTGAGGCTGGTATTCATAGTCGACACTTTCGATTAAAGTGTCCTTTGGAAGACGCAAAGTATCACTTTTCCGTTGCACAGTCGACACTTTGGTGCAAAGGAACACTTTGAATGAAAGTGTAGTTCCGACCACACTTTGAGCCGAAAGTGGCACTTTGTATAAAAATGGCGGACGTCTTGGAAGTTGTCGAATTATTAGAACGTGCGGAAGAGATGGCACAATTAGTGGACAATGTACAAATTAGAGATAGGCCTAAAGACAATCCCGTGGAATTTTATAATGATATAGAATTAAAAAAAAACGGTTCCGATTTGATAAAGAAACTTATTGAGACTGCTTATATTTTCGATGACTGGTTGACAAAAACGAATAATAGAGGTTTGCCAGTGCCTCCAATAATACAGTTATTGACTGCATTAAAATTCTATGCTACAGATATGTACCATACATTTATATATATATAATATTATAGTTCAGGTATTTCTGTAGTAACATTCGTATATTTATAACCTCAATTCGATGAAGTGATATGTAGTAGATATGCCTATATAACCTACTTTCTATTACTGAAACGAATTTTTTAACTTAAATAATATTAAACTAACTTCAATCTAATGTAGGCATAATTATTTTAAATTGGCATTGAGAGGCCTCACGTGCCTGCCTTCTAAGCAGATTCCATAATTATATTGGGTTTAAAATGATTTTGATTTTTGTTGACTACCTGTATTTTGAGATAAGATTTATCTTGATGTTGATATAATCATTACTGTTTTGATACCGGTAATATATATTTTCACGCCGGTAATCAATACATCTACTGTCTCTAGTTCATGTGGTCATAACCTCACCATGAAAAGAGATCTCATACTATTAGGCCTATTTTGTTTTGCATTATAGAAACATTTGGCATTCAAAATATTCCTGAAGAGCAGGCAATAATGGAAACGAGAGAGAGAAAATAGTAGTAGTAATAATAATAATAGCAGTAGTAATGTGTTTAGCTCATTCTTTTTTTACTTCTATTCACTATTCACGAAAAAGACAAAAATGAAAATAACGGAAATAACACGATATATCAATGAAGCAGATACGTATAAAACCTAACCTAACGATATAAATTTAATGATTATATATATATATATATATATATATATATATATATAAACTTAACCTACTCAGTCCAACTTAACCTAACTATATAAAACTAATAGAAGATATGTAGGCTACAAAATCTAACCGAACTGTATAAATCAGTAGAACGGATACATACAAAATCTAACTTAGCGACATAAATCAATGAAAAAGATATGTACAGAACCTAATCTAACTATATAAATTAATGGATCAGTTATGTACTGTACAAAACCTAACCTAATTTCACCAGCAGTATCACTATTTAATAACATGTTATATATCTGAACTGTCTGAAATAATTTGAACTATCGGCAACAAAAACTAGAAACTGAAATAAAACAACTTTAAATATATATTTTCTTCCTCGCGCAATCAATAGGCTCCCAATTCAAATCACAAGCATTGTAATTTGTAGGTTATACGTCATTAATTTGTTATTGTTTGTTCACTTGTTTTGAAAGGCATTGTGGGACTTCTATTACCAACCAAATTGTAACTCTACACTTTGCTGGCGTAAAGTGACACTTTGTGAAGTGCACTTCTTCAATCGTCTATGAATACCACTAATATGAAAGAGCCACTTTCGTCAAAAGTGTCACTTTGCAAAGTGGTGATATAAAGTGTCGACTATGAATACCAGCCTGAGTCCACTTCCACAAGCTGCGCTGCAATCAAAGTGATTGTATTAAAATAAAGTACCGGGTTTTTAATGTCCCTCCATGGTTTTGAGGTTTTTTTTTTTTTTTTCGTTGTTGGTAACTCTATAGCATCTATTATATGTTTTATGGTTGTGCTAACAGATGGAGTTACTTGTCAACAATGTGACGCTGAAACGTGTGTTCAGGTTACTGCCCAGCGACAGTCCTGATGTATTTTTATATTTGTGATGATTGGTTAATTAATATTAACCCAGCACACTCACAATCACAATCACATTCATAATTTCTACCTTGGGACTAGGAGAGATGGCTATGCACAACTTCTAATCACTAAATTGTGCACCAATATGCCTGGGTTAAACCCCAAATCTCTCCACAGTGCATATGAAGGGAAGTATGTATATACATTTTGCTGGTTGAGTGAAAGAGAAGGCCTTACGGCCTTAACTCTGCCAGCTAAAATACATCATCATTATTATTATTATTATTATTATTATTATTATCACATTCGTACAAACTTCCAGACTCTAGACACCCAGGGAATTCTTCTTCTTCAAGAAAAATTCACCGAGATCCGAGCCCGGGAATCGAACCCGGGACCTCCCAATCTGGAAGCCAGCATGCTGACCAACAGACCACGGAGGCAGCCTATTTTTGAGGTTTTGAAATAAAGATTCTTACACGAACATAGAAGAGACAAATAGAGGTCACTAAGATAAAGTTTTTCTTATGCAAATCTAGTCTTTCAGGTAAAGCTCCCTGTAAAGCAGATTTGAATAATTTCAAGGGAAAAATTTGTTCCGGGGCCGGGTATCGATCCCGGGACCTCTGGTTGAACGTACCAGCGCTCTACCAACTGAGTTACCCGGGAATTCCACCCGACACCATCTCAACCAGAGGTCCCGGGATTGATACCCGGCCCCGGAACAAATTTTTCCCTTGAAATTATTCAAAGTTTTTCTTGTTTTCAAGCTGAGGTGAGAGGCAACTCTGTGTGTGTGTGTGTGTGTGTGTGTGTGTGTGTGTGTGTGTGTGTGTGTGTGTGTGTGTGCGTGCGTGCGTCTCCATGACAGGACTGACCCATTTTCAAATTGCACACCACTTCGGCGGGCCATGTTATGCATGATGTGTGTATGTTACTAGGATGAGTGTATGTTAAGTGTTCGTGTAAGTGTAGTGTAGGGAATGGGTGAGGATGATGGTGGTGAGGAAGGGAGAAGAGGAAACCCGGTGTTGGCACATAGCCTACTCCTGCCGAATAACACCAAGGGGGCCGCCAGGCTTAACGTACCCATCCGACTGATGAATCACTATCAACAATGACATATGCCTTCCCTTCATATGCACTGCGGAGAGATTTGGGATTTAACCCAGGCATATTGGTGCACAATTTAGTGATTAGAAGTTGTGCACCGCCATCTCTCCTAGTCCCAAGGTAGAAATTCTACAAGAAAATTTCTGACCCCACTAGGAATCGAACCTGGGCCGGCTAGTCTGGAGGCAGACATGCTACCACAGAGCTAACTCGGCGAACATAGAAGAAACTATTGTAATACACTGGAAAATCAATATCAATACATATATACACGTAGATTTAGAGTTAAATTAAGAAATAAAAACAAACCTACACATTACCGAGATACTACTAACCTGGTGATCTTTGATTGCCTGAATTAAATCCTTTTTGAAAGGATAAATTGGTAAGCTTCTTCTTGTTTCCTGAAGACTGAGTTTCTTCCTTTCTGCATCTGACAATTTAGGTTCATCATCCTGTAAGAAATAACACAAACTTTTCGTAACATGAACACATATCTTTAGCTGTTATAGAAATAATAATAATTCTACTAAGATTATGTTTACAGCAAATGTATTTCTTCAACTTAACTACATCAGTATATGAGATTTTTAATTCAGAACAGCAGACATATAAACACAGTCTAGTATATACAGTCACGAAGCTCAATACTTAAATATGCATCCATAGATAGTTGCTAACCACCAGGATCGCTACTATCGCCTCATCACAGACCCTTTCCCTAGCAGACGATAAAATGTATTGCATTTTCGATATCATGTTCTTTTGAAAAAATTAACACCTTCCTTCCACTATTGAAATATGAAATACATAAGGTTTATATATTATTTTCATAAAGCATATATTATATTTTATAAACTCACCTTCCTGGATCTTTCAGAAGAAGGATAACTCTGACCTCTTTTTCTTACTATTTACAGTGCTACAAACGTCTCCTTGTCCCATATTATTACTCAAATTATTGTATTTTAACCATTTACAGTTATTACAACCGATAACGAACATTTCACAGTTTACACAACTTTTCACAACAGTGCGAAATACGGCACAGTCAATGCCTTTTCGATCTAGACCAGGCCGTAATGTTTGTTCGGGTTTTCTATTTCAGTGTATGGAGCTCAGTGAAATATTATAACTTTATTGCGTATCATTGCTAAGTTTTATTTAGTGTAATGTGTCCATAAGTTCCGTTTATTTCTTGTTGCATAATATGTTGCAGAAATAATTACAAAACTGTGTTATTTTAATGCGAAGAGGATTTTACATGTTCACATAATCTGTTCGCGTCAACATTTTAAGTTTAGAATGGAAGCTATTTTGAGGTTTAAGAAAAAAGAATTTATATTGTGATTTTAATTTAGCACATCTACCTTCCTTAATCGTAGGCAGAAAATTTTTCATACAACTCCTATGAAATTAGTGTATGTACGATTGTGTTACTTCGTCCCTTACGTAGTGGATAAATACAATAATTCTGTACCCAATTGAAGTATTAAAATACAGACAAATTGAATGTGTGGGGTATCATACATGACATTATGCTTAATTATAATGTATAATTGCGACTATAGGAATATAAGTTAAATATAGTAAACATAACCTATAATTTCCATATGACATAACATACATATGTAATGGGACGGCATTGGAGACCACTAAAATTAGACAGAAAGAGACAACTGGTATAGTAAATATAACCTATAATTTCAACATATCTAAATAACCATGCGGTGCAACTGAAAATCATTGAATCGTGCATAAAAGAATGTACAAGAATTTCGCAATATTTAATCTAAATAAAGGCAGGTATTACACATACGAACAACGTAATTTTCACACCAAAAATAATATTACTCTCAAGTAAATTATGTCTGAATCATTGTTTTAAATTTTATTAATGCAATTACACTACATTTGAGAGAAATATATGTTACTCTTTATGCATTCAGACTATTTATATGGTCGAAACGTGAGTCACATGGTCTGTCTTACAGCCTGTATTAGATCACAATGGCAGTCTATTGTTCCTAGAACTCTCAGCGCTCCAAGTGGCTAGCAACTATCGCGAGAAATGCAAAAAAAAAATCATCCCAAGCTTCGTGACTGTATATAGTAGACTGTGATATAAATATGATATTTTTATGTAGCAAAACACTATGGAAAGATGTCAGTTTCAACTTTACAAAGATGAAACCATTACAGAAGTGGCGGATTAGTAATTAAGACAACCTAGAATATACATAGGACTGCATGATTGCACAATATAGCTACAACATAAAGTGAGTTCCAAAATTTTCCAGTTGAAGTTATCAATATTATATTGGTACGAAGACTAGCAAAGCATGTACACCTTGGAGGATCAAATTGTTGACATGTGCGTGTAGTTTGTGGTTCAAGTGTACTGGAACTGTGAACAAGAGTACAGCTCACAGACAGAGGGACCTACAAACAAGCATACTTTTTCCATTTCATTTAGAACAAGTCCCTCTAATATACAGGATGAACCGTAAATAATGTCGTTAATTTCAAGGGGTTATTCTTTGAGATATTTCACACAAAAAGTTAAAAAAAAAGAAATTTGCTCGCTTTTGCTCCCTTTACAAGAAAAAAATTATTTTATATGAAACATTTCATAACGTATTTTGGGAAAGCTATTGAATTAATTCTCAATATGCTCAGTCAGTTTCAGAGAGCAGTGTATTATGATAATAAGTGATTAAAAATATTTTAATTTTGTTTCTTAAATGTACACAAATTTGATCCAAACAAATGTAAGTTTTTGTTTTGCAAAGGAATTTTAAACTCGGGAGGAAATTAAACGCAGAATAAATGTTCATTACTTTAACGTAAAATAACCATATCATATTTTATTTTTTCCATTGGAGTTTTAAATGTTTTAATTTTCTTTTTATAACGTGAAATAAGCTTAATTTTTGTTTATGATCTCTAGAATATTCAACTGAAATGCGAATGCAGAAATATTCCTTAATCTTCTCAATTTAGTTTGAAATAAGTCTATCTCATTATCTCTGAATATTTAATTAAAATTTTAGGTTGTAGGGTTTTATTTTAAATTTTCCAAGATTTTGTTTAATGTGAAATGAGCATTGTTCATTCCCAGTGCTCTAACACAAAAATTATTTTTTCTTACACGTTTAAATGCAATGTACATGACAATATTATCTTCAACAAGCCAGCTGAAGGGGGTTGTTCAGAGCAACACAACTTAATGTGTACTTCCTGCTGATTGCAGCATTGTACAATCTCATAATTCATGATGTTTTAAAATGCACGTTTTTCGGGAAAACTATTCAAAACATAGCAAAATGGTATTTGACTGTTTTGTTGCTCTTTACTGAAGGCATCATCCACCAGAATTAATGACATTGCTTATGGTTTACTCTACATATATGCAGTCCAAACCTGAGTAACGGTCAGCGCTTTTGGCCGTGAAACCAGGTGGCCCGGGTTCGAAACCCGGTCGGCGCAAGTTATCTGGTTGAGGTTTTCTCCGGGGTTTTCCCTCAACCCAATACGAGCAAATGCTGGGTAACTTTCGGTGCTGGACCCCGGACTCATTTCACCGGAATTATCACCTTCATATCATTCAGACGCTAAATAACCTAGATCTTGATACAGCGTCGTAAAATAACCCAATAAAATAAAAATTAAAAAAAAAAAATCTACATATATGCAAAACGTTATTTTTTAAGATTAACATTAAAAGCAACCTGGAAAGATATCTTCTTTATGAACAAATAATATCTCTTACCTCTTGGTCCGACTTAGAACCAGGCATCCTCAGAGCCTGAATGAATTCAATTTCGTCGTCTAGAACCAATTCATATTCATTGTCTTTCTCATGAATCTTCTCCTTATCACGAGCGCCAAATCTGAATACGGCTGAAGACATCTGTTCCTCCTCCCACTTGCGCTGTTCATAGTGGGGTGCCTTCTCACGTTCATCCACCTCCACATATTTCTCATCAGCTTGTCCCTAAGAAACAAAATTCACAAATGTTAGGAAGGAAAACAATTTACACAAATTTCAGAAAATCCCCTTGATCGTGTGAAACATCTATACTAGAATGAAAGTAATAAACTACAATATGGCGTATTATATCGCTGTTGAGGCTAGCCATTACTGAGTCATAGCAAATCGATACTTCCTCCTCCCCTCATGCTTGTGAGTGCAGCAAGGACATCGCGCCTCACTACAAGGCTTCTGCCACAAGCCTCTTGCAGTGGAATGACTGCCGACAGTGAATTTAATATATGCAAGGACCGGCCCCGAGGTTCACTCAGCCTCCTATAAAATTGAGTACCGGGTCCTTCCCGGGGGTAAAAGGCGGTCAGAGCATGGTGCCGACCACACCACCTCATTCTAGTGCCGAGGTCATGGAAAGCATGGGGCTCTACCTCCATGCCCCCCAAGTGCCTTCATGGCATGTTACGGGGATACCTTTACCTTTTACCTTTACTGGCAGCACTGCTACTTACAGACCTGTTACTAAATCTACGTACATAGGTTGGATAAAAAGTAATGGCAACACTGCTGTCACGTGACGATGGTGCGTTAGAGAGCTGCCAGCTGTATGGACATGAACAAAGACTGTTAGATGAGTTAGTGCAGCCAGCGGCGACAGTACTCTGTCAATCTACTGCAGAGTGTAGAACGTTGACTTTCATAGGGATAGTGCGAGCACCCTAAGATCATGTTTTCAAAACTAGAGCAACGTTCCTGGATCAAAATTGAAGTGGCACGAGGTCGTAGTGCACAAGAATGTTTTCAGGGACTGCGTGAAGCATGTGGCGATGCAGCGTTGCCATATCGCACAGTGGCACGATGGGTTAAAGCGTTCCGGGAAGGCCTAGTTGGAAGTGCTGTGAAGGTGATGTTCATTGTGGCGTATGACATTGATGGGGTAATACTGCACCACGCTGTACCTCCAAGGCAGACGGTAAACGCGGACTACTACTGCAGGTTCCTGCAGCACCACCTTCGTCCAGCCCTCAGGAGAAAACGACGACACTTGGGGGTACAGAACCCCATCATTCTTCATGATAATGCAAAGAGTCATACTGCTGCTGCTGTCAAGGACCTCTTGCGTCGCTGGCAATGGGAGATTCTGGAACATCCTCCGTACTCACCCGATATGATCCATGCAATTATGATCTTTTCATCAAAGTGTAAGAACCACTGCGAGGGACCCGGTACAATACCAGAGATGAACTTATCCATGCTTTAGGGCGGTCAATACGGAACATCAACAAAGATGGACGTGCTGATGGTGTACGACGCCTTCCAAACATTTGGCAAAAGGTGATAAATAAGGGGGCTACTATATAGAAGGTACGTAAATGTTGTACCCCTGTGAATAAAGCCATGTCAGAAATATCGAACTGTTGCCATAATTTTTTATCCAACCCAAGTATTACTCTGTGAAAAGATTTATTAAATCTACATACTTAGACTTCAACAAACAAAATTTGATAACACAATCTCAAGGGAAAAAATGGAACTCTATGCATCATAATCCACAGTTAATTCCCGATTTACCACGAAAATTGTCTGTAGCTGCATTTTGATTGGCAACAGGCCATGATTGTTTGGCCAAACACCTGCATAGAATTGGAATATATCAGTCCCCTAACTGCCCATTGTGCAACTCAAACCAAGAAATGGATTCGGAACACCTCAAAATCTGTGCTTCAGTGGCTGACCATGATAATATCTTTGAAAAATATTGGAGTGCAAGAGGTCAAATGACTTTATTGTCAAACGCCTGGCATTAGAAAACAACAACATATATGCAAGGACTGGAGTGAAACCAAATGTTACAATACATCGTTATTACAAACTCATACAGTTACTAGGAATAATAACTTAAATTGTTTTGGTAGGCTACAGTGGCGGCTCGTGGGTATTGAATTCAGGGGGGCTGCATACAGAAATAAACCATGCAACTTATCTTATTTAAAGATTAGTTCCATGCGCCTTGTCTTGTAGGTTGTAAACTTTTGAATCATCATCTTATTAAAATCCGATATGTCGTTTAACATAGTCTTTAAAATGGAAAACATATGAGGTCAGTCTCTCTTCTCTGACCGCATTTCTAAGATAGGATTTTACTCTCTTCAAACACGAAAAGCAACGTTCTGATTCGGAAGTTGTCATTGGTATGGTGATAACTATGCGTAGTAGTTTCACAATTTCTGAAAATGAGGCCTGCAAGTTCTCAGATAGAAGAAACTGCTAGAGCTTGACTGCGTCACTGATATTTCTGAATTCTTATCTCTGATACAACACAGTGAGTTCCGTTTAGAGTTTGCCTTTATCGAACATTGGAAAAAGCTTCACATATACATTTAGGTCATTTTCAGGAAGTGAGCTTTTGTAGCATTCAAATTTTTCTTGACACAGAAGAGAAGATAATATCAGATGATCTATGAACTGCTGGAATCGGGTATTAGCTTGTGTGATAATGAGGTCACGCACTTCCTTGGCTGCCACAACCCTTGTCTGAATCCCTTCGACGTTACGACGCTTTTTAGGGTTTTCATTTTCACAGATCCGACTATGCTACCGAGGCCGACTCTGCATATCAAGCTTTGTTAATGCCATACAGACAATATGGAACACTGCACAGTAATGTTGAGCAGCGAGATCTGTGTTTAAAACTGCGCACTACTGACAAAATGCTGCAAATTTTGCAGCACCTGGAAACTCTGGATTCAACGGCAAGGGGCAGCAGGGGGAGGGGTAAAACTAACGCGCAAAGCATCCGAGACGAGACTGGCAGCTCCAGGGGAGGAAGTAGCTTCACCCATAGTCCCCTTGTCTCTGGTTTCGCTCTTGCAGCAACAAGGGAGGAAGTGACTTCACTAACCATTGTCAATGAGAGCGAAATTCTTTAAAAAATTCGAGCCGCTAAATAGAGACTGCATAATAAATGTATTTCACAACATGAAACGAGACAAGAGCCACAAATGTCTGGGGGTGCTGCAGCTCCGCAGCCCCCTTTCGAAAGCCGCCCCTGGTAGGCTATGTCTCAAAAGCCTCTAAAGAGCTTCGCCATTGTTTTTAAGTCCCTGATTATTATACAATTAATTTCTACAACCATGATCTTAAACATACCTTTTTGGAGTCTTCTGGCATATGATAACGCTGAACTCTCTCAAGTTCCCGTGCCTTTTCATGCTCCTTTGCCAACTGAAGCAACTTCTTCTTGTGGTCACGTTCTTTACGCTCCCTTTCTGTTAAGCTACATAACAAACAAATGTTCATATAAGTATTCCTGTATGTATATTTACTTACAAAATTAATTATCAGTAACTGATACATGTACTCACTCCACTTCCTGAAACAGATACTCGTCATCCAAGATATCTGCTTCTAACTCTGCTACTTTATCCTCCTTCCTCTTCTCTAAATATTTCCGCCTTGATTCTACTCGCAATTTTGGAATAATTTTTGCTCGATCCTCTGCTTCTAATTTCAGTCGTTTGGCTGCCTCTTCATACGATCGTTTATCTGAAAATACAATTACAGCTTGTACTATACAAATCTAAAGGACAGAGAAATTTGGGAAGTTTTAAGTGCTGTATCTCCAATTAAATGTGGTGTTCCTCAGGGCTCTATTCTTGGTCCATTCTTGTTTCTTATTATGATAAATGACTTGCCATACAATGTATCGGCTAAAACTATAATGTATGCTGATGATACAACTTTTGTTATCACACATAATAATACTGCTGAGTTAGATTTCATGAAGCAAGCTGTATTTGCTGAAATAGGAAAGTGGTTTTCAATTAATGGATTTATTGTTAATGATGAAAAAAACTCATGTGTTAACTCTAAGTTTGAAACAAACCCAAAATAATGTGATAAATGAATCCGTAAAGATGTTGGGTATGTATCTGGATCCTAAACTAAGGTGGAACAGCCATGTCAGTTATGGATGTAAAAGAATTTCTAGAGTAATATATCTCTTGAGACGTATCATGTACAAGATTCCCAAACATTATTTAAAACAAGTTCACTATGCACTATTTGAAAGTGTTATTAGATATGAATTACTTTTATATGGAAATAGTTCTGACCTTTCAAACATTCTGTTACTGCAGAAAAAGACAGTTCGTATTATAACAATGTCATCACCCAGATTATCATGTAGATCTCTTTTCAAAAATGAAAAGATTATGACAGTCTACAATCTATATATTTTTGAACTTTTAATGTACGTAAACAAGAATATTACTAATTATACAAGTATAGTAGATCTGCATCGCTATGAAACCAGAAATAATGATCAATTTTTTTTTATTTTTCATTTTATTGGGTTATTTTACGACGCTGTATCAACATCTAGGTTATTTAGCGTCTGAATGAAATGAAGGTGATAATGCCGGTGAAATGAGTCTGGGGTCCAACACCGAAAGTTACCCAGCATTTGCTCGTATTGGGTTGCGGGAAAAGCCCGGAAAAAACCTCAACCAGGTAACTTGCCCCGACCGGGATTCGAACCCGGGCCACCTGGTTTCGCGGCCAGACGCGCTGACCGTTACTCCACAGGTGCGGACAATAATAATCAATTAAACGTACCATTTGTCAGGTTGCAAAAAACACAATCAAGCTATGTAATTACTGCAGTAAAAGTATATAATAAGATATGAACAAATATAAAGGCACTTAATGAAACATAATTTAAGAGATGCCTACAAAATAATCCCTTTTATAATATGAATGAATTTTTTGAAAATGATGTAGTATTTTAGTTAAATTTTATTATTTTTTTACTCTTTTAATATTTTAAATATTGACACATTGTTTTTTATATTATTACATTGACGAGGCCTCTTGTAGTCCAGTACCTTCAAGCAAATAAAGAATAATATGAAATTGAATAAAAAACTGACTGAGATTGTAACAAACCACGAGGCATAAAACAGGATCGAATGATGATGATGAAGATAAAAAATTATTACACTGGATTGCTGCATAAGTTGGTAGTGTTTTCGTTTCGCGTGTTGGTACTTCGGTTGCTATGGGTTTATTTACTGATTGTCATTTTTTATTTGAAGTTTAATTGAGGACCGTTTTCGCAAAAGTTACTAACTGCAAAATTTGCAAAATTGAGATTTGGGGGATTTGTTAACATAAAGCAGGCCTCTACACGATGTTAAAGTTATCTTAGTAAAATTGAATTATTTCTCTTCATTGTAGTGTGTCAAAGTTATATTACCGGTTGTTCTGTATGCCTGTGAAACTTGGACTCTCACTTTGAGAGAGGAACAGAGATTGAGAGTTTTTGAGAATAAGGTTCTTAGGAAAATATTTGGGGCTAAAAGAGATGAAGTTACAGGAGAATGGAGAAAGTTACGCAACACAGAGCTGCACGCATTGCATACTTCACCTGACATAATTAGGAACATTAAATCCAGACGTTTGAGATGGGCAGGGCATGTAGTACATATGGGCGAATCCAGAAATGCATATAGAGTTTTAGTTGGGAGGCCGCAGGGAAAAAGACCTTTGGGGAGGCCGAGACGTAGATGGGAGGATATTAAAATGGATTTGAGGGAGGTGGGATATGATGGTAGAGACTGGATTAATCTTGCTCAGGATAGAGACCGATGGTGGGCTTATGTGAGGGCGGCAATGAACCTCCGGGTTCCTTAAAAGCCAACAAGTAAGTAAGTATAGTGTGTCAAAGTGTGATGGTTGCACCTATAACCTATTTGTCTTCATTCAGGTTTTTGTCTCTCCTGTAAAATTTAGTTTTTTCAGTTAGCAAGTTTTGCAAAAACAGTCCTCAATTGTTGTGCTTGAGTTTACATAATATTGAAATTTTCATTTCTGCAGATAGTGAGTGGAGCTGTGGATGCTAGAAAATAGAGTGTCAAGTGGAGAATGAAGCAGAGGCGGCCAGATAAGAATATGGATCATATGAGGAAACATAGACGAAAGCAGAAAACTAAATGAATGAGTGAATATATTAAGTGGGAATTGCTTTAATTAATTTTTATAGTTTCGATGTATTTCATGTTTTCCTTGTTTTAATTAATTTTTACTGAACAAATTCTGTAGGTTACAGTTAGGGAACAAATGCAGGTACTGTATATTATACTATATTTCGTTTCTCTGCAAATACATCTTATAACATAATCATGTATGAAGTACACAGTTGTAGGACTCAGGCAGTTATGGGAACTGAGTGCTTATTTCATTATTTGTTGTAGTTCACTAGGGCGCGCTTCCGAACAGGGGCAGCGGCATATCCCCTAAGGTTACAGCCCAGTTCAGGTGTGCGTGTATTAATCGAAAAAAATGTCATATAAATATGGGTCCTATTCTCAATATTTTCTAACCCCTAATTTTCGATTAATACACACACACCTAAACTGTGCTCTAACCTTAGGGGAAATGCCACTGCTCCTGTTCGGAAGTGCGCCTCTTCACTATTTTTCAGTAGTTACTGCTTTAATAAAAGTTTTGTCTTCTTCACATTACATCGTATCATGTGTTTTATATCCCTATATTCCTTTACTTCACTAGGAACCACAATGTTTGCACTTCCATTACCACGCACCTCTGATTTCACACGTAATTTAACACATTTCCGAACAATTTTCTTTTCTTTAAATATTTCCCTATAAAATCCTTACTTACTTACTTACAAATGACTTTTAAGGAACCCGAAGGTTCATTGCCGCCCTCACATAAGCCCGCCATCGGTCCCTATCCTGTGCAAGATTAATCCAGTCTCTGTCATCATATCCCACCTCCCTCAAATCCATTTTAATATTATCCTCCCATCTACGTCTCGACCTCCCCAAAGGTCTTTTTCCCTCCAGTCTCCCAACTAACACTCTATATGCATTTCTGGATTCGCCCATACGTGCTACATGCCCTGACCATCTCAAACGTCTGGATTTAATGTTCCTAATTATGTCAGGTGAAGAATACAATGCGTGCAGTTCTGTGTTGTGTAACTTTCTCCTTTCTCCTGTAACGTCATCCTTTTTAGCTCCAAATATTTTCCTAAGAACCTTATTCTCAAAAACCCTTAATCTCTGTTCCTCTCTCGAAGTGAGAGTTCAAGTTTGACAACCATACAGAACAACCGGTAATATAACTGTTTTATAAATCATAACTTTCAGATTTTTGGACAGCAGACTGGATGATAAAAGCTTCTCAACCGAATAATAACAGGCATTTCCCATATTTATTCTGTGTTTAATTTCCTTTCGAATATCATTTATATTTGTTACTATTACTCCTAGGTATTTGAATTTTTCCACCTCTTCGAAGGATAAATCTCCAATTTTTATATTTCCATTTCGTACAATATTCTCGTCACGAGACATAATCATATACTTCGTCTTTTCGGGATTTACTTCCAAACCGATCGCTTTACTTGCTTCAACTAGAATTTCCGTGTTTTCCCTAATCGTTTGTGGATTTTCTCCTAACATATTCACGT
This sequence comes from Periplaneta americana, assembly GCF_040183065.1. Classification (NCBI taxonomy): domain Eukaryota; kingdom Metazoa; phylum Arthropoda; class Insecta; order Blattodea; family Blattidae; genus Periplaneta; species Periplaneta americana. The sequence goes on along the minus strand of NC_091119.1, from coordinate 198,569,636 downwards.
CATCTGCATAGACAAGAAGCTGATGTAACCTGTTCAATTCCAAACCCTGTCTGTTATCCTGAACTTTCCTAATGGCATATTCTAAAGCGAAGTTAAAAAGTAAAGGTGATAGTGCATCTCCCTGCTTTAGCCCGCAGTGAATTGGAAAAGCATCTGACAGAAACTGACCTATACGGACTCTGCTGTAAGTTTCACCGAGACACATTTTTAATTAATCGAACTAGTTTCTTGGGAATACCAAATTCAATAAGAATATAATATAATACTTCCCTCTTAACCGAGTCATATGCCTTTTTGAAATCTATGAATAACTGATGTACTGTACCCTTATACTCCCATTTTTTCTCCATTATCTGTCGAATACAAAAAATCTGATCAATAGTCGATCTATTACGCCTAAAATCACACTGATGATCCCCAGTAATTTCATCTACGTACGGAGTTAATCTTCTCAAAAGAATATTGGACAAAATTTTGTACAACGTGAACAAAAGTGATATTCCTCGAAAGTTACCACAGTTGGTTTTGTCCCCCTTCTTAAAAATAGGTACAATTATGGACTCCTTCCATTATTCTGGTACAATTTCCTTTTCCCAAATAGCAAGTACTGTTAATCCTTAACTGTTAAAATCCATCTCCACAAAAAAATCCTTACAAATTCAATAATTTTAATTTCCAAAATCACTGGAACTAAAATTTTTCACGACTATCATCAGAATTGTGATAATTTTTTAAAAGGAACACCTACACTTTTACACTTTTAGCACATCCCACAAAAAAATAGCTGGGTAACTCACCTGAGCCAGAAGGTTGGGCAACGTTCCTCGTCTTGTCCTTGTCCCTCTGCTTAAGCCTGTCGGCAAACTCATCTCTTTCTTTTATGTCTCGCAGCCTTTGCTTCTCCGCATTATCATCCGAATCTGACTCTGACTTATATCTGCTCCTCTTATGAGACTTGGAATGTCTGTCTTTATGATTGCTCGACTTTGACTTGTCATGACTTCTTCTGTGTTCAGACCGATCATGCCTTGAAGAATGTCTCGATTCACCCCTCGAATCCTCATCACGATGACGGCCCATTATTTATTTACCTGTAATAAAAAATTGTAAAAGTGACATTAAAATACTTCGTAATAACAGGCAAAACGCTGCAACTATGTAATGAAATTAAGAAAGCAAATTCTATGACAAATATATGAAAAACAAGCTTCTTCTAAGAATGGATTTTGAATACGTGTAAGCACCACGTAATGGTAAAATTTCACTATACGGATTCCTCACTAACTATTATATCTTCAAATACCAAAAAGAGCAGATTTTTCTGCGTATGCCAAATGAGCATCATCATGCTTACGAAAAGGCACTTTTCAGTGACAATTTATTTTGTGTGCACAAGGTTGGAATTCTGAAGTAACAGGGAAAGGAAGGAATCCGCGTTCTGAAATTTATCCAATAGATCACGGTTTATGGTAGTTCCGAGGGTAGGCAGAAATTTGTGAAAAGGTTACAGAGGTCTGATAATGCTTGATCTATTCTGTATTGCTAAATATCAATGAAAATGCTTACCTGGTTTACCAAAGGAATAAATGCTACTATTATCTAGATAGATTATAGAACCAAAATGTAATTACGGAATCTGCAGCTCATAAATACATTAAAATGTTGACATAAATTTGGTTATTTTATCCCAATCTTCACTATAGAACTAGAACATTCAGGGATTGAATTTCTACTTTTTTATAACTTACCGAGTTATGATTATATTAATAAGTCCAATCAGATTATAAGTTTCTGTTATATGTGACGTAATATAAACATAACACACAAAATATTCGTACGGTAACAAATTACAACAGAACGAACGATGAACGTCACAACCTTCAGATCTTCTTTTGTTCTTCGAATATTAACAGTGCTGGCAACAGACAAAATAATTTCTCGCACAGTTCCTAACAATCACAAATTTATCACTGACACTGCTTCTTTGATCCCAGTTACATGGTTCAGTTTACCAAAGGTTCGTTAGATGACACTGCAAACCGTTTACAAATACGAAATACTGTAATATATAATATATTATGGTCTCCGTAAGACATTTCTTAATAACGTCTTATTGTCATAGTCCTTTAGCGTTGTAAATACGAGAGACAAAAATATTGGTCATTACGGGTTACGATTTAAATAAACTTTATTCCAACATCTTAGTAAAGGTACCGTACCGGTATATAATGAATGTCATCGAAACGATTTACGTATATATAAATTAATAAATTATATTGGGCTTCGCAGAGTTAAATAATATTCATGTCCCGTTTTTTATGCATAAACCCTATATTGTGAAAGAGAACTACTGAAATTAACAAACTTCCAACACCGGAATGGTATCAGCGCTATGTGATCTTGTGGAAGGGACGTAATACTATAGAACTATTTTAAACAGTTGAAAGAAAAGAAAAGCTATTGTTTTAACGACTAGGAATAAAGCTCTTATGCCCGAACCTACTGCTAGTTTTATGAGCATTATTTGAATAAGTATTCTTGATACTTTTTCTTTACGAAATAACTAAATGTAGTGAACATATTCATGCAGCACTAATAGGTTACTTGGACGTCTGTAATGTGAACACAGTTTTAAGAATTAGAACACGTATTATTTTGAACTTTATAGATTCTACGTATGTAGCCTACACAGCATCATATCAATACAAAATGAAAGCAAAACTGTATCGTCCCTTTGGCGCAGAGGAAAGCGCGTTGGACTTCTAATCCAAAGGTCGTGGGTTCGATTCCCACAAGGGACGTTTTATCATTGGTCTGTGATACAAAAAGCGCGTTTATATGTTGAGCTTTATGGAGAATGAAATAATTTGAGTAGGCTATAATAATATTAAAAGCTAATAAACCCTTGAAATAAATTCAACTATACAAAGTAATTTAGAAGGTGTAAAATTACATATAACAAGACTTTTGACATTAGTTCATATTTGTATTATATAGTATTGTGAACGAATTACATCTCAAATCAGAGTTTCTGGATAAGAAATACGTAAGGTACCAAATTATGGTTACATATCCGAAATTTTTTAAGATAGAGAGAAAGCAAAAAAATCGTTGGCTGCATATGTTTGTATTCTTAGTAATTAATAATTAAATTCGACAATAAAATACTACCGATTATTTTAAGGAATTTATATTACCTGCTACACAAATTATTTATGCGTGTAAAGACTACGAAAAAAAAAATTACTGTAAACTTGGTTTCGCCGGCGGTAAACTGTCTTGGTCAGTGGCGGCATTTCGCTTTTTGCTTGCGGGAAGAGCAAGATTTTTTTTTTTTCAGGGAAAACCTTATAAGGTGGCGTACTCCTTATTTCCACTGAAATGAACTATTTATCATATTTACCTTCTTATCCTACTTATACTACATGTAATTTACATACTTACTCGATTTTAAGGAACCCGGAGGCTCATTGCCGCCCTTACATAAGCCCGCCATTGGTCCCTATCCTGAGCAAGATTAATCCAGTCTCTATCATCATATCTCGCCTCCCTCAAATCCATTTTAATATCATCTTACCATCTACCTCTCGGTCTCCCTAAAGGTCTTTTTCCCTCCGGCCTCCTAACTAACACTCTATATGCATTTCTGGATTCGCCCATACGTGCTACATGCCCTGCCCATCTCAAACGTCTGGATTTAATGTTCCTAATTATGTCAGGTGAAGAATACAATGCGTGCAGTTCTGTGTTGTGTAACTTTCTCCATTCTCCTGTAACTTCATCCCTCTTAGCCCCAAATATTTTCCTAAGCACCTTATTCTCAAACACTCTTAACCTATGTTCCTCCCTCAAAGTGAGTCATGTAATTTACATACTTGTTAATATGACGTAGATACGAACAAATGGACATACACAATTTTGATAAAAATATTTTAATTTCAATCAAGAAAAAAATTGTACTTTTTTATATACAATAGCAAAGGGTAACGTATCGGTTTCATTTGTGTAAAGTTCGTCTTTTTTTTTTTTGCTGCTATTTATTTTTTTCGTTTATTGCATAAAATGTATATGGTTTATTATAACATTTGTCGGAATACATTGTTGTCTTCAATACGATTTTACATTTTTTAACAATATTATCTAAAAAAAAAAACATGTCAAACTGTCTTATTCAAAATAAAATTCAATACAATTTTGAAATTTAAATTAAACAATTGAGTAAGAGACAAACTAGAAATTTGTATGATTTGAGGCTTTCTCGGCGTTGGTTCGCTAATATGTTTTCGCGGGATATCAGCCGAGTTAAGATTTTGGAATGCTCCAAGCTTTCGACTTCTATCTCTGCAGCCATCTTAAGGGAAGTGATGTCCGATGTTTGACCACACCAAGGTCATTAACAAATCAAGCCACTACTGGGATCGTACAATCAAGGAGGCCATAGAGATCAAGCTGGAGAAAAACAACTTTAACAGAGACAGTGGACTCCAGCTCAGTCAGGCATGGACACCGGCCTTAGACCAACTCAGGCCCTCTTACAATCAAGGTCATGAAGATCACGGACCGAGGACGGCAACCGATTCCAACCGGCGGAACAGGGCTCGCCGCCCGCCAAACTTCACGCAGTAATCCCGGGAGGGGCGGAGCTTACGAGCGATGACAATTCCCGGCCCCGGATTGGCCGATCCGCCAACCAATCCCGTTTCACCTGAGACAGCCACATCTATATAACCTTTCGACTTTCTGACCTTTATTATAAATTATGTATGCCCTAGTTCAGATAATATTAATAGTCTATTAAACATACGAGGTCACTCAATAAGTCGCAAATTGAAAGGACAGGGACCTCTCAAATTGCAGCTTAGATTTCACGGCGCTTCTTCCGACGGCCTTCACCTGCTTTGTCATCGAACAACAGATGACGGCGTCTTGCCATCCTAACGGCAAACACCAGCCAACTCCTCCTCGCCCCGTTCCGTGATCAATTGATCAATCTCAGCCCCCCCTCGCGTATGTGGTACCTAAGAGGTTACGTCCAATTTCGGCTTCCCCTTCAAAATTTTCTAGAGCTCCTTCAGGGGAGCAGCGTAACCCGGAGTGAGACTAGTGGCCAACAGGCTTGGAGCTCACATATTTAGTTTTGTACAGCCCCCAACCCCTTGCAAGGACGCGTTTTGCGTACCTTTTAAATTTTCCTCCCAATTCTCCTTCGATTTTTTTCGATTTTTTCGTTCGGACATCACTTCCCTGAAGATGGCTGCAGAGATAGCAGTCGAAAGCTTGGAGCATTCCAAAATCTTAACTCGGCTGATATCCCACGAAAAACATATTAGCAAACTAGAAATTAGCAACAAAACTAAAGGATGCGAAAAACTGTCTACGGCTCTACACGTCTTTTATTTGTTAAATGTTTGTAAATGTGGAATATTCTAATATTAAAAGAGCAGTTCTCATATTTTTTTTCTTTAGTAGTAGCACTCAATCGGAGGGGGGGGGATGTAATTTCCTACCCTGCCCTCCTAAATCACGCCTCTGATCGTGGTGATCTTAAACAGTTCGTCTTCACGGAAAAGTTGTTTCGCGTCGCTCTGTAATGTTTCGTTCTGACCGAGATTTTTCTATTTATTTACAACGTAACGAATTCCCACTCCAATAAGCCTATTCGTTTCCACTGATAAGAAATCTGACCTGTTCACAACAGATCAGTATATCGACTGGATTTGTAAGATAATACTTCTCTCCGTTGTGGAAGAGACCGAACACATACACGTCCCTTTGGCGCAGAGGATAGCGCGTTGGACTTCTAATCCAAAGGTCGTGGGTTCGATCCCCACAAGGGATGCTCAAATTTTAAATGGGTTTATGTAAACATCCAACCTAGATAGATACACAAAATAACCACAAACGTGGAAACGATCAATGTTGCTTGGCTAAATTAAAACTCTTTGTAAGTTCAAGATAACTGTTGCCAACACAAATGAAATGGAGGCTTTATTTAAGAGACTTCCTGTAACTTTCTTCTTTTTGTGAGATATTTAAGAAATATTTTTCGAGTGTTTAGTTTACGATAACAGTGCAAAAAAATAATTCCAAATGTTGGTAAAGTTAGAACTGCGTCACAGAATCTGTATTTAATTTTCAATTACTGTATATAGACACAGGTTACAGTACAATAAAAACCTTCGTCATTAATACAGTATTGCTATAAATGATCTTTCCGATTACAAACTTGAATAACTATCGTTAGGAGACACTTAGAAACATGATATTGGTATCAATGGAAAGAGAAACTCAAATATTGTTAGTTATCCATTCGGTTAAATCACATGTGCTACTCTTAAATCAGCAAAAATGAGAAAACATGAAATTGGTATCAACAGAAACCAGTGGCGGCTCCTGCATATTTTCGTAAGAGGAGGAAAGAAGTTAACAGCACGAAATGTCACCTTCTAGAATGAAACATGCTACAAATTATCCTTACGACCAGGTAGTGTTGGGGTTGGCCTTCCCTTCTGTATAGCAATAATCTGTTCTTGTAAACTGAGTTTCCCAAATTGTTCAAAATATATTATGTTTTCACTTCCATTCATTATTGAATAATTGCACAAATTAACAATTACAAGGAAATTCACAACTTCGTAGAATTTTTCGAGCACACTACAGCATCACACGTGTTGGACGAGACTAGCTACTAACTCGTAACCGGAACCGTTTTACGGAAATGGAAATAGGAATGGGAAATAATCTGAGGAAAGCGAGAACACTGCACTCACCCACGTGGTCTGTGTTGCCACATGTACATTTTACAAGTTCAGTATCACATGTTTTTGAAGAATGTCAGTTCTTGTAAAGTCATACAATCATTATTGCTCAAAGCTGCCGTTGTTGCCCTGTCTAGTAAACAATGAATAGAAGTGAATTTCAGGGGCCAACTACGTAGAACTACTTCCTCATTGTTTTACATAAACCCGACTTTAACTTTCAAATATCCACCAAAGTTTCAAACCATGAATAGTAGCCTATATAAAGTGCAATGAATAATATTTTTGATTTATAATTTAAAAAAAAAGTTTACATGATGTCTTTCATAGCGTTGCGTTAAAACTGTTTTTGTTGTGTCTCCTCCTAGATGTGTTATAGTCCGGTTGAATGCAACATCGTTAGGTGGCAGCGGTAGCAAGCTTGCTGCACGACCAGTCGGTTTCTATTTCCCGCCCATGACTGATTCAGAGGAGGATCTCCTCCCTCTCCGTTCATTTACTTGCTTTAAAACTCTGCTTCTTTCTCTGGCCGCTAGTGCGCTGTTGTCTATGTGTGTTAACTGCAGTAGAGGAGGAATGGAGTGCCTTTCCTCCACACAATCTCGCATCTTTCTCACAGTTTTCTACAGCACATGAGCGCGCGTCGTTTAAAACTCGATCAACCGAGTTTTTCTTATAGCTGTGAACTTAAAAATTATCGAATCTTCCTCGAATTTCAAGGCACATATTTTATTTGGTATTTACTTTCAAAAGAAGAAAATATGAGGAGGACGTTCCTCCCTTCCCTCCCCCGAGGAACCGCCGCTGACAGAAACAGAAACTCCAAAAATTTTTTCACTGGAAAACATGAAACAGAAAGAGAAAAAATTTGTTCACAACCGTAAGTCACATGTGCTCAATGTGAGCCCCTTGTGTCACACGACACACATCAAGTCTGTAGTCAATTTCCTCCCATACACGTTGTAGCAATGGCCTCTGTGATGCGGACACGAAGATACTCAATGGTAGGTGGTAATGGTGGCTGATACACTTGTTGTTTTATAAAACCCCACAGAAAAAAAAATCACAAGGAGTGAAGTCGGGGGAACGTTGAGGTCAATGCAAACATTCTAAATCTTAACGGCCAGCACGTCCAATCCATCTCCTTGGAAGTAGTGTATTCAGTTCGTTTCTGACATCTAAGTGGTAATGGGGTGGTGCCCCATCCTACTGAAAAATGGGACCTTCGATGTCCTGTTCCAGTTGTGGAAGAAGCCATAACTGTAACATGTCTAGGTACGAATTACCTGTGACTGTCGCCTCGACAAAAAAGAAAGGGCCATTCACTTTTTCACGGCTTATAGCACAAAACACGTTCACTTTGGGGAGTCGCGTACATGTTCCACATAACTGTTATGATTTTCCAAAGCCCATATCCTGACATTGTGTTCGTGCACTTTCCCTGACACATGGAAAGTGGCTTCGTCACTAAACACCAATGATTCGATGAAACCTTCAGTTTCCATTCTGAATTGCATCTCATCACAAGAAGACCATCGCTTGACTTTGTCGTCTGGGTTCAGAGCCTGCAACAATTGCAGACGGTATGGATGGAACTTCAAACGTTTCCGTAAAATCTTCCACAGAGTTTGTTGGGGGATGTCTAATTCTCTACTTGCTTTTACGGTGGATTTCTGTGGACTTCGTCTGAAACTATCTCTCTCTCACACGCTCCACATTTGCCTCACTTACTGATGGACGACCGGTTGACTTCCGCTTACAGATGCATCCCCTCGTTTTGAAGTCAGCGTACCACTTACGGATACTGGGCCCACTGATCAACACCAAATTTTCTTCTAAAATTTCGTTGTATAGTGACAACAGACTGGGATATGTGAAAATCCAGCACAAAAAATGCCCTCCTGTCTTCGTTTGCAGCCATTTTTCTTTTATATCGTCTCCTAGCAACGAAATTAATAAATATGCGACAGGTTCACGAACATTACAAAAAATATTTGAGTTTCTCTTTCCATTGATACCAATATCATGTTTCTAAGTGTCTCCTAACGATAGTTACTCAAGTTTGTAATCGGAAAGATAATTTTATAGTAACACTATTAATTTTGTAGAGATCCCATGCTTTTAATCTACGAAACTAGTTATCAAACTCCAGTTCGTAGATCCCAAGTGGACAGTTCTGTGGGTCATAAAATTATTTATTTGAAGTTAATATGTTTATTTAGTAATGCGTTACAAAGCTTTCATTTTAAATGCATAACTGATCATGGTCCAGAAATAGAAACCCACTATCTATACTAATAATAAATCTATAGCCGAAATTTTTCTGGTAATTTTTGATTTTCCAAAAATAATTGGTCCTAACATATATAATTAACCACCTTGAAACCGAAAATGGCTTTTTTGAAATTTTTGTTTGTATGTCTGTCTGGATGTTTGTTACCTTTTCACGCGATAATGGCTGAACCGATTTATATGAAAATTGGAATATAAATTAAGTTCGCTGTAACTTAGATTTTAGGCTATATGACATTCAAAATACGTTATTTAAAAGGGGGTTATAAGGGGGCCTGAATTAAATAAATCGAAATATCTCGCTTATTATAACAATAATAATAATAATAATAATAATAATGATAATAATAATAATAATAATAATAATAATAATAATAATAATAGTAATAATAATAATATATTTATTTATTTAATCTGTTACATAACAACAGTTTCTTTAAAAATGATTTCCGATAAGTTTTATTCCTTGCAAAATTTTGATAGGACTGATATTTAATGAGATAAATGAGTTTTAAAATTAAAATACAATGCCATCTAAGGCGGTGTAATGAAATGAAAACAAATGACTACGTCTATAAGGGGCCTTGGACAACAACAATCGAAAGCTGTGAAACATAGTCTACAGAGAATGTTTGTGTGTTTGCATGAAGTAATATCGAAAGCTAAATTAACCGATTTATATAATTAATTATTATATCACCATTGGAAAGTGTAGTTTCTCTAGATGGACATAATGCTATCATGTTATTACAGTAACTTCTTAGTGCTCTCTGGACCAAAATGATCGCATTTTAATTATTTAAATACAATTTAAATTAAGCAACATATTAAACGATTTATCCTTTTATCAAACACGAATGTTCCCTGGATCAAACGTCCTATTTTAATTATGTAATTACTTTATATTTATTTCTAACTGGTGCAGCGGAGCGCACGGGTACGGCTAGTAATAAAATAAAAACGTTAACTTCACGCAGAATGACTCCCTCAGAGTTGAAACATCATCACTAGGGCTCGCATTTTAGGTGCTAAAAATAGGAAAATATTTATTTTTTATGTGCTAAAAATCGTGAATATATGTGAAAAAAAGGGAAAATACTTAATTATGTTTCAGTTATTTTATGTGAATATAAACAATATGCAGTACTCACCAGTATAAATTATGCTGTCTCGCCAACTGATGAAGAGTTACAGTACACAATGAGATTCATCCTCAAGTTGTTATTCGCAAATGACTGATGATTATCGCGGAACACTGCCTTGTACTGGGAAAAAGTGTCCTAGCCATTGAGAAACAACTTGCACTCCCTAGAGACATGTTTATGATTGAAAACGAAAACAGAAGCAGCTGATGTTTATGAAATGTAATTGCTTTCTGAATCAGTGTTATGATAATTTACAAGGCACTCTTAAATGACACATCAATGTTTATGTGTGTTAGTTACAGTACAATATTTTAGTGGTGACAGCTCTTATCGCTTGTGGTGAGAGAGCAGACTGCAGTTCCACAGATAGGCAATTCCGAGAAAGTTTCCGGCAGTCGCGTCTAAGCAACTGCACTGAACATTCAGGTGACGATTAATCTGAAATGGGGCTTTTGTCGAAAATTATTAGATGAAAACTTAGTTTTTACATGTTTTATGTGAATATTTGAAAATAATGTATTTACATACAAAAATTGTACATAAAAAATGTAGACATTTATGCGCATGTGCGAAGCTGAAATCACTGTTCTGATTGGCTATTTTTACGCGGGAAAGTGCTGTAGTCAGCTTCGGCACAACACAGCTTGGAGATTACAAAAGTAAAGCGTAACGAAAGAATGCTTGTTTGTGGAAGAACTCGGAACTATTTACAATGTATTTGGTAATTCAAATATCCATTGAGCTCTATACCACAGTCGACTATATACAGTCGCGAAGCTTGAGGTGTTTTTTTGCAAATCTCGTGATAAAGCGCTCCAAGCGGTTAGCAACTAGAAACAATAGACTGTCCATGGTCGACTTTGGACTGTGTCGTATTTCTATCGAGTGCTAGCTCGTTGCGTATTTCACATTGATGCTTGTGAAATGTTCGTTATTGGTTATAATGAAAATGTTAATGGCTAAAATATAATATTTGGAATAATAATATGGGACAAGGAGGAGACGTTTGTAGTGCTATAAATTGTAGCAACAGTAAGAGAAAGAGGCCAGAGTTATCCTTTTTCCGAAAGATTCAGAAAGGTTCCTGGGTTTCCACAAGAATTCTGTGCAGAAACAAAACTGTTAATTTGAAGTTCTTTGTGACTGTTAGAATACATTATATCCTTAAATTTCACAATGAAATGTTTCAGTCTAACCGAAAGGACATTAGATACCGGCCAAAGTTCTGTCACTTAGGCTGCTAAATTTCCAGAGAAATAAAGGTTAGGTCTACTTTTTTTTTTTTTTTTCAGAGGATAAATTTTTAATTGTAGCTATTAATTTTGTTATTATTTTTATGTGTTATTTTACTAAAGACGTAGAAAAATTAAGTTTGTTTTAATGAACTTTACTGATCACGTTTTATTTTCAATTCTGGTGGGATTATTATTGCTTAGGCCCACTTTTTTCTTCAAAGGATGTGTTTTTAATTATAGCTGTTAATTTTGTTGTTATTTTTATTTGTTGCTTTAACTAGAGACGTAGAAAAAGTCTGTTACAATAAAATGTATTGATCACGTTTTATTTCCAATTCTGGTGTGATTATTATTGCTTAACCTCATCCCATTTTGTTAACTACGTAAGCCTACACTACAAGTACCGGTACACGCAAGTTACTCCATTAATTCATATTTCCATTATTATTGTTGTAAAGAGAAATGCAAATTAATATTTATTGGTTTCAATTCATAGTTAATTATCGCTATAATCTTGAATGAGTGAAGCTATTATAGTAAATTTCAGTTCGTTTTGCACAAACAAAAATTATATTAACTTATTTCTTGCAGGTATCTTCGCGTTTATGGTGGAATTTAATATACTTCATTAAAATAATAAATTTACTTTATGCATTTAATATTTCGATAATGGAAGGAAGGTGGTAATTTTTCCAAAAGAACACGACAACGAAAGTGTAACGTATTTTGTCGTCTGCTAGGAGAGAGATCTGCGATGATGAGGCGATAGTAGCGATCCTAGTGATGGGCAACTACCCCTGTTTGCATTTTTACTACATATTGAGCTTCGCGACTGTATATAATAGACTGTGTCTATACTAAAATGTTGAGATCACTGCAAATATCAGACTGCTGGTGCCATCTACCTGCAGGCCTATGAGGTTCCTCCTGAATCAGCTAGCAAGCGACGGAAAATGGAATCCCAGAAAATTGAAGCCAAGGAAGTATGTGGCTGTATAATTCAGGAAACTACTCACCGTTTCCAGTCTTTAAGCTACCTAGACGCAACAAAATTGTTAAACAGCAAAATTTTTGACAATTTTTCGTATAATTTTCGTGAACGCGAACTTGAAGTTGCTGTCAACAGCTATACTATACTGAACAAAAGAGTGTTAAAGACACAACTTGGAGTTCTATACGGAAAACCCGACTTCCAAAATATAGATGTCTGTTCAATTGTTACAATACATAGTCTCCAACAATTTACAGGATCCATTCCGTGAAGTAACGAAGTTGTTAAATATTTTGGTTACAACACCAATGACCAATGCTGAGACAGAAAGATGTTTTTCTTGCTTGAAATGCATAAAAACGTTTTTAAGGAACACTATGTCCCAGAATCGCCTCACTGCTCTTGCAATACTGTCAATAGAAAAGAGCATGATGTCCAGGATGGAGGGGTTTAACACCAGGGTAATTGACAAGTTCTCCAGTAGGAAGGAACGTCGTATGGACTTCATATTTCGTCACTAGGCGAGTCTCAAATTAAGATAAATACGTTATATTACCGGTTGTTCTGTATGGTTGTGAAACTTGGACTCTCACTTTGAGAGAGGAACAGAGATTAAGGGTGTTTGAGAATAAGGTTCTTAGGAAAATATTTGGGGCTAAGAGGGATGAAGTTACAGGAGAATGGAGAAAGTTACACAACGCAGAGCTGTACGCATTGTATTCTTCACCTGATATAATTAGGAACATAAAATCCAGACGTTTGAGATGGGCAGGACATGTAGCACGTATGGGCGAATCCAGAAATGCATATAGAGTGTTAGCTGGGAGGCCGGAGGGAAAAAGACCTTTGGGGAGGCCGAGACGTAGGTGGGAAGATAATATTAAAATGGATCTGAGGGAGGTGGGATAAGATGGTAGAGACTGGATTAATCTTGCTCAGGATAGGGACCAATGGCGGGCTTATGTGAGGGCGGCAATGAACCTCCGGGTTCCTTAAAAGCCAGTAAGTAAGTAAGTAAGTAAGTAAGTAAGTAAGTAAGTAAGTAAGTAAGTAAGTAAGTGTATATAGTAGGCAGATATAGAGATTATAGCACACTCATTATTTTGACCACCAGCCGCTACTGAAAATAGTATCATTACTCTGAAATAAAACAAGCAACCAGAATAGACTACTGTTTCTCTACTCCTGTTATGGTAATGGATAATAAATACAGCATTTATTAAAATAACAAACGGCGAATCTGAGTGCGGTACAAATAAAAGTAAGAATAAAAATAACAAAAGAAAGCCTTAAATGGCGTCAGGCAGTCTTCTATTAACAATTAATAATGCAGGATGTGCAACATCATAGGTCGTAGCAAACTTGATACTTTGAACTTATAATCTCAGAACATAGGGGTCACTTGCAACACTGTACAGCATTCATTACATTAAAGACATTTTTTTGGATTTCATCCAATTAGCCTTGGAATGTCTTGACCCAACGTTTTCTAGATAATTTCAAATCAAAGACATTGTCTCACTAACTGAATAATTTTAAAATAAAAGTAAAATGTAAATAATATAGCCCTAAAATTCGCTCACAAAATATGAAGTTACTAAATGCTGGGAGAGAAGTTTTTATGTCTTGTGTGTTGAACATGCATTTGTATGTAACATATCTATTTCATGTTATAGAGGAAATCCTCTCTTATCTAATGACCAACAATTCAACAAAAATCCTAATAAATTAATGAATAAACCCATACGAATCAGACACCCTTTATTTAAAATTGTCAACAATACCCTAATTGAACAGTTTCAAGGGAAAAATTGCTCCGGGGCCGGGTATCGATCCCGGGACCTCTGGTTGAACGTACCAGTGCTCTGCCAACTGAGCTACCCGGGAACTCCACCCGACACCATCTCAACTTTTCCCTTTATATCCACACAACTCGCGTGGGCTGACGAAACGCCAGAGACCCACATCGAGTGCACACAATCTCTGTGTGACTTGGAATTGTGGTTTTCTGTTAACGTACACAGTGACGTATATATTATGCAAATCTAGTTTTTCAGGTAAAGCTCCCTGTAAAGCAGATTTGAATAATTTCAAGGGAAAAATGTTCCGGGGCCGGGTATCGATCCCGGGACCTCTGGTTGAACGTACCAGTGCTCTGCCAACTGAGCTACCCTTGAAATTATTCAAATCTGCTTTACAGGAGCCTTACCTGAAATACTAGATTTGCAATGCCCTAATTGATTTACCGGAAAAATATTGCCTTATCTACTTTAAGTCAGTTGGGTTTAATAATGTTCTATGTATTTGTAACATATTACAATTATGTATTTTTTATGTCATATAGATCCTTAAAAGTAATATTTATGTTTCTATGAAATGCGGCCTCTCTTAGTAATATCTCGGCAGCTATAAACCTGTGCTACCAGTCGTTTCATTTGAATTGCGAGTCCTGCAATAGTAAAGTGATAATAGGTACAGTACGTATTATATCTACATTTTGGGTGTACTACAGTGAAATATTTGTTCTGACCTGGAAATAATTTTGGAATGTCGCTTGATATGAAGAGGAAATATATTGCATGTCCTTCCTGAATCACTTCTCTTATCATACACCATACTGTGCATTTGTAAACCGAAACAAAAATGAAACATTCGAACTAACAGGACTGTAGTTTCATTCCCGAAACGGGTACTGGTAACGTATTTTACGTGCCGATGTATCCCTGATACAGTGTAATTTTTTTTCTCTATCGGCAGGTTAATTTATGCGAGAACAATGTTTACCTTTCCTTCTTTAATGAATAGTGTCTACTCTCTTTCCAGCTTAAGATTGAAGTAAATGTAAATAAATGCACGTGGCTTCATGGTTCCTGATTGGCTATTGGACGCACAACGCCTCCAAACTCATGCTTGTCATCTTCTTCCTCATATTAAAATAGTTCCTTCTAAAATAATAAAATGTATAATATACATGGAATACGAGTGAATTAAACATGTTTATAAGAACACTTTCTTACGATTTAAACAACATGTTTATATTAGTAGTTTCAGACATTGCGTGTTAAATCATTGTAACGTCTATTATGGCAACGCGCATGCGTAATAGGCATTAAATCCCTCCCAAGATGACTTGCAGCATCACAGAGCACATCAGTACAGCTGGTATAACACAGCGCGAGATTCAGTGTTGTCAACCTCAAATAAATTTCTGTAGAATTAAAGAAATTCTCCACTCTTCAAAGAATAACATTTAATCACGAATCTACAGAAAATGAAAATCCACTATTCCCAGTAGAGAAAGAATAAATATTAACCCTCTGTGAGCATTTTACGGGTTAGTTCAATGAATGTGTTGAAATGTCTGCAATATATCAGACGGTGGCTGCCCTGCGTGCTCACTTGCTGAAAATAATGCGCCCTGGTGGCTGCTTTGGTAGCTAGCTTGCGATTGCGGAGTAATACATTTCGGTTTTGTTTACGTCTACTTCAATCTTTAGTTGGAAATAGAGTATGTAAGATTAATCTCATGTAAATTATGGATCTGATTTTTCAGAAAATCAGTTGTTGACTAATTCATATATTCTTAAGATTCCCGTTGAGTTAGAATTGAAAATATTCCACTGTATGTGTTTCAAATAATACATCGTACAAATGAAATTGGTTTCTAAGACAATAGTACCAAATACTAGAGCACATTGTGAATTCTCATAAAGGTCCGCAATAGAGATATACTTCTTTAGATACGGTAGTATCACAGTCTACTATATACAGTCAAGAAGCTTAATAATTATTAAATATGCAAACGTAAACAGTTGAAATATGCATCCATAGATAGTTGCTCACCACCAGGATCGCTACTATCGCCTCAGCACAGACTCTTTCCCTAGCAGACGATAAAATGTATTGTACTTTAGATATCGTGTTCTTTTGAAAAAGTTAGCACCTTCCTTCCACTATTGAAATATGAAATACATAAGCTTTATATATTATTTTCATAAAATATATATATTATATTCTATAAACTCACCTTCCTGGATCTTTCGGAAGAAGGATAGCTCTAACCTATTTTTCTTACAATTTATAGTACTACGAATGTTTCCTTGTCCCATATTATTATTCAAATTATTGTATTATACCATTCCTATGAAATTAGTGTACGTACGATTGTGCTACTTCGTCTCTTAGGTAGTAGATAAATACAGTACTCAATTGTATTAAAATACAAATAGAATGTGACGGGTGTCATACATGACATTATGTTTAATTATAATGTATAATTGCGAATATAGGAATATAAGTTAAATATAGTAAACATAACCTATAACATACATGTGTAGTGGCAGGGCATTGGAGACCACTAAAATTAGAGAGAAGGGGGCAACTGGTACAGTAAACATAACCTATCATTTCAACATATCTAAATATTCGTGCGGTGCAACTGAAAATTATTGAATCGTGCAAGCCACCGGCGTGGCTCAGTCGGTTAAGGCGCTTGCCTGCCGGTCTGAAGTTGCGTTCGGGCGCAGGTTCGATCCCCGCTTGGGCTGATTACCTGGTTGGGTTTTTTCCGAGGTTTTCCCCAACCGTAATGTGAATACAAGGTAATCTCTGGCGAATCCTCGGCCTCATCTCGCCAAATATCATCTCGCTATCACCAATCTCATCGACGCTAAATAACCTAGTAGTTGATACAGCGTCGTTAAATAACCAACTAAAATAAATAAATTGAATCGTGCATAAATGAATGTACAAGAATTTCGCAATATTTAATCGAAATAAAGGCATGTAGTACACGTACGAACAACGTAATTTTCACACCATAAATAATATTACACCTTAACTCGCAAGGAATTATGTCTGAAGTATGTATGTATGTATGTATTTATTTATTCACACTGCAATGGGTATATACCCGGTGGCAGTGGTAACTAATTACACTCAATAATGACAATAATAAACTTATTAATTAAAAATACAATTAATGATAATACTAATAATTAATACTAATAATAATAATAATAATAATAATAACAACAACAACAACAACAACAACAACAGGGAATATACTAAATTAAATGAAACGATCACTTAAAATAACATTTGAAATATTCTAGTTTGTATCTTAAAACTAAGATCGAACTAAAACTCACGAGTATATGTTCATATCTGCACAAGTACCTTTCAACATTACACTCATTTCGCTGTCAACTCACTCACTGCACTGGAACTACGACACATTTCACTGATTCTATCCTGATTTCACTAACACTTCAAAAACATTTCACTGTTCAAATACTTTGCACTGCCACTATAAACTATAAAGCTTCACTGACTGGAACACGTTTCACTTACACAACACACTTCACTGACACAACATACTTCTTCACTGACACAACACACTTCACTGACACAACATAATTCTTCACTGATACAATACTTCAATAACAACATATCGTTTACACCCTTTAAGTACTGTGTATAATTACCGTCTATTAGTAAGGTCCTTAAGCCTATTTTTAAATACATTTTTGGTTGTTGGTAAAGCCTTTAGTAAGTCTGCAGGTAAAGCATTCCAGTCCCTGATAGTACGATTGAGAAAAGAAAACTTTCCAGTGTTCCCTAATCATTGTTTTAAATTTTATTAATGCAATTACACTACATTTTAGAGAAATATATGTTACTCTTTATGCATTCCAATTAATTTATATGGTTGAAACGCCGCCCTTCGTGATCGGGTTAACACGTTCGCTGCCGACTGTATTGTTGCAAAATCTATCCCCAGGAGCCGATTAGTTTTTTGTTTATTTATCATGTAAGAGTGTCTATGAATAATTTTTAGCCTCATATACAATTTTCGAGTACAGGCAATGTTTGAAATCTTGATGACGCATTTACGCGTCACCGGCACCGCGTTAATAATTCCATTATCAGTGCCATTTGACGCGTAAACGCGTCACACTTATTTTTGTTTTTACGTGACCGTATATTGAAATATTGTTAGAGAAAAACAAATTAGGTCTTTCTTACTTCATTTGTGGTAGATTCCGAAGCAGAGATCGACACACAATCCAGATTGACCAGGACAATCAGGGCAGTAGAATGTTGATTCTTTTCTTCTGCCATTCTCGTAACACACTTTGCAGCGTTTCCTCTTTTTTTTTTGCCTTTCTCATTAGTGCGTTGTTTCGCAGACAGGTGTTTCACAGTTGGTGATACCCGTTTCATTGTTGGACTGCAGAGTGTTGCACATACGAGAGCAAATATCGAGTTACTGAAAGTCTGAAATCATATAACGAAATCCTACTCCTTGTGGTGTACCGAGGATGCAAATTATGTGCGTTCAGTAACATTATTTGGAAAAGGTGGATGTCAATTTTTTTATACCACCGAACTGTTTTTCTTTCACATGGGCAATACGAAAGCATTTGATCTTGCCGATCGACGCCTGACATGTGGTTATTATACTTTTCAATTGCATGTGGCTTTTGTACTTTTTGCCCTCTTTTATTTACTGTTTCAACAATACTGTCTTCAAATTCAATCGAGATAAATAAGACGTCGAAATATCCACATTTTTAACTGGAGTGGCAACTGGAGTAGTACTTGAATTATTAGATGTTTCAAAAATAGTTTCACTTTCACTACCACTCTCACTTCCACTTTCATCTTCACTTTCACTTTGGCTTTCATTTGAATTGAAATCACTATCACTGTCCGAATCAGGCATTGAAGTATTCACTAGACGCGCAATTTCGTCATCCTTGCAAGTTTATCTGGCGCACTTTTACGATTTTTTACATTTGAAGGACCTGGAGGCGTCTCAAAATTATCATCTAATTTATCATCCATGATTCCTCTACTTAAACGAGCGGAAGGTAATAACCAATAATGATAATAAGTAGCAGCACCCTTCCAGTAAGTAATACTACGTAACAATACAGGATAACCAAACTACTGAAGGAATAATGCGCTGGAAAGCAAGAAAACAACTATGACGTGCATACGCGTCATTGGCATATGGCGCTAGGACCGTGTGACGTGTATATGCGTCAAGTGGCATTCAATGTGTTACGCGAGTCACATGGTCTGCCTTACGGCCTGTATTAGATCACGATGGAAGTGACAAAGTCTAGTGTTCCTAGTACTCACAGCGCTCCAACCGGCTAGCAACTATCGCGAGAAATGCAACTCGTTGGCAAAAAATCATCCCAAGCTTCGTGACTGTATATAATAGACTGTGGTAGTATATTATAATGCTAAGTCGAAATTTTTACTCTCTATTCAACGCACGAAAACAAATGTTTATACACTGTACGGGAATTTAGAAAAACAAAAGAAAGTTATCACCACAAAATGATGGTTCTGATTAATAGGAACATTTTATAAAAGAGATTTGCAAAGGTTTTTGACGTCTAACTTTTACACGATAAATTTAATTATGCAAGTATGTAAACATTCTTGTTTCGGTGTATTTATAAAACTTTCTGGAATGCGCGGAGCCATAGATGTTTAATCTGGATTAGACTAAAATCGTATGAACCTTGACTTGCAGTGATGTAAACCCAACGACCCTTGAAGCTTGCGTCTGAAGACAGTGGTTCTAACTGGCTGGAGTAGATGAGACTGGTTTCATCTCTGATGAAGCAGATACGAATTTATGCATCCTTACATGGGAAAGGACACAAATTTTGTTACTAAGAACTGAAGATCCGAGTATTTTTCTACACATTTTGAAACAGTTCGTTTTACTGCAATAGCAAGACAAATATATTAATTCAGCGTTTCTCAAACTTTTTTGAAGTGGGGACCACTTCTTTAAGTCAGAACAGTTCCGCGGACCACCTTACTCTTGTTCCCTTCGAAAGCAAATTTATCATTTATGTAGCATATTTTAATACCAGTATACTTATATTTTAAAATAGAATTAATGAAAATTAATTAAACTAAATTAATTTTATATTAGTATTAACTAATTAAGTTAATGTTAATAGAAGAAAATTCATTTTAGTTTCTTTAATAATTCAAGGCTATTAGAGTCTGAATAATCTTTAACTTATTAACTAAAAAAAATAAATAATAAATGTTGGTACCGGTACTCAAATGAATTAATTGTTCTATATTTGGATGTATGCTGATAAGCAGGCTTCGAGGACCCAATAGAACAGTTCAGTGGGAAATCCACATAACGGCGTATTGGGTATAGTCTAGTGGTAAAGCGTACAGTGGGTGGGGGTACTGTAGAATGAATGCCAACAAATACGCAAAGGAAAATTCTCTGGATTTGAAGGTTCTGACGAATGATTTCGTTTTTATACAAACCTATTTTCAAGCTGTGTCTGAAACTATTACACGGTTAGAAAAGTCAGAGCAAGAGATGCCGGAAGCCCTCAAATTAGTTGAGGAAATGACACAGAGAATTAATGAGACACCAAGTACACCGGTTACTGAACGTGTAAAACAGGAGTGGAAATCAATTTTATGTAAAAATAACGGATATGGAACATTGTGTAACATAAACAGCAAATTAGTGGACATAGAGTCACCCGAGAATAAAGACTGTCTCTTAGAGACTGCAATGATGTTAGGTTTCTTCGTTTTGCTCCTATCACGTCATGCGACGTAGAGCGCAGCTTTCCACAGTACAAACTGTGTTTGGCAGATAAGCGAAAAAGATTTACGTTTGAGACACTGAAAATGTATCTTGTAGTACATTGCAATTCGGTACTGTAACTGCACTTCCTAAAGACGACCAATAGGATAAATGAAAAAATTAAAATTGCTACATGTTTATTTCCACCATTAACACTGTGTATAATTAAACACAAATGCTTATAAAAGACAGGAGAATAAATGCTTTTCACATTCTTTTGACATTATCATTGTGTAATGTATATTTACTTTCAGAATGTACATATGTGTGTGTTTCCCCATACTACCGTACTCTATTCTAAATAGCAACGTTGTTACCTCAACACATCTCTACCTTTCACTAAAAAAATCGATAATGTGTTAAATTGGAAAAATCATATTAAAGAAATTACCCCCAAACTAAATTCAGCTTGTTTTGCTATTAGATCTATGCAAAAGATAGTAAATATCAATACCTTAAAAACAATATACTTTGCATACTTCCACTCGGTAATGAGTTTTGGAATAATATTCTGGGGAAATTCCACAGATAGTAACAATATATTTCTATTACAAAAAAGAGTAATTAGAATAATAGTAGGTGCCAAATCTAGGGAATCGTGTAGGACTATTTTAAAAAAACTACAAATAATGCCCATGGCTTGTCAGTATATCTTTTCATTAATAGTCTTCCTCGTATGTAATCGTGAAAACTTTGTAACTAATTCAACAGTTCTTAGCATAAATACACGTCAAAAAATGACTTTCATACTCCATCGCCAAGTCTATCGTGCTATCAAAAAGGAGTGCGTTATATGGCAGTAAAAATTTTTAATAGCCTCCCTATCGATATAAAAAATGAAACTCAAAACATAAAATTATTTAGGGCCAAATTAAAGAAGTACCTAATTTCTCACGCCTTCTATTCTGTAGGTGAATTCATGACATTCAATAACACTTCATGAAATTGATACTAAAACTTTGTGTTGTACTAGTAGACTATATTGTAAATCTCGTCTGTATATATTTCATCTAGACTGTGACTATAAATTAAGATTTTATAATAGTATTAAGTTCCATATTCTAGCTGTAAGCATGTATGAATACCATGGAATGTTAATAAATACAATACAATACAATACAATACTACCTGCAGCGAGTCAACAACCTATAGTACATGCACAGTAAACTTATTGTATCGGGTCCAAAATCTCGAAGCCTGCTGATAAGCTTAAGTCGGAGATCGTCACATACATCGAGTCGATTTCGGTAGCCTACTTTGTTTTTATTAGAGTTAGTGATGAAAACCCTTTCTCACACAGATACGTAGAAGCAAACTGAATTATAATCTCTAAAGCACCATTGTACAGTTCACTATATTCTCTTTTCACTTGTGATGAGGTCCAGAAATTAACCATACCTTCCGCTTGGAATTTCATTTTAAGTCCGGTGTCTTTCGAGAGTTCAATTAACTGTCTCTTTCACTCAATGAAAGTTTGTTAGTTTCAATATGGCAATGAAAGTGATCACAAACCCATAAAAATTCGTTATATTTACTTGGAAAAATAAGTTTCAAATTGTGACCTCAGAGTTGTATTATTGGTATACGACGTACAGTACGTGACCATTTCAATGTGCAGACTGGGTATCGGCAAAACTATTAAGAAAGTCATAAATACATCAAACGGTTCGGCCCTCTGTTATGAATTTGGTGGTCCATGGCTGGGTTACAGCCACGGCGCCAGATGTGTAGGAAAAAGCTGGCGAGGAACACCATAGTGCTTTAAATCCCTCTTTTGTTGTTGAGAGTAGAGTGAGAAGTCAGTAGACGAATAGGGTAATAAATTTCATAAAATGTCAGTACTGAGAGAAAAAGTGAAAGGCGATTGCCATGTGTCATTTCCAAACTCTGAGATTTTCAGCTATTGAGTGATACGCAATTTGTTTGAATTTTATTTTTTCTTCTGCCTTTTTTTAAGAACCACAAGGGCAGACCTCGAGGACCACAGGTGGTCCGCGAACCGTAGTTTGAGAAACGCTGTATTAATTCATTAACGCCTGTTGGAATAGAGCTCATGTTCCATAAGAATGGTATATGATGCAGGTCCGTAAAAGGCAATAGAAGAAACTGCAAGCATCTATTATACTTTTTTATTATGGTTATATTTGTAAAATGGAATCTATTCCTGGAGAATTAAAGCATAAAATACATGTGATATACTTACCTCTTATTTATCAGTATAATCACTATGTTGATAGTATGTAAAAGAACAAATTTAATACACCTAAGTGTTTTAATAGTACATTATGCAACGAGCCTATAATGATAGTAATTAAGAAGAGAGTATGGATGTTTATGAAACGAGCGCAAGCGAGTTTCATAATTTTCATACGAGCTTCTTAATCACCATTATAGACGAGTTTCATACGACTTTTTATGCTCGACCGTATTTCTAACTTGAAATTATTCATTTTATTTGTATCTAACTGACCTTGAGCAATACCCCGTAAATTGTGAGATGTGCGCAGACGCGAAACTACTGATTTTTTTCCGAGGAACAGATGTCCACATTGACCTTGATAGCCTCTAAGAACCTACAGAGTAAACTAAATATTAACTTTGATATAACATTGACATTAAATTAGACATTGAAAAACGAGATGACAAATTGAATTTATTTGAATATTATTTACAATTAACGCTAATTATTATAGTAACAGAACACAACCTTCTGCGACAGTATTGGATGTCCAGCCTCCGTGACTTTTCACTTATTCTCTTTCGATTGCATATCCGAGAATAATCGATACTTGCGGTTTTATAACGGTACAAAACTGATTTGTCATTGGCTGAGGTTTTATAACGGTACAAAGCTGAGTTGTCATTGGCTGAACACCTGTACTTTAATGACATGCATTAAAGGACTGCTACCAGGTGTATAATTACTACATTTCGGCATGGTCGAGCATAAACCATGTTAGGTTTTCCTGAAGAATTAAAACGACAAAGAAGCAAAAATGTGTATTATAAAAATGACTCACTGAGCAACATTGAAGGTAAAATAAATATTTAAACAACAAATTCAACAAAAATCACACAAGAATTTATTCACATTTTTGTTTGAAAATATATAATTCTTAAAATATTAAAACAATACAGTTCAGGAAGTAACACAAATTATATGATCACAACTTCTATAGCTTGTTTGAAAGGAAGTATTTTAATTTTATATCTGTAAACATACAGATGTACGGCCTATCTCTATCGTTGCTTCTGGATAACATTGGTTACAAATTACAAAGTTCAACAACAAAATACTGCACAAATTTTTATCTAACGAACATGTGATTCTAGGCCTCGATGTAAAAGAATGTGATATCCTCAGAATCGTGCTCTGAATCTTGTATTAAGGAAGAATCAGGAACATTTGTATGCATGAATGTCAGCATGGAAGCTAGCTGAAAAAACATAATTGCATTATGAAGATGAATTAAATAACAAATATTTTATTTACTTGATTACTATCTTAAAAAGGATAAATTTGCGATATTGGCCAATAACGTTTCAGAACCGCCTTAAAATCAACCAATCAGAATTGTGTTTCTTGATGAGACGCTTCGTAAGGAAGCGTCTGATAAGACCAGATAAGACGTCTTGTACAATGCTTCAGTGTCAATCAGAAAATAAAAAAAATACCAACAAAATTCAACTTTGAAAATTACGTTTTCAATAATTTTAACTTAAAGTATTGAATAAATGTCTGTAAAAGTCTTTCGTATTTTTATTCTGTTAATGTACCATTTCAGCTTATATTACTTTTGAGGTTAAGTATTGTTGTTTCTGAGTAGTTGGCAATAGTATCTAGTATGCCGTGATAGATTGCAGTTTGTTTTTGAACTTCATTACAAGGAAACACAATAATGTCTTATTGCTGAGTTTTATAATAACTATTATCATTTACATAAATATTTCGGTTTTGTATGTTATTTAATTTTACTCGTTGAATAATCTTATTAAATTGCACTCGTGGTTTCATCTTATTCACATAATTTCACGATTATCAATAAGATGAAACAGCACTCGTGCAATTATTACAGATACCGGTAATCTACTGATTTCTTGCTAACAAAACTATAAGTCAATGTTAATTACACTGTTGTCACATTGCAACACCAGTAATAATCATTCTTATTTGCACAAGCATAAATTGAAATCGAATTTCAAGGATGGAAATAAACTAAAAACAAAATACAGAGTCTAATTTAAATTTTCATACATTATTTTATTACACACGTTTCTTAAACATTTTTTTCTTGCAATTTTCATAAATAGTATTAATTCAGATATGTAATAGTTATTTATGCAACTTGTGTTATGAAGTGAACATAATGCAATTATGGTTTCACAGAATTTGCATGGCCTTCTTAGATGTCTAACATTTCTGGCGGCCGAAGGACAATAATCTAATCACGCAATCAAGTCTTCATACAAGTGTACTGAAATTAAGTATAGAAAATATTTCAATGTTTTACAAAAATATTGAATAAGAACCTGCCGTAACATTAATGTGTGTTGATCACGAAGTAGCGGCTATTTGCCCATGCGTTGGATGGACCATTCCTGTTGGCACAGAGGACACCGGTTGTTCTGCTTCACCCACAGGGACATGCAGCAGTAGTGGAAGGAGTGGTTGCACTCCCCCCAGACCACCACGCAGTCCTGCCGGCCATAGCGGGAGTCCTGCTTGCTCTCAGCCTGGCACCGCAGACAGGCATCTGTGGAACAAACACGAGCCATCATCAACAGAGTCAAGCAAAATATCTAAAACCTAAACCAGTGGCGGCCAGTGAGGCATTCTGGTGGTGGTGCAAAAAATGAAAAAAGATTGTACGCAAATTACCCTAGTGAAATTGATAATCGCAGCTCACGTTTACATTATGTTAAATAAAACATTAATTAAACCAGCTATTTTACCAGGCGTACAGTTAATAATGCATCTAGCAGGGGCGGCTTTTGGGGTAGTGCCAGTGTGCCATGGCACCACCAATGAAAGAAACAAAAATAATATCCTATAAAGTAGTTGTAATAGTTATACATTTTATTCGTATTTCATTTGAACGAGCGCGCGCACATATCCGGACGCACTCTTGCAGCGTTTTTCCGAACGTTGGAGCCACTTCGCTGAGGCACTGCCTACGTCCATATAACATTGTACAAAAGGCTACTGCTTCTAGTTTATATGCGTTTCTTATGGCAGACTTTGAGCCGAATTCAATTTGACTCAGTAGTTAATATTCCGCCCGCTAGAGCACAGTAATGCAGAAATTTCGCTAGATGGCAGGGTTGTTGGAGACGTTATTTGTCTATGAGTTAGAGTTCCGCGCCAAATGTTAATGTAATGTTGCCAATTCAAAACTAATCCACATAACTTAGATTTGAATGTGTAAATTATTATCCATTTAGCTATATTGAACGCAGAGATAGTCATGGTTCTTTTTAGAAGGATAAATATTTTTTCATATTATGTAAAACTGTTTGTTAATGTTGTGTAATATTTGTTTTATTTTGCGGCAACTAAATATCGCTACACTGTTGCTATAGTATTGATGCTTCTGTTAACGATACATGAGATCTGTGCAGGACATGAACATGTGTTATTCAGGCCGCTGCCTTGGATTCATCGGCCTGTTAAATAAAGTGCAAACGTGTTTGTTTATTATCTATGCCATTGTTTATCTCGTGTGTTTTTGTCAGTAATTTTACTAGTTATAAAAGTTATTTGTATTTGACTAACAATATTGTGAAAGTTTTGATTATCTGTATCTGTAAATTTCGTTATTAGTTTCGGAAATGTTATTGTAACTGTTACTAGATACATTATTAACTGTACACCTGGTAAAATAGCTGGTTTAATTAATGTGTTTTATTTAATATAATGCAAACGTGAACTGCGATTATTAATTTCACTAGGGTAATTTTCGTACAACTTTTTTCATTTTTGGCACCACCACCTGAATGTCTCACCGGCCGCCACTGGCATCTAGTAACAGTTACAATAACATTTCCGAAACTAATAACGAAATTTACAGATACAGATAATCAAAACTTTCACAATATTGTTAGTCAAATACAAATAACTTTTATAACTAGTAAAATTACTGACAAAAACACACGAGATAAACAATGGCATAGATAATAAACGAACACATTTGCACTTTATTTAACAGGCCGATGAATCCAAGGCAGCGGCCTGAATAACACATGTTCATGTCCTGCACAGATCTCATGTATAGTTAACAGAAGCATCAATACTATAGCAACATTGTAGCGATATTTAGTTGCCGCAAAATAAAACAAATATTACACAACATTAACAAACAGTTTTACATAATATGAAAAAATATTTATCTTTCTAAAAAGAACCATGACTATCTCTGCATTTAATATAGTTAAATGGATAATACTTAATACATTCAAATCCAAGTTATGTGCTTTAGTTTTGAAATGGCAACATTACATTAACATTTGGGGCGGAACTTTAACTTGTGTTTTCGTGCAAGTCTGCGGTTGATGGTTCCTGCCTAACGTCTCCAACAACCCTGCCATCTAGCGAAATTTCTGCATTACTGTGCCCTAGTGGGCGGAATATTAACTACTGAGTCAAATCGAATTCGGCTCAGTGTCTGCCATAAGAAACGTATATAAACTAGAATCAGTAGCCTTTTGTACAGTGTTATATGGATGTAGGGAGTGCCACACTGAAGTGGCTCCAACGTTCGGAGAAACGCTGCAAGAGTGCGTCCCGATCTGTGCGCGCGCTCGTTCAGATGAAATACGAATAAAATGTGTAGAAATAAACTATTACAACTGCTTTTTAGGATATTATTTTTTGTTTCTTTCATTGGCGGTGCCATGGCACACTGGCACTACCCCAAAAGCCGCTCCTAACCTAAACCATTCTTGCTAGCGGTGTGGGAACAAGCATTTTCACCATTCTTGACGTGTAGGTTGCAATTAATGCCAAACACATTATCATATCATATAACATCTTGATGAAAGTTTCATATTTCATAAAAAATCTTTATAATATGCACGCACACACACACACACACACACACACACATATATATATATATATAAGGGCTATTCCATATGAAATCCATCAATAAAAAACCTCGCATTTTTTTAATACTCTAACTTTTTCCCTATTTATACAAGGTGCTGAGGAGAGTGTACTTTCAAAAATATACTATCGAAAGTCAAACGGTTTTCGTACTATTGAGCGACAAATTTAGCGTATTTTATAAAAACAAGCCTCTTTCAGCGATCAGAACTCTGGAACCGTTTACTGCAGAACATTGAACGGGAGTTTTTAAATTACATTTAGCGGTTTTTTTAAGCTTGTGCAGCGGTAAATGAAATTCTGAGTTGGCAACACTGGTGGTAGTTCATGCTTTATTAACAACAGTACCCAACCGAACTGATAACTATTCACCTATTACCCTAGTAATATGAATATTAATAACGTTCAGATAAAAGACAGCAGAGGGCAAAACCAGATTTCTTACCTTTAAAACAACTATACGAAACTCGGAGCGATTTACACCACACCTAACTTGTCTTCCTTCACTCACACAACATATGGACAGTCAGTTTTGCCAACATCGAAACTACCATTAAATATTCGGAGAGTGCGTACTCTTGCACTACTTTCCCCTAATAGTTTTAGTTATAGTAGTAAAATAGTAGAATTTCACATAATGACGCTTTAAACTCCAGACGTTAAGCTTCGTGGGAGAGGAATGATCAACAAATTTTGCCTGTAGCCCTCTGCCAGGAAGTTTTCTGACGTGCCGTAATCTACGACACAGGATCCACAGTTTTACTTTCCTCCCGGAGGATACTAAATCGCTCTATAAAATTCACTGTCCTCCGCCGAATATAAGCCATAAATATATGTTTTATGCATAGATTTTAAATGGAAATGTCAGATTCCCATATCCTACACTCAGGAAACATCAAGTATATTCACGTAAGAAATGTCGGTAGCATTAACAGGAATAGGGATATCTTATGCCAAGTTTTACCGCTAGATTGCAGAAGCGTTTCATGTGGCGCAAAATGTTGTTGGGCTAAGCCTATGTTATGTCATATGCTACAGTTGATTACGTTTTCTCGCTTGTTGGGTTTTCTGTGCGTGTCAAAATTATATTTACAATTACTTTGTATAACCTAGTATAATTTAATATAATTCAATATTTTCTTACCTCACAATTTAATTTAATTTACAATAAATAATAACGTAAACCAGTATAATATTGAGCGATTCCCCGAGATGGCTGGGGAAATCTGCAGTATGCAGAATATAGATACGAGTAAATTGAATGTTCATGAACCTGAACGAGAACTTTGAGAACGAGCTGCAGGAATAAAAAAATAGAAACTACCGGGATGTCGAAGGTGAATATTGCCCTTTTTAATCATTAGTATTTAGAACCGTACGCTAAAAACAGGATATGCAGCCACCAATGTGTGTTTTTTATATAGGGAAGGGACTATCGAGATTGAATTCCTTGTATTTTTTTCTGTAGTTGCAGAAAGATCAAATGAATTTTTAATAGGATGATATAATATGATCGCAGCAGTATCACGATTAGTCGTGCGTTTTGTAGGTTAAGGACATGGAGTTTTGAATACTATGTAGTGTGATTTTGAAAATTTGAAGTTCAAACATGGTTTTAATAATTAGGGTACAGTACATTAAAGACATTATTCACGAAATGGCTTTCACTAGGGATCGTCCTGGATAATAAACATCCCAGTTTATCGAGAGTTTACTGCAGGCGTAAACTTCGGAGACTCCTACAACTACTGCATATAATGTAAGCTAACATAGCTCACTGTCGAGATTGCATATGTTTTTATTAATTTTTCTTTTTCCTCTTCAAAAATGAAACTGTAGTCAACAATTCCTTACTTGAAGTAGTTACTTTTATTTAATAGCTAGCACTTTCGAGGCGCAATTTAATTACTTGTATTTTTTAAGCTTTAAAGCATATATTCATAATATTTCGGGACCTGATTGAAGACAAAAAGCTTTTCCTGGTTTTTACATGCAGGAATATAACAACAATTTGGCATTTTTAGTTGTTTTTAAGAGTATTTAATATACTAATACACTACGTATATCCTCAATGTTTATATACCGAAAAACAAATGCACACGCAAAGCGCATCCCTCAAAGTACACGCGCGCTATCTGTTGGTACTAGTTCAGGATATCCCTATAGATTTGAACAAAAGGAATTGATTATCTGAAAACTTCATTTATTCGGCTAGGGCGTTATGCTTCAGTTGGTAATGCTGAACATTTAAAGCACCGGGACTTGTCACCCAAATCAGCAACAATTGTAGTAAGTGCAAGCAGCATGGACCAGACTGGAACTCTGGGCAGTCTCCACGATGACGTATAAGGTTTCACGTGCGGTTGTAAGACTTTTTAAAGGAGGACAAGCCAATGAATGGAAATTTACAGTGCTGCTCCTCATTGTGTGCATAAAAGACACCAAAATAACAAAACAGATTCTGCGAGAGAGTGAAAAAATGTAACACAGCACCTTTTTCACTAAAGAAGAGATTACTTACTGGCTTTTAAGGAACCCGGAGGTTCATTGCCGCCCTCACATAAGCCCGCCATTGGTCCCTATCCTGAGCAAGATTAATCCAGTCTCTATCATCATATCCCACCTCCCTCAAATCCATTTTAATATTATCTTCCCATCTACGTCTCGGCCTCCCTAAAGGTCTTTTCCCCTCTGGCATCCCAACTAACACTCTATATGCATTTCTGAATTCGCTCATACGTGCTACATCCCCTGCCCGTCTCAAACGTCTGGATTTAATGTTCCTAATTATGTCAGGTGAAGAATACAATGCGTGCAGTTCTGTGTTGTGTAACTTTCTCCATTCTCCTGTAACTTCATCCCTTTTAGCCCCAAATATTTTCCTAAGAACCTTATTCTCAAAAACCTTCAATCTCTGTTCCTCTCTCAAAGTGAGAGTCCAAGTTTCACAACCATACAGAACAACCGGTAATATAACTGTTTTATAAATTCTAACTTTCACATTTTTTGACAACAGCAGACTAGATGACAAAAGCTTCTCAACCGAATAATAACACGCATTTCCCATATTTATTCTGCGTTTAATTTCCTCCCGAGTGTCATTTATATTTGTTACTGTTGCTCCAAGACATTTGAATTTTTCCACCTCTTCGAAGTATAAATTTCCAATTTTTATAGTTCCATTTCGTACAATATTCTGATCACGAGACATAACCATATACTTAGTCTTTTCGGGGTTTACTTCCAACCCTATCTCTTTACTTGCCTCAAGTAAAATTCCCGTGTTTTCCCTTATCGTTTGTGGATTTTCTCCTAACATATTCACGTCATCCGCATAGACAAGCAGCTGACAAGAAGAGATTATTAATGTACTTAATTTATAGTTGAATAATATATTCTACTAATCGTCTCCAAAAGCGGGTAGAGGGTAAGTGTAGGCTAGGGTTGCCAACCCTCCCGTATTTTCCGGTACCTCCCTATTTGCCCCTAATTTTTAACAGTCTCCCAGCTCCCGTATTTTTCTTCTCTTCAGACATTTTCTCCCTTATTTTTGCAATGTAAAATCATTGTTCTAAACATCTGATTACGCCGTGAATGATGACTGTTTATATGATGAATTTTGTTGTTCAAGAAATGCACTGAAATGTACAGTCTTTTCGGAAGGTAATGCTTGCAGGAAATGTCCACCTGTTCAGTATCAAACGATATTAATATTATAATGTTGAAAAAAACTGGCGAGTTTTGTTGCAAGCATACCAAGTAGTAATGCTCATGCAAATGAAATTTGATCCTCCATGCCAACATAGTGTAGGACGTGTCCGATATTGTTCTATTCCGGTAAACAGCAAACATGAAATGAATATTGCCACAGACATGAATAAAAAGATTAAGCTAATTACTGAATTTGGATCACAGAGACTGATGGCAAAAGCCTTTCATAAATTAATGAGGCTTATTCCTAACAATAGAAAGACATTCGCATTTGATTTGCAACAGGTTCAACCATTGTCAAATTTGCGTTCCAATTGCTAAATCACAGGTTTGGAGAAAATTGGAAGCAAAATGAAGAATTCAAGTTCTTCACAAGCTGCCTCCGTCTTTCTTGTATTCACCTTGGCGACGAAGAAGACGTTGTTTGTGACTTCAGATGAGGAACCTGTTTTTGGGAAAATATTATAAATAATTTTTCTTGATTACGTAACTACCAATTATTTTTGACTGTTAAGATAACGAAAAGTTCTTGGAAAATTGTAAACAAATTGCTTGGACCCAAAATTTGTCATATTATTTTTATAACCATTTGATTACAATTAAGTTATAATGCAAATGTGCCTAAATAATAAATTCACGATTAAAACCTGTTTCATCTGAATTATCATTTTAATGTTAATAAATTATTGACAAAATGCATAATGTTCAAAATTGACTGATCAAATAGAATTTTGTCCATCAGGACGAAACGAAGTGCATTTAGTCCATCACAAAAACTTTTCTACTAAGACACACAACAATTTTTTTTCACTTTTCAAAAACATATCCTCATTCAGGATCTCGTTCTTATTCGTGTTGGTGAATTTGAAA
Source organism: Periplaneta americana (assembly GCF_040183065.1). Classification (NCBI taxonomy): domain Eukaryota; kingdom Metazoa; phylum Arthropoda; class Insecta; order Blattodea; family Blattidae; genus Periplaneta; species Periplaneta americana. The sequence continues at coordinate 198,536,882 of NC_091119.1, read as the reverse complement.
AACATGCAATAAATATTTCTTAAGTAATCAGTTTTTCACTTCTGAAAATTTACTTTCCTGGAACATTATGCGTTTTGAAGAGTTGCCCTCATTTCTTCTATTCGTCCTGACCAATGTAAGGAAAGCCAGCGGATCTCTTGGCAACAGAAAAAAAAAGAAGGGGAAAAAAAGACGGAAACACACGAACTCCGATTGGAAGGCTATCGCACAAGATAGAAGTGAGTGGAGACAACTATGAAAACTACATCGACATGGGGAACTATTAATAATGGAACTCCTCAAGGATCAATATTAGGTCCCCTACTTTTCTAATGTTTATAAATGATCTTGCCCCCCTTATAAAAATGTAGGTCATCCCATATTATTTGCAGATGACACAAGTATAGTAATTACAGCCAATAACTCCAACACATTCAAATCTTCAACAGAGGAAATTCTCTTCAAAATATGTGACTGGTTCTCAGTCATAAAATTAGTATTAAATTGTAACAAAACTAACATAATTCAATTTAAATCCTGTCCAAATTCAACGTCGCAAATGTCTAGCGCAATAATTAACAATAGATTCCTATTAGAAATAACAACAACCAAATTTCTTGGCTTAAAAATCGATAATGTGTTAAATTGGAAAAATCATATTAAAGAAATTACCCCCAAACTAAATTCAGCTTGTTTTGCTATTAGATCTATGCAAAAGACAGTAAATATCAATACCTTAAAAACAATATACTTTGCATACTTCCACTCGGTAATGAGTTTTGGAATAATATTCTGGGGAAATTCCACAGATAGTAACAGTATATTTCTATTACAAAAAAAGAGTAATTAGAATAATAGTAGGTGCGAAATCTAGGGAGTCGTGTAGAACTATTTTCAAAAAACTACAAATAATGCCCATGGCTTGTCAGTATATCTTTTCTTTCTCGTATGTAATCGTGAAAACTTTGTAACTAATTCAACAGTACATAGCATAAATACACGTCAAAAAATGACTTTCATACTCCATCGGCAAGTTTATCGTGCTATCGTGCGTTATATGACAGTAAAAAATTTTAATAGCCTCCCTACCGATATAAAAAATGAAACTCAAAACATAAAATTATTTAGGGCCAAATTAAAGAAGTACCTAATTTCTCACGCCTTCTATTCTGTAGTATGACATTCAATAACACTTCATGAAATTGATACTAAAACTTTGTGTTGTACTAATAGACTATATTGTATATCTCGTCTGTATATATTTCATCTAGACTGTGACTATAAATTAAGACTTTATAATAGTATTAAGTTTTTTTACTTGTTCCATATTCTAGCTGTAAGCATGTATGAATACCATGGAATGTTAATAAATACAATACAATACAATAAGTAAGGCCAGGATCCACTTTGGGCCGTAGTGGCGATGATGATGAAAATCGCTTTCCCGATTTTTATAGCAGTTTTAAAAACATTATTAATTTGTAATTATTACAACCACAACACGTGTAGTTATAAAGTATGGTCTTATCATAAAATTCTAAGGACAACTAAGTGCACATGCGTCAGGTATTTGCCAACTCTCTGCCTGATTTCATTGCCAACATCTGCTTCCAAATAAAAGTGCGGTTGAGCAGTTTCATTTCTTCGTAATCAGCGATCGTCGCTCATGTGGTTTCGGTTTTATCGACACCACAAAATTAACGTGAATTAATTATCGATAAGGACAGGGGCGGCTTTTGGGGTAGTGCCAGTGTGCCATGGCACCACCAATGAAAGAAACAAAAATAATATCCTAGAAAGCAGTTGTAATAGTTTATACATTTTATTCGTATTTCATTTGAACGAGCGCGCGCTCTTGCAGCGTTTTTCCGAACGTTGGAGCCACTTCGCTGAGGCACCACCTGCGTCCATATAACACTGTACAAAAGGCTACTGCTTCTAGTTTATATGCGTTTCTTATGGCAGACTTTGAGCCGAATTCAATTTGACTCAGTAGTTAATATTCCGCCCGCTAGAGCACAGTAATGCAGAAATTTCGCTAGATGGCAGGGTTGTTGGAGACGTTATTTGTCTATGAGTTAGAGTTCCGCGCCAAATGTTAATGTAATGTTGCCAATTCAAAACTAATGCACATATCTTGGATTTGAATGTGTAAATTATTATCCATTTGGTATATTTAACGCAGAGATAGTCATGGTTCTTTTTAGAATTATAAATATTTTTTTCATATTATGTAAAACTGTTTGTTAATGTTGTGTAATATTTGTTTTATTTTGCGGCAACTAAATATCGCTACACTACTGCTATAGTATTGATGCTTCTGTTAACGATATATGAGATCTGTGCAGGACATGAATATGTGTTATTCAGGCCGCTGCCTTGGATTCATCGGCCTGTTAAATGAAGTGTAAACGTGTTTGTTTATTATCTATGCCATTGTTTATCTCGTGTGTTTTTGCCAGTAATTTTACTAGTTATAAAAGTTACTTATATTTGACTAACAATACTGTGAAAGTTTTGATTATCTGTATCTGTAAATTTCGTTATTAGTTTCGGAAATGTTATTGTAACTGTTACTAGATACATTATTAACTGTACACCTGGTAAAATAGCTGGTTTAATTAATGTGTTTTATTTAATATAATGCAAACGTAAACTGCGATTATTAATTTCACTAGGGTAATTTGCGTACGTTTTTCATTTTTGGCACCACCACCAGAATGTCTCACAGGCCGCCACTGGATAAGGAACATATTTCATAAACAGAAGAAAACTACGGGGTACGCTACAAAATCTAGGATCAAAACAAGGCTCACTTATGTACAGGGACATCATTTTATTTTTACTTCAATTTTTATTGTACCTGAGTTTTTGAATGTACTTCACTCCCACCCCTTCTACTAATGAAGTTCCAACTCCACACAGAGACAAGACCGCAGATAGCAAGCAGTACTGAGTTACTGAGTGTAGTACGTTCCAGAAATATGTTCGCGTTTTCCAGTGACGAAAGAGCTTTCAATATTGAATCATATTTTCGCACAGGTACTGTCCGTTTGCCTATGTCACATCCCGATTTCCCCCACCTGCTTCTGCTCGCCCCTCCGTAAAAGCTGGGCTGTCTTAGCTCTTTTCTGAAAACATTAATTTCTCTTAGGAATTGGGCGTTTACGTAATATTATACAGCTGTTTAATTTAACTTAAATAAAAGGTCCTCGTTAAGTAATTAACTGTCACGTGATTTCCTCCCTTACTACAATCCTGCGGCATAACCACTTGGACGGACAGTAGATAGCATGTCTGAGTAATTTTATCTGTGCGGGTAGGGCAGAAGTGAAGATTGAATTTACAGTACGTAAGGTACTCTTTTATAGAGTAGGTACAGAATTATTTCAACATGAGTTACTAGTACGAAGGACGAAACTGGCAATTGGAATTAGATGCAATAGTCTATAGTGCGATAATATGCACAAAAGAACTGAAGCCTGTATCGAAATGAACGGCCACCATTTTCAAAATTGTGTTTAAATATTCATATTATGATTATTTTTCAATTTAACTTCTTTCTCTATATTGTACGCTAATGTGCTGTAGACAGTATAATATACACTGCATAATGAATACGTTCGCATGGATAACTCACTTCGTGAGTAAAAACACTTATTCTTAATACTGTACTGTACTGTACTTTGATTAAAGAAAAACCTAATGAAAATTATCAAACTCAAAATCGCGATATTTCCTAGTTTACGTAAATGGATGAACTACTTTTCTTCTATCCTATACCTAGTAGAGTGATTTGTGTTTTACGCCAGTATCATCGAACTCCAGTCTTGGAGGGGGGAGCAAGCGGTGTTTCCGGTTCTCTAAAGGTATAGACAGGTTAATATTAAAAATGTTAGTAAAAATAAAATGATGTCCCTGTACAAATTATATACCCTCGTCCCTACATCTACCTCTGATTGAGGTTGTGGCTGATATACTACTAACATCAACATAGATAGGTTGAGATTTTTGACATATACTTTCGTTTTTTTTCTAATACCACTCAAGTTGCTGCTTGTTCTTTTACAATTTCGATTGCGTGTTAACATCAACCTATCTACAACACTGGATGTCCGAAACTACATAGAAGTTATCAGTGCTTTTTTTTTTCTGGCGGAACGGCGTTCCGGCACCTTTTTTTTTACATTTTTCATCATGGAACCGAAATATGTGTGAATAACTATGTTTTAATATAATTTTTCTTTGAATTCCGCTTAGAACTTGAAAGTCTAAGTTGGACGAAAAGAAGGTTAAAAACGACAAAATTCCCGTGCAGTGAACAGTAATCATCTCCCCGTCCGCTATAAAATATTCTACACAGAGGTCCACCACCTTTTTCTCCAGAAAAAGTACTGGTTAATATTATTATTATCATCATCATCATTAATAAAATCAAATAAGTGTGTCACGATATCGTGGGCGTTCAGTAAAGTGTGTCGTCAGTCATAAAAGGTTGGGAACCACTGGCCTAACTTACCAAACAAGAGTCGCGTGAGCGGCTAGTAAAGTATACTTCGCTTCCTAGATGCTTACGCGTCGTCACGGTTGTGAAAACTCCAGGAAAACTTACCCTTTAACTTGGCAAAGCTTCATTTCTGACACTAATTTATTAAACCTTGTCGGACCGTAAAGAAAACAACTATCGCAATGTCCAAATTTTTATATGTTCTACAATATTATAGTACTGTGAAATTTTAATTTTCCTACCAATTTTTTTTCTATTGTTCTATTACAATAGTATAGCATATAGCCTATTAACCTGTTGTATCCTATAGGATACTTTGTCAATTGTAGCCTCCTGAGACAAAGAACGGTCTCTTGATGATGGAATCTGTAACAGGCAGGGAACCTAAATATTGCAGATATTAGTAAGTCTAAACACACAATATAAAACCCAAAAACATCTACATATATAATTTAAACTGGTAATGGAAATTACGGGAAAACGGCCGGACGGATTTTAATAAATGACCCCTCATTTTGAAGCTTGGAACTCAAAGTTTTTCGGAAAAATAGTAGTTTTCAGTGAAATGTCAATTTTTAAACATAATTTTCCTATTTTCCAAAATCCATCTGTCGTCAGTTTTGAGAACTAGCTAATAGCATTCACGGCCGACTTGATATTCTCTTCGCTTTTTTTGTAAAGGAGAAGCGAAGCGAGCATCAAGTCGGCCGTGTTGCATTCCAGAATAAAACAAAACACACACTACAGTAAACAATATTACACGAAGGCCATGATCTGCAAGAATGCTGACATATTTAGAGCTCAAATTAAATTGGTTATTAAAAACTGAACTTACTAAAAATAATTTACAGGTTTGATTCTGTGGTGTGTAATTTTCTGGGTACAGCTGTGTATTGGATATTAAAAACTATAAAACTTGAGGTGGTTTCATGACATTATTACCATTAGAAATGAAATATTATTGTAGTTAATGCCGTGATGTGACTATTTTTCATTAATTATACATATTAATGCTATATTGATGATATGAAAGTGAAACGTTTTGGGGTTATATAAGTAGATGTAGAGAAAAACTTAAATTAGATATTGATTTCTATATTTTACTGAGTGGCGGCTATACAGTATATGTTACTGAAAGCTATAAAACTTACGTAAGATAATAATATTATTAAAAATCAAATATATTTATAATTATTAATCAAGTGGGGTTGGGTCTTTTTCATATATTTAATGGCGGTGTGGTGTAGATATTTATATGCGTGTTTCTCTTCAATATTGGCTCAAGAAAGAGTATCTTTCATTGTTATGGAAGCAAATAACTTTCCGAATGTCTGGTATTCTTCATTGAAAATAAATCTGAAAAATGTTTATTTTAACGTCTAATGAACTTAGTTTGCAGCATTTGCTGCACAAGCCACTAGTTTTCTTGTAATTAGGATAATGGCTGTTCGGCGCATCGCTCATAGATGGGGACGCTTGGATGAATGGCGTAAATTCAAGCACCAGTTATTGAATAAATAAACACTATTTTAGTAGTAGCAGAGCTGTTAGATCTTCGTACAACTTTTACTTTCGGTTTTATGAGTTCCTGAGGGAAAGTACTATGTATATACCAATTAAGATGCTCTTTGTTCGAATTTGAAGACCACCTTGAGTCTGCAGGTAGAGTAATTGAAACTGAAATTAATTGTAGGCGGAATATTTAGCAAATGCTAGAGTATTACTACCGGCTATCAAGAACCGATATGTTTCTCTAGGTCGCCAAGCTCAATACCAACAGCCTTAAGAATAAGGAGCTTAAAAGAAAAAGGAAGTAAAAAAAGGAATCACTTTTACCAGAGCCTGTGATTAATATATCAACAGCATTGCTTGCATTCAATTCATATGTATTGAGTGTGTGGTAGCAACAACACGACAAGGTAGATCCAAGACTCTACAAGAGCCTCTCAATTTAAAGGTACGTTGTGCATTTTTACATAACACATACTGTAGATCAGGGATGAGACGATATTAGCTCCCAATCACGGCAGAAGAGCTCGACCTTGATCACGAGCGCATAGCGCATCCACTACATAGCGTCGTAACGTAGACACAGGGATGTACATGCACATGCAGCGAATAAAGGCAGCAATTATTACAATAACTTGCGTTACTAAATTTCTGGCTATGTAATAGGGCTAATTATTCAGTTGTTTAATATACATGTACATATATAAACAAATCGCAAAGGGAAGGGTTTTTTAGGAACAAAAAGAGAAATAGGAAAAGTTAATTGTACGTGAACCATTTTCTTGTTAAAAGCAATTATTTATTATGTAAATACTTCACTTCATTGGTTAGAGAAACTAATAGGATCTACCTGCTCGATGTGTGTGACCTCTAAGCACTTTTGAGTATTTGTTGAAAAAATAATAATGACAATATCAATTGAAATAGAGTATATTGATTGTGTGATTGTGAAAATGTAGTCCTTACTCTCCAGTCGTGATTATGTAATGCGTTTTCTTAGAGTGATTTGTGAGATGCACGTAACACGAAAAAACACATTAATTAAATTAAGATATTGAGAGCCATCGTAATTTTTGGGGTCAATCATTTAAGGGGATATGTATGATTTTTAAAACTTCCACAATTTTCGGCAAAAATTTGTGAAATTTAAACTATATAAACAGATCTATGATATCTGTACAAAATTTGGTGCAATTAGATCTAATAATTTAGAAATTATATTTTTAAGTATATTTTATATTGACGTTACTAAAAAAGCTCCTTGCATCAAAGTTTTCAAAATGTTTAGTTCATATTTGCTCAAAATCTTGAAAATAGTTATTGGAATAAAAGTGAATTAGATTTTTGACCTTAGTAATAGTATAAGTTAAAGTGCAATCAAAGATAAAATATTATTTCTAAATTAAAGAAACACGTAGTCTAATAAAAGTAAATATCCAGAAACAAGCAACAAATAAAATATCAACAATACATTTAAAATAAAGAAATAAAAGGAATCTATATACAATCTACTAACCCAAATGTAAATTAATTTACCTTCGATGTCAATTCCGAAATCAATTTATTTATCTCTTCTCCTCAATAATGCCTATATATTTATTTTTCATGTTGCGTCTCATAATGCCGTTTTATGTTGCTTTTTTTTGCAAATGATATTTTTTTACACAACAAACACTGGACTTCATCACCATGTTCGAAGCATAAATATTGTATCTTCCACTCTTCCTTGAAAGCTTTAAGCGCTTCCGTTCCGTCATGATGTGCTGTGTTCTAAGATCTGTACATCCTTTAGCAATGTTTACAGGTAAAAGAGCTCCGCGCGCGCGCAGCGGGCATAAAAGAGCTCTCGCTCGAAATTACTAGTCACCATCGCAAGACTGCTGTAGATATAACAGCGACGATCTTGAAAAGTATTGCTACAAGCTCTACGAACTGTTTCGTATTGGATTTAAAGACTTGGCTTCAAAACGTATATCGTAATCACCGTAATTCGTCCCAGGTGGCTACAAGATTAAGTATTACTGCAGTTTTTAATGTAGCGGACGACGTGCGTGAATCAAGCAAGCGAAGTACTTCTGTCTGCTCACGCGATATATCGATTATCGAAATTAGGTTTGAAATATCAATATATCGGTATTTAAATTATTTCCTGCATACCTACTTAAGGCTTTTAAGGATCGCGGAGGTTCATTGCCGTCCTCACATAAGCCCGCCATCGGTCCCTATCCTGAGCAAGATTAATCCAGTCCCTACCATCATATCCCACCTCCCTCAAATCCAATTTAATATTATCCTCCTACCTATGTCTCAACCTCCTCAAACTTTGATGTGGTCGTGCCAGAGAATCAGTCCCATTCCGAGGTTTATTTTAGTATATAGTATTTATTTATTTAACCTAATAGAGATAAAGCCGTCAGGCCTTCTCTGCCCCTCTACCAGAGGATTACAACTATAATATGAAGAATAAAATTACAATTAATATTAAATTTACAATTACAATTACAATAAAAATTAAACTACGACAAGATTACCTGATTAATGAAAGCTAGACAATTTATCATAGAAGTTAAGAACAAAGAATATTTTTGTATTTACTGAAGTACAAATTAAACCTAGAATAGCAAAATTCTATAGTGATGAAATTACCGGATATTGAAATATTTTGTGATAGATTAAGAGAACTATTTACAAGAAACCATACTTCTGAACGAGTCTTAATTACTGACCAAGTGCCTAGTAAGTTTGCGTTTGAATTCAATTTTATTTCGACAGTCCCTGATGCTAGCAGGTAGCGAATTCCAGAGTCTTGGCAGGGCTATTGTGAAAGAGGATGAGTATGAGGAGGTGCGATGGGATGGTATTGTTAGTATTGTTTCATGGCGAGAGCGTGTGTTCAGATTGTGGTGGGAAGAAAGGTAAGTGAAGCGAGACGACAGGTACGAAGGAATAGAGGAGTTCAAGATTTCGAAGAGAAGGAGAAGTGAAAGTAAATTTCTATTCTTATCTAGTTTAAGACAACCTTTTGTTTCCAGGGATGGAGTAATATGAGCATATTTACGAACATTGCTTACAAAACGTACACACAAATTATGAGCACGTTGAAGTTTCGTTTTGTTGTCGCTGGAGAGGTCAGTCAGTAAAATGTCAGCATAGTCAAAATAGGGAAATACAAGCGTCTGCACAAGGGACTTTTTTAAGCAAGAGGGAAGATGAACATTTATCCTTTTTAACACATTTATTTATTTATTTATTTATTTATTATTTTGCTAATAATTATTACATAACATATAATATATAACTTACAGAAAAAACTTTAGCTCGCCCCTGAAAGAGTAGAACTCGTGCTCAGGGGCGGATTCCTGAATTGAAATGAATAAGTATACAATACAATTTGTCTTATGTCTACTATGCAATTATAGTATATAAATTTAAATTTACAAATGTTCAACCTTTATAAAATCCATACATAACTTTTTAAATTTAATACTAGAGCTATTAGAATTGACAAGATTAGGATATTTAAATATAAATTTGTTATATATTCTTGGGCCTAAATTAATACTATGATTAAATACTGTAACAGTGTTGCATTTTGGTTCAAACAATCTTAAAGAATTCATACCTTTTGTTTCATAACTATGAGAATACAATTCAAAATTATTTCGATTTTTATGTATGAATTTTATTAATACAATATAATAAATTTGTCTTACGTTAAGTACATTAAAGTCTAAAAACAAATTTGGGATGGAAAATCAATAGGTTTATGGAGACATATTTTAATTATTTTCTTCTGTAATAAATAAAGTGGATTAAAATAGGATTTAAATGAGCTACCCTATCCTATAATTCCATACATAATTACCGATTGAAAAAAAGTTAAATATATTGTACGTAATAAACTTATTGACAAGTAATTCCTCAATAAAACAAAATAATATACTATTTTACGTAATTTATTGCAAAGGTAATTAATGTGTTGGTTCCATTTTAAATGATTATCGAAAATTATGCCTAAATACTTAACTTCAGAGGACTCTTTAATAATCGGACATTTACACTGTATAAGACAACAATCAGAATTATGTAATTTAATACTTAATACAGATGTAGGAGGTTTGTTACATTTTTCAGATAATGAGAATGGAATAATTATGGTTTTATTTTCGTTGATAGAAAGGTAATTTATGTCAACATGGATAATAGAATATACTTTTCTGCAGGTTTCTGTGATTTGCATGTCCCAGTTGAGATTATTATCCATGTGAATGCCAAGATTTTTTACCGAAGAACTGAAAGGGATATTTTGGGGCTTCATAACAAGCTGATGGGTTGTTAGCCCTTCGCCCAACCCCCAAGCTGGAGAACCACCCCTTATCGACTGTCCGAGACTGTTTATTCAATACTAGCCCTACCCGTGCGCTCCGCTGCACCTGTTAGAAATAAATATAAAGTAATTACATAATTAAAATAGGACGTTTGATCCAGGGAACATTCGTGGTTGATAGAAGGATAAATCGTTTAATATGTTACTTAATTTAAATTGAATCTAAATATTTAAAATGCGGTCATTTTGGTCCAGAGAGTAATCATTTGGTGCAATGACAATTCCTTTAACATGTTTCTTAATTTGTTATTACATGCAAACATAGTGTAATGAAGATTGACATATCTTTTAGTTTTAATGTGTATACTTTATATTACTTGCTATATGTTTCAGAAGTTACTGTAATAACATTGTAGAATTATGTCCACCTAGAGAAACTACACTTTCCAATGGTGAAATAATAATTAAACAATTAATTAGCTTCCGATATTACTTCATACAAACACAGAAACATTCCCTGTAGGCTATGTTTAATAGCTTTCGATTGTTGTTGTCCAAGGTTCCTTATAGACGAAGTCATTTGTTTTTATTTCAGTACAGCGCCTTAGATGGCGTTGTTATTATAATTTTAAAACTCATTTATCTAATTAAATATCAGTCCTATCAAAATTTTGTACTGAATAAAACGTATCGGAAATTATTTTTAATGAAACTTTTGTTATGTAACATTTTTCATGAAAATCAATAATAAGCAAGATATTTCGATTTATTTAATTTAGGCCCCCTTATAACCCCCCTTTTAAATAAAGTATTTTGAATGCTATATAGCCTAAAATCTAAGTTACAACGAACTTAATTTATATTCCAATTTTCATATAAATCGGTTCAGCCATTATCGCGTGAAGAGGTAACAAACATCCAGACAGACAGACAGACAGACATACATACAAACAAAAATTTCAAAAAAGCGATTTTCGGTTTCAGTATGGTTAATTATACATGTTAACATCAATTACTTTTGGAAAATCGAATATTACCAGAAAAATTTTGGCTACAGATTTATTATTAATAATATTAATATAGATATTCGCAGCTATCCTTCATATCTGGAGGCCGTATCCTCTATCCGCAACCTGAGGACGCGCCATGCCGTGGTGATAGGGACCCACAACACATGGACTTATTTCCTCTATCCCTAATTTATTTAAAATTAAACAATATTAATACGTAACCTCCGGGAAACTTTACACAATAGATTATTTCCCTTACCTAAGCGAAACACATCCTTTTGTCAGTCCTATTACGTACTGCATAATCAATGTTAAAAGCCAACAAAACACGATGTACACAAGGAAAACAATTTTGTCGTATCAGGTATGACTGTAATACAAATTTTAAAAATCTCTAGCAAACATCTTACCCAATGTCTTGCTCTGCTTCGGTTGATATCACTATCTGTATTTGACTTATATAACAGTTTGCAAAAATCGCCTGTTTACAAAAACTAGGAAGGGGAACCACGTATTTTATCACCACGATAATATAATGCAGCGATGAAAACCTAGAACCCGTAACGGAAAACAGAAATGCCAATGTAAACTATTCTGCAAATAATATTAGGGAAATTTCTGAAGTTAAATATATGTCAAGGCCAAACTGGACTTAAAGGATGTCGTTAACATAAACAGCAAATTTGAAGTTGTCTTTCCTTTACCTGATATCGTGTTTTCCTATGATAGGCCTACGCAGGGTAGGCTACCGATCTACATCACATTAGTGACAATTTTTAAGACTTATACCAAATTTAAGGACACCCCTCCATAAATGGTTTCACTCCTGTCCTTATAGGGTAAAGGTTGGTAATATTGTGATAGTTCACACACACGCACATATAGGCTATACAGACGGTGAACTATAAGTATGGAATATTGTTCATAACTTCTTACTTACTTACTGGTTTTTAAGGAACCCGCAGGTTCATTGCCGCCCTCACATAAGCTCGCCATTGGTCCCTATCCTGAGCAAGATTAATCCAGTCTCTACCATCATATCCTACCTCCCTCAAATCCATTTTAATATTATCTTCCCATCTACGTCTCGGCCTCCCCAAAGGTCTTTTTCCCTCCGGCCTCCTAACTAACACACTATATGCATTTCTGGATTCCCCCATACGTGCTACATGCCCTGCTATATACGTCTGGATTTTATGTTCCTAATTACGTCAGGTGAAGTATACAATGCGTGCAGCTCTGCGTTGTGTAACTTTCTCCATTCTCCTGTAACGTCATCCCTCTTAGCACCAAATATTTTCCTAAGAACCTTATTCTCAGACATCCTTAATCTCTGTTCCTCTCTCAAAGTGAGAGTCCATGTTTCACAACCATACAGAACAACCGGTAATATAACTGTTTTATAAATTCTAACTTTCAGATTTTTTGACAACAGACTAGATGACAAAAGCATCTCAACCGAATAACAGACATTTCCCATATTTATTCTGTGTTTAATTTCCTTCCGAGTGTCATTCATATTTGTTACTTTGCTCCAAGATATTTGAATTTTTCCACCTCTTCGAAGGATAAATCTCCAATTTTTATAGTTCCATTTCGTACAATATTCTAGTCACGAGACATAAACATATACTCAGTCTTTTCGGGATTTACTTTCAACCCTATCGCTTTACTTGCTTCAAGTAGAATCCCCGTGTTTTCCCTAATCGTTTGTGGATTTTCTCCTAACATATTCACGTCATCCGCATAGACAAGTTCATAACTTCTTACATTTTAATTTTACAAAAAAAAAGTTTTATACAAAAACTGTTGGAGATAAACCATACAATATTATGGCAGTGTTCGAAAACAGTAGTTATTCAGACATACAAGGTGTGACAGTAAACTATATTTTTTTAAATGGCACTCTATATTAAAATTTACATATTCCGAGTGTCCATTAAATTTTACTTATGAATGCGCAGAAATTTTACTCATTCACCCGTTTCATATCTGTTAAATATTTATTAAACTTGTATTGCGGACTTCCCAAATTTCAGACAAATAAGTATGTGAAATCATGTAGAGTAGGCCATAAAACTAAACAAAACACTATGACTAACCAAACTTTATCACAGAATATTATTTTAATGTACCGAAGTGCATATGATATTTCCATGCAGATATTCTGCGTCATCATATGATGAAAGAGCAATGGAACGGAGAAAAATTCTCTCCGGCGCCGGGATTTGAACCCGGGTTTTCAGCTCTACGTGCTGATGCTTTACCCACTAAGCCACACCGGATACAACTCCGACGCCGGTTAGAATCGTCTCAGATTAAGCTCCAACTCTTGGGTTCCCTCTAGTGGCCGCCCTCTGCATGTGCACCTCAGCACATGTGTGGACTTCGGTCCTGCGTTCATAGACATCTATGACGTAGTGCAGAGGGCGGCCACTAGAGGGAACCCAAGAGTTGGAGCTTAATCTGAGACGATTCTAACCGGCGTCGGAGTTGTATCCGGTGTGGCTTAGTGGATAAAGCATCAGCACGTAGAGCTGAAAACCCGGGTTCAAATCCCGGCGCCGGAGAGAATTTTTCTCCGTTCCATTACTCTTTCATTTTATCACAGAAGCTCAAAATGAGATGCATGTGGAGGCGGTAACTGTTCCCTTGTTTGTCAAAGTCAGCAGTAGAGTAAGAGTAAAGTTTGTGTGCAGGTAGATTTTACTATACGAAGATCACATGAATTCAATTATCATTCCTTAAAATAAAGTGCTGCTTACATTCCGAAAAACAGGGGCAAGAGATACACCCGGTATAGTAGCGTAGCCAACTGTGTAAAAGTTGTGTAGGTGATACAGTTTGGATCGTTGGGCCGCTTTACGCTGACGAAGTTGCGTCGTCCACGCACAGATGGCTCTATATGATCTTTGATACTGTATTAAGTTAAGAATGAGGAAGCCTCAGGGCATAACAGAATTTCACTAATGCACTACTGCAATCTCCTACATTGGGAAGATTACTAAACATATCAAAATAAACTCCAAAATATTTTTATTAAAAGTGATTAATTTCACCATTGCCTCTGATTGAGGTTGATGTGTCTATCATCAAGCAGTATATCTAATATGACGATATGTGCCAGAGGAATAACAATTGTTTGTATACATCTGAAGTCTGATTAGTGTAATATGCAGCTAGTCAGCGATGTATACTATTGTATTGTATTGTATTGTATTTATTAACATTCCATGGTATTCATACATTGCTTACAGCTAGAATATGGAACAAGTCAAAAAACTTAATACTATTATAAAGTCTTAATTTATAGTCACAGTCTAGATGAAATATATACAGACGAGATTTACAATATAGTCTACTAGTACAACACAAAGTTTTAGTATCAATTTCATGAAGCGTTATTGAATGTCATGAATTCACCTACAGAATAGAAGGCGTGAGAAATAAGGTACTTCTTTAATTTGGCCCTAAATAATCTTATGTTTTGAGTTTCATTTTTTATATCGATAGGGAGGCTATTAAAAATTTTTACTGCCATATAACGCACTCCTTTTTGATAGCACGATAGACTTGCCGATGGAGTATGAAAGTCATGTTTTGATGTGTATTTATGCTATGAACTATTGAATTAGTTACAAGTTTTTACGATTACATACGTGGAAAATTATTAATGAAAAGATATACCGACAAGCCATGGCCATTATTTGTAGTTTTTTGAAAATAGTCCTACACGATTTCCTAGATTTCGCACCTACCACTATTCTAATTACTCTTTTTTGTAATAGAAGTATACTGTTACTATCTGTGGAATTTCCCCAGAATATTATTCCAAAACTCATTACCGAGTGGAAGTATGCAAAGTATATTGTTTTTAAGGTATTGATATTTAGTATCTTTTGCATAAATCTAATAGCAAAACAAGCTGAATTTAGTTTGGGGGTAATTTCTTTAATATGATTTTTCCAATTTAATACATTATCGATTTTTAAGCCAAGAAATTTGGTTGTTGTTGTTTCTAATAGGGATCTGTTGTTAATTATTGCGCTAGAAATTTGCGAGGTTGAATTTGGACAGGATTTAAATTGAATTATGTTAGTTTTGTTACAATTTAATACCAATTTATTGACTGAGAACCAGTCACATATTTTGAAGAGAATTTCCTCTGTTGAAGATTTGAATGTGTTGGAGTTATTGGCTGTAATTACTATACTTGTGTCATCTGCAAATAATATGGGATGACCTACATCTTTTATTGGGGGGGGGCAAGATCATTTATAAACACTAGAAAAAGTAGGGGACCTAATATTGATCCTTGAGGAATTCCATTATTAATAGTTCAATAGTTATATTGATTTCAACTTTCTGTTTCCTATCTATGAGATATGAGTGAAAGCATTGGTGTGCAACACCTTTAATTCCATAATAATCTAATTTATCTAGCAGCATTTTATGATTTATACAGTCAAAGGATTTGGATAAATTACAGAAAATCCCTCCAACTTGTAATTTTTTATTAACTGCCTCCAGAATTTTGTCAGTTAAACTAAATGTTGCATTTTCTGTGCCTTTATTTTTCCTAAATCCAAATTGAGGGGAAGGAACTAGCCACCCTACCACATTATCTCCTGGCCTAGTTGCCTCATAACTGGTGTCTTGTTGGTCACTTGTGAGGTTCAGACCTGTCTTCGGACAGTTGACTAAGCAGTAAACAATTTCACCAAAATTGGACTTCTGAGCAACGTAACGTAACTTTAGGAGGGAAATACAGCTTTGTGTACTGAAAAATGGATGAAATTCAATATTTTATTTTTCTCAGCAATGAATAACTGTGCAATCTTGAAATCTCATATGCCCAACATACACTATTTCTGTAATTATATACTGTTTTCAGAATTAGTAAAATTGTTGCCATTGCGGGTAATTATCAGCACAAAATGGGGCACCCGTAACTTGTGCTTATTAAAACGGCTTCTCCGATAACTCAATAGTTTTTAAGATATTGCAGTGAAATTTTGTGTCAACATTTATTGTGAATAAATGTATTTAGAACCACAGGCTTAACACTTACCGTTCCTTTTACAAAATGTATGTAATATAGTACATGATTCAGTGTAAAAAATATAATTTACATTCAAACACTTTCACCAAGAGTGAAGTGTTTTACAAGAAATCACTCATTCATTAAACACGAGAAATTATTAAACTATTGAGCAATGGATTTGAATGTGTTCTTACAGATTTTATAAATTTGGTTCTGGCATTTTGAATATAATCACTAAATAAAATGCCAGGAAATTCGGGCCACAACATCCCTGAATATCACCGGCTTCATTCATCACCAAAATCATATTCATAACAAATCAATAATACATCTAAACACGCCATCTAGTTCACGACAATAGAACCAGTCTCAACAATAGTACACAGGCCTTCGGATTTCAAAAATATAACTCGCGATATGGCCAGAGATGTTAAAGCGAGTATAAATAAGAGGGGGGAAAAAAAAAATTGAAACATTTTTGTTGATTTTCGAGTTTCGTTATTTTTTTTCCGATTATTATATGCTTATTTAAGTTGTGTTAACTCTCGCTAAGTGGTTTTATATTTTATTTGATAACTTCAAGGTTACAATGATTATTAGGGGACAAAAATTCGCGGCGCCGGGGATCGAACCCGCGTCATTGGTTCTACGTACCAAGTGCTCGAACTACTGAGCTACGCCTAAGTTCAACCCACAGCACCCGATCGAATCTCTCTCCTCTAGTGTTTTTCCCTTTGTGGCCTGACTCCAAGTTCGACATATACTGTATCCATGTTGAATTTTTCGTACACTACTTTTAACACTTCAATATAAATAATTGATTAAATGGCGATCTTACTCGTGTTAATTATGTAAGCATGTGCGGCTTAAAGCTGTTTCGGTGCTACTTGACACCATCCTCAGAGCCTACTAGATCTCGGCGCTATCTCACTTCGCTGCCTGTTGTGTGGGTGCGTTCATGTGATGAAGAGTTGTGTCAAATAGTGTGTGAGTTCTGAAATTGATCTGTGTGTTGAGAATTTGATCAGGGTGTGTTTTAGTGTGTCTGTATATTTCATATTGTTCTAGTGTGTTGAGTTTTTGGTTTTTGGGTTGTATGTGTAGGATTTCCATGTCTGTATTTATGTTATTGTATGTGTGGTTAGCATTAGTTATGTGTTCGGCATATGTAGATGTACGATGAAAGAGTAATGGAACGGAGAAAAATTCTCTCCGGCGCCGGGATTTGAACCCGGGTTTTCAGCTCTACGTGCTGATGCTTTATCCACTAAGCCACACCGGATACAACCCCCGCGTCGGACAGAATCGTCTCAGATTAAGCTCCAACTCTTGGGTTCCCTCTAGTGGCCGCCCTCTGCACTACGTCATAGATGTCTATTATTTGATCAGTCTTAGTATTTATTTTATTATTGTTAATATTTTGTTTTATTATTATTATTATTATTATTATTATTATTATTATTTACTTATTAATTTGTATTACTATCTTTGTATTATCTCCGTTTAGGTTATTATTATTATTATTATTATTATTACTGTTATTTCTATCATCAACATTATTATTGATCTCTGTAAAATTTATGTAGACTACTGGACTGTACCCGAGCACGAGCATATGTTCATTTCGGGTATATATTCATATGTACCATTTCAAATGTATATTGTGAATAAATTTGAATTTGAATTTGAATTGGACTCCAAAATATGAATTACATTAAAACACATTTCTACTGAAGATATTTCAAATATACTCGTATGTGATATTCAGGAAAAACAGGAAAGAGAATCATTTAGAAAGACTGATATTTGTGGAAATTATCAAGGAAACGGCATTTCAATGCACAAAATGCAGCTGCCATTTTGTATTGCTAATTACCGATAACGGTAATAGTTTTAACAAATATGAAAATAGTATATAATTGCAGAACTAGAGTACATTGGGAAATGGTTAATGACAAATATCATGTCATATACAGGGTGATTCACGAGGATTTACCGTCACTTACGAAGCTTATTTCCGAAGACATTCTGAACAAAAAATGTCATATAAACATTTGTCCTAATCTAGTATTTTCAGAGTTACATTAATTTGAAGTTGTTTCTAAAATACCTTTTTTTTTTCTTCTGAAGCTAAAAATGTGTTGTCATTTGTTTTGTACAGACTTTGTTCTTCAATTTTTAACTGAAAATTACTTCATTCTTACGCACTTACCACAAAAATTGTTACAAATCATACGACTTTAGGAACTCGATTCTTTACAGTTTAATTATGCATCCTAATGCACAGTCTTGAAGAATTTACAAGAGTGGAGTGATTTGTAACAATTGTTGTGATAAGTGCGTAAGAAAAATGTAATTTTGTTGTTAAAAATCGAAAAAAAAAATCTGTACGAAGCAGCTATGGAATTCATAACACATTTTTAACTTCAGAATATACTAGCTAATTAAAGAAATTATACTCCTGAATAGTTCATTCTTGATCTGTAATATTCTTTTAGGTACCCTTAAAACTCAAGAATAATGGTATTGTATTGTATTTATTAACATTCCATGGTATTCATACATGCTTACAGCTAGAATATGGAACAAGTCAAAAAACTTAATACTATTATAAAATCTTAATTTATAGTCACAGTCTAGATGAAATATATGTATGTATGTATTTATTTACACTGCAAGTGGGCAAGCACCCGGTGGCAGTGGTATATACAATATTAACAATACACAGTTAAAATGATAAGCAATACACAATAAAATTTACAATACATTATAAAATTTACAATACATATACATATACAGAAGAGATTTACAATATAGTCTACTAGTACAACACATAGTTTTAGTATCAATTTCATGAAGTGTTATTGAATGTCATGAATTCACCTACAGAATAGAAGACGTGAGAAATTAGGTACTTCTTTAATTTGGCCCTAAATAATTTTATGTTTTGAGTTTCATTTTTTATATCCATAGGGAGGCTATTAAAAATTTTTACTGCCATATAACGCACTCCTTTTTGATAGCACGATAGACTTGCCGATGGAGTATGAAAGTCATTTTTTTGACGTGGTATTTTACAAACAATTTCAAATTAGTGTAACTCTGAAAATAATGAGATTAGGACAAATGTTTATGTGACATATTTTGCTCAGAATGCCTTCGGAAATAAGGTCCGTAAAGGACGGTAAATCCTGGAGAATCACCCTGTATATCGTCTCACTTCTCTTTCGTTCTGGTAACGTATAACCTTCGTTTTTTCCTCTCTCAGCTGATGTGAGTCCTTGTAGGTTGTGCAAAAGAGTAAGCAATTATACATACATTCAAATGGTTATAAAAATATGATAAGATAATTAAAAAACACGTTTTCACACTTTCCGGAATGTTAATGGCAACACCCATTTCCATATACCGCGTGTTCGGCAGAATTACTACCAATAAAAATTACACATACAACTTATTCTGTAAATCACTTACGTTACGAGCAGAATAAGATTTATTTACCCATAGATACATATTCATTTAATTCACAGTTTCCTGAGCCAGGGACAGATCTTTCACTGCAAACCCAGCATTCTCCAATCTTTCCTATTTTCCGCCATCCTCTTCGCCTCTGCATATTATCCACATATTTTAATGTTGTCTATCATCAAGACACTTATTTCATCCCATGTTCATCCTCCTCCAGTCTTGACGCTGAATTGCTAGCTATTGATGCTGCTCTTCAATGTGTTACTCAAATTTTTGAAAAATCTATTTGCATACTTACCGACTCCAAAGGGGCTATATTTAATATAATTAAATATGTACCAAACCTATATGCACATAGAATTATTCCACTTCAGAAACAACTAAGTAAACTAAAAGAACTCCAAAAGGAAATAACATTTCAATGGATGCCTAGTCATTGTGGTATACCTGGATACGAGAAAGTCGATAATATTGCAAAACAGGCAACATATTTGCAACCAAGACCTCTTCAAGTGATATCTCTATCCAGTGCGTTTGCTTCAGTAAAGTCTCATTTTACAAACCTATGGATCAACAATTGGCTCTCTTCTGACAAAGGAAAAATTTTACAGTCTGTACAAAAGAAACCAAATGACCTGGAAATGTACAAAAACTTGCCCAGACATGTTCAAACATTTTTAACAAGAGCCAGAACAGGTCACATTGTCACTCAATTGTACCTACACCGATTTCACATTTCTGACAATCCTACTTGTCTGTGGTGTAATAATCATGATGAAGATCTGGAACACATTCTTCTATACTGTCCATCCATAAACCACAAAAGAAGTAAATTAAAATCATCAGTACCAGTTGCAGAAGACACAGCCCTGCAGTATATATTGACTACACCCCAACTCTGGCTACTAGCAACAGGCATCTATAATGAACACCGATCAAAATACCCCTCATTTCTCGTGTAAAACAACAACTGAATAGACTACAGTGGACTATAGTAGACTTTATGTTGTCAGCAAACAGCTGGATACATTAGGAAGATTGATTGATCATCTGACATATCTTTTCCTGCTACCTGAACCAATTAAAAGAAAATGTTGGGTAACTTTCGGCACTGTAGGCTACCCTGGACTCATTTCGCTGGCATTATCAGTTTCATTTCACTCAGATGCGAGATAACCATCATATTTTCTTATTCATATACATACATAAATACATACATACATACATACATTCATTAAGTGTTCTGCCCGTGGACAGGTCTTTTACTGCAAACCCAGTATTCTCCAATCTTTCCTATTTTCTGCTTTCCTCTCAGTCTCCGCATATGATCCACATATTTTAATGTCGTCCATCATCTGATATCTTCTTCTGTCCCGAATTCTTCTCCTGTTCACCATTCCTTCCAGTGCATCCTTCAGTAGGCAGTTTCTTCTCAGCCAGTGATCCGACCAATTCCTTTTTCTCTTTCTGATTAGTTTCAACATCATTCTTTTTTCACCCACTGTTTCCAACACAGCTTTATTTCTTATTCTGTCTGTCCACTTCACACGCTCCATTCTTCTCCATATCCACATTTCAAATGCTTCTATTTGTTTCTCTTCATTTCGTCGTAATGCCTATGTTTCTGAACCGTACAATGCTACATTCCATACAAAGCACTTCACTAGTCTCTTCCTTAGTTCTTTTTCCAGAGGTCCGTAGAAGATGCTCATTTTTCTATTAAAAGCTACCTTTGCCATTGCTATCCTCCTTTTTTGTCTTCCTGGCAGCAGCTCATGTTACTGCTCATGGTACACCCCAAGTATGTATTCTCTTACTTACTTACTTACTTACTTACTTACTGGCTTTTAAGGAACCCGGAGGTTCATTGCCGGCCTCACATAAGCCCGCCATCGGTCCCTATCCTGAGCAAGATCAATCCAGTCTCTATCATCATATCCCACCTCCCTCAAATCCATTTTAATATTAACTTGAATTCCTTTATGCCTTATATAACTCTCTAATGTTTTTATTTTTACTATTTGTTTCTACCTCACTCAGTTTTTCCTCCAAGTAATCTCTCTTTTTATTCCTAAGTGTACGATTTGCTTCCCGTGTTATATTGAAATAATTATCTCTATTCGCCTCAACTGGATCCTGTAAGAATTTCAATTTTGTCTGTTTCCTTCTTTCTACAACCAGGCAACAATCTTCATCAAACCACGGTTTCTTTTTCTTAGTTTCATAATAACCTATGCTCTGCTCAGCTGCAATTTTGATATTATCTCGGATATTTTCCCACACGGTATTAACATCTAACTCTTCCTAGTATGTATGCTCTACTGCCTTATTTAGAATTCGCAAGTTTACCTTCTTTATTTTTCTTCCTATGTCCATGGTCTTCGTCTTGTTGGCATTTATCTTCATCCCATACTGTCACAGCTGTCATTTACCTCCAGTAGCATATCCCTTAGTATCATCTCCTCTTCTGCTAACAACGCCATATCATCAGCAAATGTTATAAAGGTTATTCTTCTTCCCCTGAAAACAGTTCTTTACCAAATCCTCCAAGTAGATGTTGAACACGGGCATGTTTGTGGTACTACTCTCCCTATTTCACTTCCTTCAGACTTTTCGTTGATATTTTAGGATGTATGTTGAACTCAACTAATCTAGATTGTGCATTGTTATTTGTAATTTAGAACCAATGACCTAGTAACTTAATTCGTTTATTCTACGACGCTTTATCAACTGAGGCGGTTAGAAGCAAAGAGGTGTGACATTAAAAAAAATGATTTTAAGTGCATCCAGCCATGTATTGTGGGTACCTATCACCACGGCATGGCGCGTCCTCAGGTTGCGGATAGAGGAGACGGCCTCCAGATATGGAGGGTAGCTGCGAATATATTGAATAAGCAGTCGTGGACAGCCGATAAGGGGTGGTCCTCCAGCTTGGGGGTTGGGCGAAGGGCTAACAACCCATCACCGTAAAAAACATCTTGTTACGAAACCTAACAGTAAGCCTCTGGGCAGGACATGTAGCACGTATGGGCGAATCCAGAAATGCATATAGAGTGTTAGTTGGGAGGCCGGAGGGAAAAATACCTTTGGGGAGGCCGAGACGTAGGTGGAAAGATAATATTAAAATGGATTTGAGGGAGGTGGGATATGATGGTAGAGACTGGATTAATCTTGCTCAGGATAGAGACCAATGGCGGGCTTATGTGAGGGCGGCAATGAACCTCCGGGTTCCTTAAAAGCCAGTAAGTAAGTAGGTAAGTAAGTAAGTAAGTATGTAAGTATGTAAGTGCATCCAGAGTAAAGTAAAGCATTTAAAATTTCAGGGGTAAAGGGATATATCTTTTAACCACATCGCACATTAAGATTTAAAATTAAAATTTCATGGAATTTACGAAATCTTAGTAACTCTTTTAATCACATTTTATGCAAAATAACTAAGTGCACTTACACCCCTATGTGACGTTTTGTTAAGTGACCTAAGTTCTGAACTGTCAGTCAAGTTACAGCGAGCTCAGAATATGTGCGTCAGATACGTGTGCAACATCCGACGATATGATCACATATCACAGTCCTTCGCAAGTCTTTCGTGGCTCCGACTTAAAGAACGCAGAACTTTACACTCTTTGTCTTTACTCTATCGAATTCTGCACACCCCAAACACCAAATTACCTTTCGCCTCGTTTCTCCTATCTATACTCTAACCACGACGTAAATACCAGATCACTTATCTGTGGCACGCTAAGTATACCTCTTCATAGAACATCTTGTTATTCATCATCTTTTACAGTATCCACCAATGGAATTCCTTGTCACAAAGTATTAGGGGCTGCAAGACAATAAACACCTTTAAAAACAGCTTAAAAGATAACCTTATTAGCATTTCACTCCAATCTTACTGATTTAAACTATCACTGACTATATTGTTACTTCTTTCTTTAGACATCATCCTGATATTGCTGTATTTTCAAAATTGTCTCATAATAATCTCTTTCTATTACCTAATATTATTTGAAATATATTAACATTCTATGTATTTTAGCTTAATTCTGCTACACAGTTTATTTCAGTGTTTAATTAATAGTTCATAGTATTTTGTTGTTTAATTTGTAAATAACTCTTGTATACATGTAACTCTCATCTCAATCAAATTGTTGAATTCTTTGTAAGTTCATGCATATGTATATACACTTTTTGCTGGTTGAGTGGAAGAGAAGGCCTTACGGCCTTAACTCTGCCAGCTAAAATAAATCATTATTATTATTATTATTATTATTATTATTATTATTATTATTATTATGCTTCTGACCGCCTCACTGTGGTGGTTATGCACCCTCTGAGGGAAACGAAGGTGATAATGGCAGCAAATGAGTCCAGGGTCCAGCGCTGAAAGTTACCCAGCATTTTCTTTTAATGGGTTGAGAGAAAACCCCGGAAAAAAATCAACCAGACGACTTGTCCCAACCAGGAGTTGAATCCGGACCCACTCGTTTCACGGTCAGACATGCTAACTGTTACTCCACAGCTGTGGATAGTAGCCTTTTTACTTCATGAAGGGGAGAGGATGGTATTTCTTGGTGAAAAATGAGTAAATTAAAAAAAAAAGTTCTTTAAATACTCTGTGATATGTGTGGAATGCATAGCATAACATTTTGTGGGTATTTGTGCCCTTATCGGATGTTGAGTCGCCAGTTTTAAACTTCCTGCGTTATGGATTTTTAAATCACTCGCCCACTTTTATTGTTGTTTCCGGTAAATTAAATTTAAAAAAAAAATTTTTTTCTTTAAAATCCCTTTAATATGTGTGGAATGCATTGCATAACATTTTGTGGGTATTGGTGCCCTTATCGGATATTAAGTCGCCATATTTAAACTTCCTGCGCTATGGATTTTTAAATCACTCGCCTGCTTTTATTGGTTTCCAGTAACTTCATTTTTTTTGCTACATTACCAGACAAAATGGATATAATTTCTGAACTATTAAAGATACATGCATGAAATTTAGAACACATTCTTTAGATTATTAGGAAACGTTTCTCTGTAACATAATTTTGTTAATTGATTTCATTTTAAAAATACGTCCGTCTGTTTGCAAGAAAGGAAATCAGAATATTGTTATTAAATTTTAATTGTTTATTTTACAAACGTAGGGAATAATATCAAAATTCTGTTGCAGACAATTTGTAGAACATGATTTTGTAAATATATTGCAAAATCCTGTTTGAATCTATCTTTAAAAACGGTTTAGATATATCGGTTTTAGTACAATCCTGCATTGGATATATATTTTTTTTTTCAAATTTGGACCCCAAATAATTTTTTTTCAAAATATTTTTATTTGGTTGAGTTGCAACAGCTATGAGCTCTCTACATACAAACAATTAATATTTTACACCAAATAGGAAAAAAGTTAAAAAAAAATACCATCCTCTTCCCTGAATTAGGGTATGTTGGTGAAATAAACATTTTGAATATGTAGAAAGGAGAGAACCAAGGGAGAAATCTTATCCTTATTAGTATCCTTTGTCAACACCAGGGGTCGAAGGCGAATACCTCTAGCTCAGAGCTTCCAAGGGTAGTACGATGAAGCACGGACCCTGAATTTGGCACCAAGGTCTCAACACCTGTCAGGACAAATCTGCTGAGGTAAAGATTTTCGTCAACGGTTCTTACAAGGCCTTCACTTGTGAGGGAGTTGCTCAGCTCCTTTCTCTGCTGATTGTCACCCGTGACCTTTCAAGTAATTACTGTAACAAATCACCTCTGACGTAAAATAACGTGTCTTAATCAAAGAGGAAGAAAGATACATGGATTTGCAATGACTGAGTACAATTCGCTGGACAAAGACGTAGATAGGCTAACTTAGTACAAAATAACTTCGGGCCATATTCATAGACATTCTTAGCGCGGGCTTCCGGTGGATGATCAGCGTTTTTCGTATTCATAAACCAGTGTTAGCGATATGATATGATATGAATCCTGTACAAGTAACCAGTCGATAGCCGGGGCTAGTTTAGCACGCTCGTAGCGCGGGCTAGCGAAATGTCTATATATAGCACCCTTCAAGGTTATAATGATTATTAGAGGACAAAAATTCGCTCCGGCGCCGGGGATCGAACCCGGATCCTTGGTTCTACGTACCAAGTCTTTTTACAGTCTGTTGTTTTCACTACAGTTACGTTAATTTTACAAATTCCTGTGGTGTGGAAGAGAAGGCCTGATGACCTTAAAACCACTATTCTATCTTTCATTTCTCAAAAGATAACATTGTGAACAGTTCAGGATTTTCCTCCTTCAAATTACATTGTCTGTCTGAAACAACAGCACCATACTGTGATAAAACTTGTCACTGTCGACGTTGTTTGTTGATGTCCACAGTACTTGCAAACAACATTCTGAAAATGCTTTAATCTCGGGTCTTAAAGCATTAAACACTGTCACTATGTCACATTTTTCATTTTTCACCTGCTGTTCAAATAAGCTTCTTTACAGCTGGATTAAAACACAGTAGGAATTATGGGCCAAGACTATACAATTCAGTATTGAAAAATAATCCAGACCTAAGCAATTTACACATTCTTAAGTTTAAAAATAAAGTGAAAATGTTTGTATGATATTTGAAAAATTTTATTATAATTTTTTTAAGTGTTACTAACATTATATGGTACTAATTTTTATTGTATTTATCTGATGCATGTACCCTATAAGACAAAACATTGTAATAAATATAAATAGATCATTTTCTTAATTAATAACAGTGTATATCTCCAATAAATGATTCCTTAGCATCGCCACAGATACACTTGATTGTACTTGTCACTATATCTTGTCACTAGAAAGTTTTTGAAATTTATATTTTCCCCGCCATTCATAAATATTTTGATATGATACCTCTTGCACAAAAGGAGAGATCTATAACTGAAACTCGATTAATATATTTCAGCATTATTTGTATTTATCCTGGTAATAATGAACAGTTTGACTCGTAGACATTTTGTTTTTTCAGCATTAACTTCCCATGATTGTACGAGAAGATTCGAGGAGAACGGCAGTTACGTAGACTTTCAGCTCCCCTCTACTACCATTAATGCACAACACAATGTCAATACGGCGGTTGCTGTCGTCTGCGATACAACGAACTTTTCTGTTGATTTTCGAGTTTGGTATTTTTTTCCTGGTTATTATATGCTTATTTAAGTTCTGTTAACTCTCGCTAGTGGTTTTGTATTTTATTTTATCCGTCTTAGTATTTATTTTATTTTATCACTATTATTATTATTATCATTATTATTATTATCATTATTATTATTACTATTATTTATATCATCAGCATTATTATTTGAACCCTGTAAAATTTATGTAGACTACTGGACTGTACCCGAGCACGAGCATATGCTCATTTCGGGTATCTATTCATATGTATTCAATTTAAATGTAAATTGTAAATATATTTGAAATTCGAATTTCTTCTTCTGGTATACTCGAAAATCCTGAAAACATGCCAATTTTTGATTCGTCAACATTGTTCAATAGACCTACATTCTTCGGGTAGAATCTCTTCGCTATAGTCTCAAAGTTCTTTCAGCCAGGGTGCTTTTTCTTCAAAATTGACGTTTATTCTTAGCTGACCGGGCAGCTTTTCAAAACACATCTCTGCATGTAGCTTCATCCAATGGACTTAAAAAGTACTTTTAATTTTTGTGTGTATATATAATGAGCTTTTCGCTTGCAAAATAGCATTTCACTGACTATTACACTTTTACTACGTCATACTACTTTTGACCAATAAAACGGTACGAAAGGACATCTTTCAACCAATCATGGCTGCTTATCTTACAATTTTATCGCGTCCCTATAATTTGTTTAATTTTATCGTTTCCCCAGCATTTGTTTATTTTTATCACTACCCTAGCATTTGTTTCTTTGTTTGCCAACATTTCAAACTACACTGGTCTGGACGTGGGAAAAAAAAAAAAAATTGCAAATCACTCCAATCGATGCTCAGCACTTTCAAATATGACTCGCATTGGCATTCAAGGACAAGAATTAATAAAGATCACTGGTAATAGCTGTGCATCTTCCCTGAAACCCTATTTACAAATAAATGAAGAGCACCATTCGGAAATCCTGAATAAGTTGAATAATAGGCCTACACCATGGTCCACACCTGTGGAGTAACGGTCAGCACGTCTGGGCGCGAAACCGGGTGGCCCGGGTTCGAATCCCGGTCGGGGCAAGTTACCTGGTTGAAGTTTTTTCCAGCGTTTTTCCTCAACCCACTAGGAGCAAATGCTGGGTAACTTTCGGTGGTGGAGACCCCGGACTCATTTCACCGGCATTATCACCTTCATTTCATTCAGACGCTAAATAACCTTAGATGTTGATACAGCGTCGTAAAATAATCCAATTAAAAAAAATAATACACCATGTATATCAACGAATTCACTTTTTTTAAGCACACGTCCAATATAACACCACCGACCACTAAAACATTCAAATTTGAAAATTGTACTTTCAATAATTATTCCTTTTAAAATTATTCATGTTTATTTTTTATGTCATAATCGTTAATTAAAACTTTTCTTGTTTATTTCATCATCTCTAATTAAAACTTTTCTAACACTTGTTTATATTATTTAGGTTATGTTATAGCTTCTGCTATATGATATTATGGATAGTCACGTATCAGAGATTGTTTAATACTAAGATTTATTGAAACTCATCTGTCAAGTGACGTTGATTACTGGGATCCGGATAATTGAAGTGGAATGCAAATATTTTAATAAAAATGAAACTGAATCAACAAAGCCTTCTTGACTAGTAACTGTCTACAGAATTCAATGAAGATTCCATAGTTGGCACAACTGGTAACAAGAAAACAGCTAATCATAAAACACTACTGCCATCTAGCGTAATGTTGAGATGGTACAATAATACATTTGAAGACGGTTGTATTTTCGTAAGTCAATTAATATTTTATTGTAGTGGAGTACTTTGTTACTTCTAATCTTTATATACCTTCTTCTAATCGTGTAATAGTCAATTAATTCCCACTCGAGTTTTGATTTTCTCTAGATAAATCAAAACCTCTAGTGAGATTACTGTTGATAAATCGCTATTAAATAACATTTTTCTCGAGATTTCGCAATTTGATAGGAAATTCGCATTTTTTCGCACTTTAAATTCTGCTAGAAAATCATGATAAATCACCTTATAGATGAAAAAAAAAATACGGTACTTTCTATCCCACTATTAAAAAGTTCGCGAATTTCATAAATGCTAAATTTTCAGGTCCCTATACATGATTATCTTCTGAGACATTTTTTATTTTTACGTTCAACGGTGTTTATGTTTGTCACTACAACATAAAATTAATGTATGTTAATTATGCGTTTCTTGTTTTGTCTTGTAAATAATTTCGCTATCTCCCTTGGCTCTTCACGCGACCCCCAGTTTTGGAACCACTGCTCGAGTCCCTTCGATGATGCTGTAGAGCAGCGTTTCTCAAACGTTTTTGAAGTGGGGACCACTTTTTTAAGTCAGAACAGTTCCGCGGACCACCTTACTCTTCTTCCCTTCGAAAGCAAAATTTATCATTTTTGCAGCATATTTTAATACCAGTATACTTATATTTTAAAATAGAATTAATTAAAATCAATTAAATTAAATTAATTTTATATTAGTATTAACTAATTAATTTAATGTTAATGGAAGAAAATTCATTTTTTGTTTCTTTAATAATTCAAGGCTATTAGAGTTTGGATAAACATTTTAACTTATTAAATAAAAAAAATAAACGTTGTTACACTTTATGAGATGGATGAGCCTGCCGATTCTTGCACAGTTGTTCTATATTTGGACGTATACTGGTAAGCTTAAGTCGGAGATCGTCACATACATCGAGTCGATTTCGGTAGCCTACTTTGTTTTTATTAGAGTTAGTGATGAAAACCCTTTCTCACACAGATATGTAGAAGCAAACTGAATTATAATCATACCTTTCGCTTGGAATTTCATTTTAATTTCTGTCTCATTCGAGAGTTCAATTAACTGTTTTCTTTCACTCAATGAAAGTTTGTTAGTTTCAATATGGCAATGAAAGTGATCACGAACCCATGAAAATTCGTCATATTTGCTTGAAAAATAAGTTTCAAATTGTGACCTCAGAGTTGTATTATTGGTGTACGACGTACAGTACGTGACCATTTCAATCTGCAGACTGAGTGTCGGCAAAACTATTAAGGGAAGACTCCACTGAAAATCATGAAAATTTTTCCAAATTTTTTTTAGCTATTTCACTTATTCATAATTTATATTTTATACCCCAAATAGATTCAGCTCGTATGTTTACACTTTTTAAATTAAGGCTGGAAGGGGGCGTGGAATTTAAAGAGCTGTCAAAATTGTTTTTCATCGAAGAATTCTTTTTTAAAATTTCTGATTACAAATCTAGTACCTTTTTGTTAGCTCCCTGAAGTTACTAGATGAATGTAGCGGAGGAGAATATTAATTTATATAAATATTCATTTTATTTTCAAATCTATTTTTCTGTTTTCATTTTTGTTGATTCAACACCAACTTTCTTATGCCAAATACTAATCAATCTGGATGAAATTTTTATTGCAAGTATTTATGAGGTAGCTGCATGTTTCTATGCATTTATTTTGTGAGAAATGCTGCTAGTTTATTTTATTAATATTTTTCTTAATGCTGCTAGTTTATTTTATTAATATTTTTCTTAATGCTGCTAGTTTATTTTATTAATATTTTTATTATGAAAAATATTAATAAAATAAACTATCAGCATTTTCACAAAATAAATGCATAGAAAGAAACATACAGCTACCTCATAAATACTTGTAATAAAAATTTAATCCAGATTGATTAATATTTGGCTTAAGAAAGTTGGTATTGAATCAACAAAAATGAACACAGAAAAATAGATTTGAAAATAAAATGAATATTTATGTAAATTAATATTCTCCTCCGCTACATTCATCTATTAACTTCAGGGAGCCAACAAAAAGTTACTAGATTTGTAATCAGAAATTTTAAAAAAGAATTCTTCGATGAAAAACAATTTTGACAGCTCTTTAAATTCCACGCCCCCTTCCATCCTTAATTTAAAAAGTGTAAACATACGAGTATTTGTAAACAGAATTGAACTGAATCCATTTGGGGTATGAAAATATAAATTCTGAATAAGTGAAATAGCTAAAAAAATTTGGAAAAATTTTCATGATTTTCAGTGGAATCTTCCGTTAAGAAAGTCATAAATACATGAAAAGGTTCGGTCCTCTGTTATGAATTCGGGTGGTTCCTGGCTGGATTATAGGCGCGGCGCCAGATGTGCAGGGAAACGCCACGTTCATAGTGCTTTAAATCCCTTCTTTTGTTGTTGAGAGTAGATTGGGAAGTCAGTAGACTCATACGGTGATACATTTTATAAAACATCAGTACTGGCAGAAAAACTAAAAGACGATTGCCATGTGTCACTTCCAAACTCTGAGATTTTCAGCTATAGAGTGATACGCAATTCGTTTGAATTTTAGTTTTCTTCTGCCTTTTTTGAAGGCCCACAAGGGCAGACCACAGGTGGTCCGCGGACCATAGTTTGAGAAACGCTGCTATAACGAAATTCAGTCACTTGAAGTCATAATAATTCTCGGACAGTAGGTACACCCACAACAAAACTCGATACACTATCAACATGTTCTTCAACGTAATGTCCCGGAATCAGTTGTCAAGGAATACAGGGCAAGGATTTCCGTGATGCCAGTCGTGCGTCCCGTTCGAATTTGAACGGTACAGACAGTAGACAGACAGACGATAATGCGGGGAGGCATATAACTGTTCAGTGCACAAAACGAATGAGACGCCTGGAAGACTTTCTTTGCAAATCTAACTCGTTCACCTTCATGAGATAAAACGAAGAAACACACACTACATCAAGGCTACCGTGGGCGGGTTCACTGAATCCTAAAAGAATAAAAAATAATAATAATTTGGCGAAAGTTGCCTTGTGCTTATATGGCAATCTGCAACCTACCCGAAACATAAGAAAATATAGCATACGTGGATGTTGGCATGGCAACAAAGCGCTCCTCACCACTAACAAAAGACAGCAGCTTGTGAGTAGCCAATATTCAAGGTGAAAAATTTACAGAAAGTCATGAGCAACACACTGCTATAATTTCAATTTCAACAATGTAACAAAATCGATTATATTATGATCATAATCTACAGACTTTACACTATGTATTGACATAGTGTGACGTCATTAACTTCTATCATGTGACCACAAGCAATGTTTGCAAAATGGTCGACAACGATGGTTCATTTTGATAGCGTCATTAAATTCCTTAATTAAATTGCATTGTATTGTATTTATTAACATTCCATGGTATTCATACATTGCTTTACAGATAGAATATGGAACGAGTCAAAAAACTTAATACTATTATAAAGTCTTAATTTATAGTCACAGTCTAGATGAAATATATACAGACGAGATTTACAATATAGTCTACTAGTACAACACAAAGTTTTAGTATCAATTTCATGAAGCGTTGTTGAATGTCATGAATTCACCTACAGAATAGAAGGCGTGAGATATTAGGTACTTCTTTAATTTGGCCCTAAATAATCTTATGTTTTGAGTTTCATGTTTTATATCGATAGGGAAGCTATTAAAAATTTTTACTGCCATATAACGGACTCCTTTTTGATAGCATGATAGACTTGCCGATGGAGTATGAAAGTCATTTTTGACTGTATTTATGCTATGAACTGTTGAATTAGTTACAAAGTTTTCACGATTATATAAGAGGAAGACTATTAATGAAAAGATATACTGACAAGCCATGGGCATTATTTGTAGTTTTTTGAAAATAGTCCTACACGATTCCCTAGATTTGGCACCTACTATTATTCTAATTACTCTTTTTTGTAATAGAAATATACTGTTACTATCTGTGGAATTTCCCCAGAATATTATTCCAAAACTCATTACCGGGTGGAAGTATGCAAAGTATATTGTTTTTAAGGTATTGATATTTACTATCTTTTGCATAGATCTAATAGCAAACCAAGCTGAATTTAGTTTGGGGGTAATTTCTTTAATATGATTTTTCTAATTTAACACATTATAGATTTTTAAGCCAAGACATTTGGTTGTTGTTGTTTCTAATAGGGGTCTATTGTTAATTATAGTCACAGTCTAGTTTATACTAGTATAACACAAGGGTTAGTATAGATACTTAATACAAGACAGAAATATTAATGCAGTCTGTTTATACTTCCTTATATGAACTGTTCAGTATTTAAGAAGCACTGTGTAAAACTACGTCCTAGTTTTGAATGTAAAAAAGCCTACAGGTAGCGCAAGATGTCAAAACATAGAAATGCAGTTTTTAAAACGCAAATTCGTTATTTTGTTCTCCTGTAAAATTTTCTTTCACGACTTTAGGTCCCTTTTCGCGCAACGGGTCACATATTACAAAATAAAATAAAATTAAAAGTAAATGCCACTTAATTAACTCTCGAAGAATATCAGGGTTAAGCATGAAATTATTAAATGAATAACGGTACAAATTAATATTGGATGTACGAGTATATTATATCTACAGACTAAAACTTATTTTATATTGAATGTTGAGTTTTGATAATATTTCGGCTACCATAATACAATTATAATTTTTACAGCTACGTGCAATTGTTTTTCTTTATTCCAAGGAGGCGTAGATAGGCCTAATTATTTGTATCTTCTGCTTTCGAGGAAAACAATAGAATGCCTTAAGAAAACAGCCGAAAACAGACTACAAAATGAATGCTATTACTCACAAATTCAGTGTTACCAACTCGATTCTTAAAAATCCGCTATGAGACCGTGCAGAAACCGCTGAATTGCTATATTGGTCAATGTAAAATTAGATTATTTTGCCGCTGTGAGTGCTAAAAATAGCTGCTAAGTACCTATATAAGCAATACAAATTTCATAAATTTTATCCGCTAAACTAACACTGAAAAACGCTAGATCTAGCGGGAAAACCGCTGAAATGGCAACACTGCTCACAAGCCAAATTTAAACAGACTCGTGTCAATAATGTAATGTCACCTTTAAACTCACGGTTTTTTTGACACAAGATTTATTATTTGTGGATATGTGATCTGGAAATAATTATCGCGACAAGAAACATTCCCTACGTTGAATTAAATTACCGGGAAGCTATTAGTACCAAGAGCTCTTACTGTTAATATTGTAACCTGATATTTAAAAAGGATTAAACCCTAACACTCACTGCAACAAAACCTAATTTGACTTTCTTTAGTTTCCGTAGTTAATAAGTCACTTATGGACAATGGCACAGAGGCAGAGCTGCTCAAATATCCGCTCTATGACGTCTTTCTCCACCACCCAGTGCCTTTGGCCTCGCCGGAACTGGATTCCGGCTCCACAGTTCGTTAGTTCGACTAACGGCTCCTCCTATTTGATCGATAATATATCAGATCTACCTCATAAAAAAAAACATAAATACGAGTTTGAATAAAATCAGGGAAAGGATTGGTTACTGGTGCTCTACACGTATATTGTTTAGTCAACTGTCCTGGAATCTCGTGACACCATTAAGGCATCATTCATGAGGCAACTAAGTTAGGAGATAATGGAGTTTGGTGGCTAGTTCCTTTCCCCCTCCTTACCGTACATCGCTAACTAGTAACGTATTTATGTCCGATTATTAAAGAGTCCTCTGAAGTTAAGTATTTAGGCATAATTTTCGATAATCATTTAAAATGGAACCAACACATTAATTACCTTTGTAATAAATTACGTAAAATAGTATATTATTTTGTTTTATTGAGGAATTACTTGTCAATAAGTTTATTACGGACAATTTATTTAACTTTATTTCAATCGTTAATTATGTATGGAATTATAGGATTGGGTAGCTCATTTAAATCCAATTTTAATCCACTTTATTTATTACAGAAGAAAATAATTAAAATATGTCTTCATAAACCTATTGATTTTCCATCTCAAAATTTGTTTCTAGACTTTAATGTACTTAACGTAAGACAAATTTATTATATTGTATTAATAAAATTCATACATAAAACTCGAAATAATTTTGAATTGTACTCTCATAGTTATGAAACAAAAGGTATGAATTCTTTAAGATTGTTTGAACCAAAATGCAACACTGTTACAGTATTTAATCATAGTAGTAATTCAGGCCCAAGAATATATAACAAATTTATATTTAAATATCCTAATCTTGTCAATTCTAATAGTTCTAGTATTAAATTTAAAAAGTTATGTATGGATTTTATAAAAATTGAAAAATTGTAAATTTAAATTTATATACTATAATTGCACAGTAGACATAAGACAAATTGTATTGTATAATTATTAATTTCAATTCAGGAATCCGCCCCTGAGCACGAGTTCTACTCTTTCAGGGGCGAGCTAAAGTTTTTCTGTATATATTATATTTTATGTTACAATTATTAGCAAAATAATAAATAAATAAATAAATAAATAAATAAATAAATAAATAAATAAATAAATAAATAAATAAATAAATAAATTTCACGAATCAGCAGGGAGCGAAACTTGTTGCCCGATAGGAGAGAGGCAAGTGGTTTCAGGTTAACTGTGTTCTAGAGTCCCTCTACTGTGTACAGCAGTGGCAAAAAAACCGGACCGACCCTTATAGCTGATTTCAGAGCCTTGTTCACTCTAGAGCACGATAGACTGGTAACTAAGACTTTCGTGGTTCGAATTCTTCCTGGGAAGGAAACTTTTTTTTTTTTGTTCCTTATTCAAATTTATTTCCCAATACTTTTAGATTGCAGCGATATTTTACTACTTAATTAACTTATTATTCCCAGAACATGAATTTTACCAGCAATCGAAAAGTATTGGCAATAAATTTGAATAAGGAATAAAAAAAAGTTTCCTTCTCAGGCAGGATTCGAACCACGAAAGTCTTAGTTACCAGTCTATCATGCTCTGGAGTGAACAAGGCTCTGAAATCAGCTACAAGGGTCGGTCCGGTTTTTTTTGCCATTATTGTATTGTATTGTATTTATTAACATTCCATGGTATTCATACATGCTTACAGCTAGAATATGGAACAAGTCAAAAAACTTAATACTATTATAAAGTCTTAATTTATAGTCACAGTCTAGATGAAATATATACAGACGAGATTTACAATATAGTCTACTAGTACAACACATAGTTTTAGTATCAATTTCATGAAGCGTTATTGAATGTCATGAATTCACCTACAGAATAGAAGGCGTGAGAAATGAGATACTTCTTTAATTTGGCCCTAAATAATTTTATGTTTTGAGTTTCATTTTTTATATCGATAGGGAGGCTATTAAAAATTTTTACTGCCATATAACGCACTCCTTTTTGATAGCACGATAGACTTGCCGATGGAGTATGAAAGTCATTTTTTTGACGTGTATTTATGCTATGAACTGTTGAATTAATTACAAAGTTTTCACGATTACATACGAGGAAAACTATTAATGAAAAGATATACTGACAAGCCATGGGCATTATTTGCAGTTTTTTGAAAATAGTCCTACACGATTCCCTAGATTTGGCACCTACTATTATTCTAATTACTCTTTTTTGTAATAGAAATATACTGTTACTATCTGTGGAATTTCCCCAGAATATTATTCCAAAACTCATTACCGAGTGGAAGTATGCAAAGTATATTGTTTTTAAGGTATACAATAGAAGGCAGCGTGGGTCGTGTCCCGTTAAACTACTGTGCCTTAGTTGTTCGTTGTTTACTTGTTTTGTGTTGCAGTCGACGAGTAACTTTTTTAATTAGTTATTTTACGACGCTTTATCAACTGCGACGAGTAACTTACATCATTGACTAAGAGACCACAGAATTCCGTATTAATTTCGAGTTGTTTCTCTTTTGAACTAGCCCGTCAATATATTTTCGCTAGTGTTTGATAAATATCTACACTGCGTCCATCACGTCAAGTTTGAAACGGCAGAACACAGAAGGACGACGGCCAGTTGTGAATAGAACTTATTACTACAGGTAGGGTAAACAGACAAAAGGTGTGGAGGCTGCAGAGAGTCAGTGTCAAGGTTACGAACAGCAGAGGGCGGTGAGAGATATCATTGTGTTCGAAACGTACAAACAGTTGAATGTCGCACCCACGCGTATTTGGAGCTATACTTGTTTCTTTTTTTTAAGATGGGACATGGCAGGAGCGTTGCGATCGGAAAAACAACTGAATGTCACATAGCGTGGTAGGCCTGTTGCTATGGTAACAACCGAAGTTGGCAAAAGAAAATGGTTAGGTTTAACCCTTAGGGTATCAAGTAAGCTGATCCGGACTATGTAACGCGTGTAAATGTAACTAAGTGGTTCGGGAACATTTTTATCACACTAAAAGTACACGACCTTCATGAGCATCATTT
Source organism: Periplaneta americana (assembly GCF_040183065.1). Lineage (NCBI taxonomy): Eukaryota > Metazoa > Arthropoda > Insecta > Blattodea > Blattidae > Periplaneta > Periplaneta americana. The sequence goes on along the minus strand of NC_091119.1, from coordinate 198,499,577 downwards.
TGTGGCAAATTTTATGGTCGTCTGTTCTTATCGTCTCTCACACGTGGTTTCTTCCCATCTGCTCAACACTTCACAGCTATGCCGTACAATAGATCTCATTCATAAGTAAGCAGAGACAGGAGTGGCGGAAATAAACGAGTGAACAGATTTCTGAAATCTCCAACTCAATGGAGTGCCTAGATAAAGCTTCCTTGTCGTCCGAGACTCAGTCTGTATTTATTTTGTTACTCAGCATTACAGATAAATTGGAGAGCGCCACCAGATTATATCCAAACTATATTTAATCTACACAAAACAATCTATATCATACCACCTTCTTCCAAATAAATATCCAGAATTCGAATTAACCAACGAATTATTTCTTTAAAACTATTCTTAATATAAGGATTTATACAGGGGCATCATTTTATTTTTACTTCAATTTTTATTGTACTTGAGTTTTTTAATGTACTTCACTCCCACCCCTTCAACCGTCTTCCACACAGATCCAAGACCGCATATACTGTCATAGTAGCCACAGTACGTTCCAAAAAATGTTCGCATTTTCCAGTGACGAGAGAGCTTTCAATATTGAATCATTTTCGCACAGGTACTGTCGTCCATTTGCCTACGTCGTATCCCGGTTTCCCAACCAGCTTTTATTCGCCAGCTATTGGCTAGGCTGTCTTAGCTCTTTTCTGATAACATTAATTTCTGTTAGGAATTGGACGCCTACGTAATATTATACAACTGTTTAAAATAACTTAAATAAAAGGGCCTCGTTAAGTAATTAACTGTCACGTGATTTCCCTCCTTTCTACGACCCTGCGATATAACCATTTGGACGGACAGTATGTCTGAGTAATTTTATCTTATGGGCAGAAGTGAAGATTAATTTACAGTACTTAAGGTACTCTTTTATAGAGTAAATACAGAATTATTTCAACATGAGTTACTAGTACGAAGAACTGGTAATTGGAATTAAGTACAATATGCTATAGTGCGATAATATGCACATTAGAACTGAAGCCTGTATCGAAATGTGTTTAAATAACCATATTATGATTATTTTTCAATTTAACTTCATTCTCTATATTGTACGCTAATGTGCTGTAGACAGTATAATATACACTGCATAATGAATACGTCCTCATGGACAGCTCAGTTCGTGAGTAAAAACACTCATTGTCAATACTGTACTGTATTTTGATTAAACAAAAACCTAATGAAAATGATTAAACTCAAAAGCGCAATATTTCAAAGTTTACATAAATGGATGAACTACTTTTCTTCCCTCCTATATCTAGTAAAGTGATTTGTTTGTATATTACGTCAGTATCATCGAACTCCAGTCGTGGAAGGGGATGATCCAGAGGTATAGGCAAGTTAATATTAAAAATGTTAGTAAAAATAAAATGATGTCCCTGTACACTTGAATACAATAATAATAAGTAGGCCTAATGAGCGTGTAGTGTACACAATCTTAAACACTGTGGTGCTTTATCTATGTTCAGACAAAACCTAGGCTAGCAATGATAGCTAAAGAAAACACTTCAACTTTCTTTGCGTTAAACTTGTGTATTAGAGTATATCGAAATGTGTTTTTTTTTAATCTAAGGGTTCGAAAAAGTTGCATTATTGTGCCAATGTTTCGCAAAAAAAATTTGGACCTCCTAGAAGCACTTTTAACTGAGCCCTAAAGTTTAGGGTATAAAGTAAAATTTTTCGAATTTGAACCTTTATTTGTAAGGTACAGTAAAATGCTCAAGTTATCCCTTCCAAAGTGTGTTGTTTCAAGTTATTTGGCAGTTTGTTGCCCGTCTCAATGTAATCCCAGGTGCACACACACAAACACGTGCATGGCATCATGAGATGAAGATATTACGTAAGTAATTTGCTACCGAAAGCAGAATCGCAAAAAAAATTTGGACCTCCTAGAAGCACTTTTAACTGAGCCCTAAAGTTTAGGGTATAAAGTAAAATTTTTCGAATTTGAACCTTTAATTGAATCGGTCATTGCAGAAAGGGGATAAGTCATAAAATCTTACTTTTGAGATAATCAATAAAAACTGCTTTCTTCTTCCAATACTGGAGTAATCATTATAAATATTTTTCCTTACTTTGTTTATGAATAGTGAAGTCTAATACATCAAGTTAGACATCTCACATCTCAAACACTTTTGTTTAAAGCTGTTTAATCGAACCATGACTTATCCCCTTTCTGCAAGGAATTGTTAAATATAAAAGAAAAAAATATATAATTTACAATTTTGGGCTAATGTAATATTTGAAATTAAACTAAATGTTAATAATTACAATGATAACGATGTTTCTGTGTGTAATTACTACATTACTATCACCATTTACATAATTATTTTTGCATTTTAATCATTATTCCAACTACAAAAATGTACCAATATGTGATTTTATATCACAGTTTTAAATCAAAACTCTACTTTTAAACTAATACTTAAAAACTGCATATAGGAGAGCACAATAAAAATACACTAAAGTACTACACAAAATCATTTGTTTCAATTATTATAGAGTGTATTGTTAGACGTTGGAAACCACGTCATTTGTAGATTCCTTGTCACAAGATGGCCAGTTCAGGATCTCTTCGTAAAAGGAAGTGTGTTCCAATGGAATGTATTGCCTCACTTTCGATGTCTCCAAGTTTTTTTCGTATTAATGGGAATTTTAGCATTGTATGCTTTTGTGTAGGTATTACTATGCGTCCAGAACCTGGGTTTTTCATACAGAATCTGTTTCTTCATTTCACTACTAATGAAGAAATTGGCAGTCACACATCCTGGATCATCTTTAGAGTAAACAAATTGACTGAATTGTGCTGAAGAAAACATATTCTTATCTTTCTCTTTCTTCCTCAGTGTGTCTAATGAGTTGGTGGTTTTCTTATAATGCTCTGGCCACCACTATTTAAAATTCAAAATATCAACAGTAGTAACTGATTCTACAGAAAATCTGTTGTTTGTGTTTGCCTGGTGGATCAAGGTATTGCATTGCTCTGGCACATATACCCTGTCTGTCTTCCTTAGTTTGCGCTTCACTACACCAAAGTTGCGGTCACAGGGAAGAAATGAATGGCCTCGTTGTGGAAAATAATGAATGATTTTGTTAAATCTCCCCATTTGGGTCAGTGCAAGCAACACTCGAATTAAGGTATGATTTTTATTTTGCCCTCCACAGTTATCAGAGGAAAGTTACAATTCCTTGACTGAAGAAGGGACATTATTTTCAGTGAAGTTCAGAAGGAACACACTTCATTTGAAGATTTGTGCCCTATAACTTCATGATAGGAATAGAATTGCGCCGTATGGTCTTTGAAATTATTGTGAATGTTGAAAATTGATGACCCAAAGTTGCGTCTAAACAAACAATGAGTAGTTTCTTATCCACATTGTTCTCCTGTCGTACGGGCTGCTACAGACTTCCCAATGGAATTGACGTTCCAATCCCTTCAGTTTATTTTTCTTATTTACATTTCTCCGGTAGTTAATTTCATTGCGTTTACGTTTACCACTAATAACATAGTTTTCTTCCCATGGGTCACTTACTACTTCTAGCTTATCTGTCATTTTCCTTATCAGCTGATGGGCGCGTAACTTATTAGATCTGCGGCACTCAGTTGCGTCACGTCGTCAGTCAGTGCAGAAAGAAGGTAAGTCGCTGACTTGTCCCCTTTCTGCAATGACTGCTCTGCTTATGGTACTCTGCTTTGCGTTGAGGATGAGCAAATTTGTCCCATTTCTGTATGGAAATGTGTGTCTAGGTCTGGAGAAAGCAGTGGCACTCTTAACTCATTTTCGCGTTTTTCATGACTTATCCCCTTTCTGCAATGACCGATTCAATTGTAAGGTACAGTAAAATGCTCAAGTTATCCCTACCAAAGTGTGTTGTTTCAAGTTATTTGGCAGTTTGTTGCCCGTCTCAATGTAATCCCAGGTGCACACACACAAACACGTGCATGGCATCATGAGATGAAGATATTACGTAAGTAATTTGCTACCGAAAGCAGAATCGCAAAAAAAATTTGGACCTCCTAGAAGCACTTTTAACTGAGCCCTAAAGTTTAGGGTATAAAGTAAAATTTTTCGAATTTGAACCTTTAATTGAATCGGTCATTGCAGAAAGGGGATAAGTCATAAAATCTTACTTTTGAGATAATCAATAAAAACTGCTTTCTTCTTCCAATACTGGAGTAATCATTATAAATATTTTTCCTTACTTTGTTTATGAATAGTGAAGTCTAATACATCAAGTTAGACATCTGACATCTCAAACACTTTTGTTTAAAGCTGTTTAATCGAACCATGACTTATCCCCTTTCTGCAAGGAATTGTTAAATATAAAAGAAAAAAATATATAATTTACAATTTTGGGCTAATGTAATATTTGAAATTAAACTAAATGTTAATAATTACAATGATAACGATGTTTCTGTGTGTAATTACTACATTACTATCACCATTTACATAATTATTTTTGCATTTTAATCATTATTCCAACTACAAAAATGTACCAATATGTGATTTTATATCACAGTTTTAAATCAAAACTCTACTTTTAAACTAATACTTAAAAACTGCATATAGGAGAGCACAATAAAAATACACTAAAGTACTACACAAAATCATTTGTTTCAATTATTATAGAGTGTATTGTTAGACGTTGGAAACCACGTCATTTGTAGATTCCTTGTCACAAGATGGCCAGTTCAGGATCTCTTCGTAAAAGGAAGTGTGTTCCAATGGAATGTATTGCCTCACTTTCGATGTCTCCAAGTTTTTTTCGTATTAATGGGAATTTTAGCATTGTATGCTTTTGTGTAGGTATTACTATGCGTCCAGAACCTGGGTTTTTCATACAGAATCTGTTTCTTCATTTCACTACTAATGAAGAAATTGGCAGTCACACATCCTGGATCATCTTTAGAGTAAACAAATTGACTGAATTGTGCTGAAGAAAACATATTCTTATCTTTCTCTTTCTTCCTCAGTGTGTCTAATGAGTTGGTGGTTTTCTTATAATGCTCTGGCCACCACTATTTAAAATTCAAAATATCAACAGTAGTAACTGATTCTACAGAAAATCTGTTGTTTGTGTTTGCCTGGTGGATCAAGGTATTGCATTGCTCTGGCACATATACCCTGTCTGTCTTCCTTAGTTTGCGCTTCACTACACCAAAGTTGCGGTCACAGGGAAGAAATGAATGGCCTCGTTGTGGAAAATAATGAATGATTTTGTTAAATCTCCCCATTTGGGTCAGTGCAAGCAACACTCGAATTAAGGTATGATTTTTATTTTGCCCTCCACAGTTATCAGAGGAAAGTTACAATTCCTTGACTGAAGAAGGGACATTATTTTCAGTGAAGTTCAGAAGGAACACACTTCATTTGAAGATTTGTGCCCTATAACTTCATGATAGGAATAGAATTGCGCCGTATGGTCTTTGAAATTATTGTGAATGTTGAAAATTGATGACCCAAAGTTGCGTCTAAACAAACAATGAGTAGTTTCTTATCCACATTGTTCTCCTGTCGTACGGGCTGCTACAGACTTCCCAATGGAATTGACGTTCCAATCCCTTCAGTTTATTTTTCTTATTTACATTTCTCCGGTAGTTAATTTCATTGCGTTTACGTTTACCACTAATAACACAGTTTTCTTCCCATGGGTCACTTACTACTTCTAGCTTATCTGTCATTTTCCTTATCAGCTGATGGGCGCGTAACTTATTAGATCTGCGGCACTCAGTTGCGTCACGTCGTCAGTCAGTGCAGAAAGAAGGTAAGTCGCTGACTTGTCCCCTTTCTGCAATGACTGCTCTGCTTATGGTACTCTGCTTTGCGTTGAGGATGAGCAAATTTGTCCCATTTCTGTATGGAAATGTGTGTCTAGGTCTGGAGAAAGCAGTGGCACTCTTAACTCATTTTCCCGTTTTTCATGACTTATCCCCTTTCTGCAATGACCGATTCAATTGTAAGGTACAGTAAAATGCTCAAGTTATCCCTACCAAAGTGTGTTGTTTCAAGTTATTTGGCAGTTTGTTGCCCGTCTCAATGTAATCCCAGGTGCACACACACAAACACGTGCATGGCATCATGAGATGAAGATATTACGTAAGTAATTTGCTACCGAAAGCAGAATCGCAAAAAAAATTTGGACCTCCTAGAAGCACTTTTAACTGAGCCCTAAAGTTTAGGGTATAAAGTAAAATTTTTCGAATTTGAACCTTTAATTGTAAGGTACAGTAAAATGCTCAAGTTATCCCTACCAAAGTGTGTTGTTTCAAGTTATTTGGCAGTTTGTTGCCCGTCTCAATGTAATCCCAGGTGCACACACACAAACACGTGCATGGCATCATGAGATGAAGATATTACGTAAGTAATTTGCTACCGAAAGCAGAATCGCAAAAAAAATTTGGACCTCCTAGAAGCACTTTTAACTGAGCCCTAAAGTTTAGGGTATAAAGTAAAATTTTTCGAATTTGAACCTTTAATTGTAAGGTACAGTAAAATGCTCAAGTTATCCCTACCAAAGTGTGTTGTTTCAAGTTATTTGGCAGTTTGTTGCCCGTCTCAATGTAATCCCAGGTGCACACACACAAACACGTGCATGGCATCATGAGATGAAGATATTACGTAAGTAATTTGCTACCGAAAGCAGAATCGCAAAAAAAATTTGGACCTCCTAGAAGCACTTTTAACTGAGCCCTAAAGTTTAGGGTATAAAGTAAAATTTTTCGAATTTGAACCTTTAATTGTAAGGTACAGTAAAATGCTCAAGTTATCCCTACCAAAGTGTGTTGTTTCAAGTTATTTGGCAGTTTGTTGCCCGTCTCAATGTAATCCCAGGTGCACACACACAAACACGTGCATGGCATCATGAGATGAAGATATTACGTAAGTAATTTGCTACCGAAAGCAGAATCGCAAAAAAAATTTGGACCTCCTAGAAGCACTTTTAACTGAGCCCTAAAGTTTAGGGTATAAAGTAAAATTTTTCGAATTTGAACCTTTAATTGTAAGGTACAGTAAAATGCTCAAGTTATCCCTACCAAAGTGTGTTGTTTCAAGTTATTTGGCAGTTTGTTGCCCGTCTCAATGTAATCCCAGGTGCACACACACAAACACGTGCATGGCATCATGAGATGAAGATATTACGTAAGTAATTTGCTACCGAAAGCAGAATCGCAAAAAAAATTTGGACCTCCTAGAAGCACTTTTAACTGAGCCCTAAAGTTTAGGGTATAAAGTAAAATTTTTCGAATTTGAACCTTTAATTGTAAGGTACAGTAAAATGCTCAAGTTATCCCTACCAAAGTGTGTTGTTTCAAGTTATTTGGCAGTTTGTTGCCCGTCTCAATGTAATCCCAGGTGCACACACACAAACACGTGCATGGCATCATGAGATGAAGATATTACGTAAGTAATTTGCTACCGAAAGCAGAATCGCAAAAAAAATTTGGACCTCCTAGAAGCACTTTTAACTGAGCCCTAAAGTTTAGGGTATAAAGTAAAATTTTTCGAATTTGAACCTTTATTTGTAAGGTACAGTAAAATGCTCAAGTTATCCCTTCCAAAGTGTGTTGTTTCAAGTTATTTGGCAGTTTGTTGCCCGTCTCAATGTAATCCCAGGTGCACACACACAAACACGTGCATGGCATCATGAGATGAAGATATTACGTAAGTAATTTGCTACCGAAAGCAGAATCGCAAAAAAAATTTGGACCTCCTAGAAGCACTTTTAACTGAGCCCTAAAGTTTAGGGTATAAAGTAAAATTTTTCGAATTTGAACCTTTATTTGTAAGGTACAGTAAAATGCTCAAGTTATCCCTTCCAAAGTGTGTTGTTTCAAGTTATTTGGCAGTTTGTTGCCCGTCTCAATGTAATCCCAGGTGCACACACACAAACACGTGCATGGCATCATGAGATGAAGATATTACGTAAGTAATTTGCTACCGAAAGCAGAATCGCAAAAAAAATTTGGACCTCCTAGAAGCACTTTTAACTGAGCCCTAAAGTTTAGGGTATAAAGTAAAATTTTTCGAATTTGAACCTTTATTTGTAAGGTACAGTAAAATGCTCAAGTTATCCCTTCCAAAGTGTGTTGTTTCAAGTTATTTGGCAGTTTGTTGCCCGTCTCAATGTAATCCCAGGTGCACACACACAAACACGTGCATGGCATCATGAGATGAAGATATTACGTAAGTAATTTGCTACCGAAAGCAGAATCGCAAAAAAAATTTGGACCTCCTAGAAGCACTTTTAACTGAGCCCTAAAGTTTAGGGTATAAAGTAAAATTTTTCGAATTTGAACCTTTATTTGTAAGGTACAGTAAAATGCTCAAGTTATCCCTTCCAAAGTGTGTTGTTTCAAGTTATTTGGCAGTTTGTTGCCCGTCTCAATGTAATCCCAGGTGCACACACACAAACACGTGCATGGCATCATGAGATGAAGATATTACGTAAGTAATTTGCTACCGAAAGCAGAATCGCAAAAAAAATTTGGACCTCCTAGAAGCACTTTTAACTGAGCCCTAAAGTTTAGGGTATAAAGTAAAATTTTTCGAATTTGAACCTTTATTTGTAAGGTACAGTAAAATGCTCAAGTTATCCCTTCCAAAGTGTGTTGTTTCAAGTTATTTGGCAGTTTGTTGCCCGTCTCAATGTAATCCCAGGTGCACACACACAAACACGTGCATGGCATCATGAGATGAAGATATTACGTAAGTAATTTGCTACCGAAAACAGAATAACGCAACATCTTCTAGCGTGTCATCATATTACGTCACTAATACGTCAGTAACTGCGCGTTTGCAAAGATACAATTTATTACTTGGGAGGAGTTGGGTCGGAGTTCAACCTCTCCATGATTTGACACTGAATTAACTTGCAGATTGATATTAGTACATATGTTTTCGGACGAGTCGTTTGTGTACAAGTGGCGATCATGACGAGGACTGTCAATATTCAATCTTTACTACTCAATCTTTACTACTCAATTCTTCTTCTTCTTCTTCTTCTTCTTCTTCTTCTTCTTCTTCTTCTTCGGTCGCCACAATTTTGTTGTCCTATCTTTTACCTTGAACTCTTTAATCACATCTCCCCATCCGAGTCTGGATCTTCCATGTGTTTTGTTATAAATTTTCTTAACTAATTTGTCATCTATCATTCTATTAACATGACACTTTATTATTTGTCTTTTAACAAAACCGATTATATTTTTATTATGTACTAGCCGTACCCGTGCGCTCCGCTGCACCCGTTAGAAATAAATATAAAGTAATTATATAATTAAAATAGGACATTTGATCCAGGGAACATTCGTGTTTGATAGAAGGATAAATCGTTTATTATGTTACTTAATTTAAATTTAATTAAAGAATTAAAATGCGATCATTTTGATCCAGAGACCACTCATTTCGTCATAAAAATTAGTTTAGGAAATACAGGAAACGAATGTACAGAATAGCCTATCAAGTTTTCTGTGCATAAGAATATATTTTAATCTTACCTGTCCTCGATTCACTCAGGAGTTACTGTGATAACATTATAGCATTATGTCCATCTAGAGAAACTACACTTTCCAATGGTGAAATAATAATTAATTATACAAATCGGTTAATTAAGCTTCTGATATTACTTCATAGAAACGCAGAAACATTATGTGTAGGCTATCTTTCATAGCTTTCGATTGTTGTTGTCCAAGGCCCCTTATAGACGAAGTCATTTGTTTTTTAATTCATTACACGGCCTTAGATGGCAGTTATTTTAATTTTAAAACTCATTTATCTCATTAAATATCAGTCCTATCAAAATTTTTCAAAGAATAAAACTTATCGGAAATGATTTTTAAAGCAATTTTTATTATGTAACATTTTTCATAAAAATCAATAATAAGCGAGATATTTCGATTTATTTAATTCAGGCCCCCTTATAACCCCCCTTTTAAATAATGTATTTTGAATGCCATATAGCCTATAATCTAAGTTACAACGAACTTAATTTATATTCCAATTTTCATCGAAATCCGTTCAGCCATTATCGCGTGAAAAGGTAACAAACATACAGACAGACAGACAGACAGACATACATACAAAAATTTCAAAAAAGCGATTTTCGGTTTCAGGGTGGTTAATTATACATGTTAGGACCAATTATTTTTGGAAAATCGAAAATTACCAGAAAAATTTCGGCTACAGATTTATTATTAGTATAGATGCTTCTGTAGGTTCACTGTTTGTTTAGATCAGGCCTGCACAAGGTTTGCGCTCTCCGAGCCGGCTCACAGCTCATGAGCGGAATGCAGATATTAGCTGCGCTCTGTATAACGGTGGACTGGAAGAAGGGGTGATCTCGTACAAAATAAACACAAAAGGAAGTTGTACTATTACGGGTGCTTATGAAATGAATCCCCGTTCAGTGTTTGCAAAACTATCTTGGACTATTATTAATTAATAAAGAAATATTTATTTTACAGAAGTAATAGAAATTCTATAGCTACTTAAATGTACAAGATCATTTTGTTATATTTTTATTTATCAGTACATCAAAACGAGGTTTTATGCTGTTGGCAGCTGAAAGGAACAGTAGCCTACTGATCGTAATGAAACATCAGTTACAGATGTTCGATGTCTGCCTTTATTAAAGTTGATTATAGAAAACAGTTGCTCACAAATATAAATGTTGAGCCAAACATAGCAATCATTTTCACAGTCAGCCTGTGTAGTCGTGGATATTATTGCTAATGTTTAGTCTTGTAAAACTCAACCAGGCTAGTAGTATTATTCAAACGATCTTTAGCCCTTAGGTCACATTGAAGATCAATAAGTTCGAGCTGTAAATCGTTAAATGTTAAATGTTATGTTCCGTCTTTTAGATTCCTTCATACCATACTGTAGCAGTAGGTAAGCAACGTGAAACAGTTACTGAGAATAGGCCTACACATTGCACTCCACTAGATAACTGAGTGGTCGTTTCCCTCTCCTCTACCTACAGCAAGTCTATGTCATTCTGACATATCTTCCTTTCCGGTTCGGCGAGCGGTAAACACCGCTCTCCCGCTCCGAAGGATCGCTCGCGCTCGTTGAGCGCTGTTTGTGCAGGCCTGGTTTAGATTCTCCATATGTCATTTGGTTCTTTTCTCGGTCCATGTATTTTTCTAAAAATTCTGCTTTCAAAAATCCTTATTTTTTGTTTTATAAATTCCTATGCGACCCGGTTCTACAACCATAGGTTACTACTGATGTATAACGTATCATCTTGATTTGTTTCGAAATAAATTTGCTTTTGGAGAATAAGTTTCTATCATGCCGTAAATATTACACAGAACACAAATAAGTAACAAATTTAACATTCATATTTGCATATTAGCCCTTATTATTTTGAAGTTACATCTGTAGTACTCATTGCAATAAGGTGTAGCTTTCAACTTTTTCTAACCGCTTTGTTGATTATATTATGGCCGAACAGATGGCCTTGAAACCGTGATCATGAATAAAACAGTCTGTAAATACATGGATATTTATTTCTTAATGGTTCTGAGTTTAGATGGCCATGATATCGTGATCTTATAACCTCTCCGACTTGAAATATCTATTTAATACAAATTTATACTATCCTAGAAAAAAACATTGTATGATACACATTCGTAAAATTATCTTTATGGCCCTCGTGTGTTTGTGAAACTTGGCTTCGTCTCACTTCACAAACTTTACACTAGTGTCAAAAAGATAACTTTACGAATTTGTATCATAAATATTATTTTTATCCCGTGTTACTGAACCTTTTGTAGGGGAGTAGTGGGTACAGTGAGACACAAAATATTAAGACGTATGTATGCAAGTGAAATTTCAAGTATTTTTAAAATCAAGTGCATCAGAAATATACATTAAAACATACATAAACAGAAATGGTAATAGATAAAGGACATAATATACAATGCGTGTTTGTCAAAAAAATGCAAATGTCTCATTGTTCCCATTCAGGAGGATACAGTGAGACACCACAGTGTCTATTAACGGAAATTGAAATGATTTACATTTATTTCAAAAGAAAAGAAAGCTTGCTGTGTCTTTATCTTACTACGTTCTGTAGACTTATTTAGAATCATTTTGATGTCTGACTTCGAAACCATTGAAACATCAGCAACATTTGGAAAAGTGAATTAATCCATGACTTTTCAAACTTTTGCGAAAAAAATAAAATGAATTTTTGGTGACAACAAAGCTTATAATTATAAGAATTTAATTTAATTCTTTATCATTTTTTAATATTTTCTTAAATTTTGTGAATAGTTTTTTATTTAAGAAATCATTAAAATATAATGTATCCATTATTTTAAGCTATAGTTCCTAAATTGCTTTCTAGTATGTTCATTTTTAATGTTAGTTACCGGTAAGTGTAATATAGTTACAGTTTATTTATCATTGGTAAATGGGAACAGTGAGACGTCTCAGTGTACCCTTCAATGGCATGTCTCACTGTTCCCTTTATGCATAGTTCGTTTAAAATGGCGTCATCTCTTCAAAATCAAAACAAGAAAGACGAAACTTTGCCAAACATAACGTCAAATACCATAGTATTAGGTAACAAAACATTCATATTTTTATTTGATTTGTATATCCAATATAATCTTCATTAAACACAAGCCAAAATTTTACTTCTAGAGTGAAAAATTACTAATTATTTTTTCATGACTCACCTTTATAACTACAATCAAATCGAGTACGAAAATACTGTTACTTTACTCATGCTACATACAACTCCACTGTTACCAACATCTCAACATCAAAATTTACCATCTAATAAAAAATGTCTCACTGTTCTCCCTGTCTCACTGTACCCACTTCTCCCCTACTGTTAAACCAATTTTCGTTCCAAATTCTCTTGCTTCAGTAAATGCTTAACAAATGAAAGAGGGCATTTCGTGTAGCTGGGATGCATGTTGGAAGATGTTGTTGCCTTCGCTAGTTGGCCTGACATACTAAGGGTTTTCCCCCCGTTGCCTTCCAACGTGGCGGCCCAGGTTCTATCCCTGCCTGAGCCACGATGGAATTTGTGGTGGACAAAAGCATGCGCAAGGGGATTTTCTCGGGATTTTCCCGTTTCCCCTAACTAGTATTATCATTCCACCATACTCCATAATCATCCTGACTGGAAGGTCCCGAGCCAGGTCTCCAAAACAAATAAAAAAATGGCTGAACAGTTGCATATATTTCGTGTTTAACCCTCCTGCTACCAATGGGGGGTAATAAGATTACTCAACTGATGATTTTTAGTATGGTTTCCATTTTTCTCCACACTTATTTTTTTAAATTCCTTGTTTTTGTCCGTTACACGTAGCGTACGTCTACAAATATTTTGAAATAAGAATAACATATACAATTCATCTACTTTAAGAAGTAATTCGCTTTATTCATCTGGGGTAATCTTGTTATTCTCTTTGGCAGTCTGTATCATGTAAATTCCAGGTTATGAAATTCAATCTGTACCTTAATTTTCTTCATTTCTGAGTTTGTCTGGTTCCAAATTATTTTCTTTTGTGATATTTATATAATTATTCATATTGTTATGTATATTATCATTTTTTTTTACTTTTTATTCTTATGTGTTACGGTATGATTATTCTAAAAGCGATTTTGTTACAAATAATTATTATTGAGACCTTTTTCGAGATGTTCATTGTAGTAGCTTTAGGTGATGTTCGAATATTTTAATTTCAAGAAAACTAATTTGTTTTATGGGTTTTATATTTTTATTTATTTGTTTTTGGAACTTTTTATTGATTTTTAAATTGTATTTCATTATAAACAAATGTTTTGGAGATGTTCATGGTTGTATAGATTGTCTTCCAATATTTCAACAAATAACTGAAATGATTTCTAATTTATGTTATAATACTGTGACATTCATAGTTTGTAGCTGTGTTTTTTCCACCATGTCACACTATAGAGGGTGTAGGAGTTTATCTTGAAATACACGAGGCAAGTTTAAATTTACTGTATACCTTATATTGTTAGCAGTAACATATTAGGTTCTCAATTTTGGTGTACGTTTTCAACAATTTGGATCGGAACTTTTGAACCACCCTGTATTTAAAAAAAATAGGACGATTATTTTGCATTTTTACATTTTCTGGAGGTCTACAATCAATAATACATAAATGGTTAAATATTCCAAATGCTTAAAAAAGACCAGTACATGATTTTGATGGGGGTAATTGTATTACCCTCCTTGGTATTAGCACAGTCACGAAGCTTGAGTTTTGAGGATGCTAGAAACAATAGACTGTGACGGTTCTATTTTGCGTTGCCTGTAATGAGACGATATTAGTGATCCTAGTGGTGAGCAACTATCTAATGTTTGCATATTTACTACGTATTGAGCTTCGCGACTGTATATACTAGACTGTGGTATTAGTAAGCTGTAATAAACCTTGGTAGCAGGAGAGTTAATAAAGACTATTATAATATGCCAGTCGTTCTGGACTTTCAGTGATGTCATGCATCTTTGAAAACAAGTTTAACGCACAAATTGCAGTCTATAAACAATCTTGTTTCCTGAGTATTCCTACAATACTTTTCCAAGAACGCTTCCATCAGAATGCGTAGGACTGCGAAGTCGGTACCTTTTGTCTAGAAGGCAAGTTGCAACAGGATTTCCGTAGCGACGAGACTGAGACCTTCGCCTTGGAAAATTTGTTATGCTTTGGCTGCTGAAATGTTTTGTCGCGAAAATGAGACAGGAAATGAGAAATCGCACACGTGAGCAGAGTAACCCGATACACACTTCCTTTCATTCTACTGCCTGTAAGAACGTACGCTCTGTTGTAACTGTAAGTGCTCCGCTATGTTGAGAAGGAAAAAGCAAAATAAATGCATATGGGTACAGACTGTTTCAATACGTATGCGATTCAGTTTAGGGGGCAAATTCAGGAAATTTTGTATGTAGTATTCTAAATAAATTCCTTTCAGAACGAAAGTTTCATTTATTCGGATCAAATTTCTGCAATATTAAAGGAAAAAGCTTTTTTTTTTCTTTCCAAATCATGTATTATCACAATACACTGCTCTCTTAAATTGACTGAGCATATTGAGAAAATGACACTCGGGAGAAAATTAAACACAGAATAAATATGGGAAATGCATATTATTATTCAGTTGAGAAGCTTTTGTCATCCAGTCTGCTCTCAAAAATCTGAAAGTCAGAATTTAAAAAAACAGTTATATTACCGGTTATTCTGTGTGGTTGTGAAACTTGGACTCTCACTTTCAGAGAGGAACATAGATTAAGGTTGTTTGAGAATAAGGTTCTTAGGAAAATATTTGGGGCTAAAAGGAATGAAGTTACAGGAGAATGGAGAAAGTTACACAACGCAGAACTGCACGCATTGTATTCTTCACCTGACATAATTAGGAACATTAAATCCAGACGTTTGAGATGGGCAGGGCATGTAGCACGTATGGGCGAATCCAGAAATGCATATAGAGTGTTAGTTGGGAGGCCGGAGGGGAAAAGACCTTTGGGGAGGCCGAGACGTAGATAGGAGGATAATATTAAAATGGATTTGAGGGAGGTGGGATATGATGATAGAGACTGGATTAATTTTGCAGAGGATAGGGACCAACGACGGGCTTATGTGAGGGCGGCAATGAACCTTCGGGTTCCTTAAAAGCCAGTAAGTAAGTAAGTAATGCAATATATTTAAATGTATTAATTCCACTTAATTATGTTATTAAAACATCATTGTAAATCACAGATCATACACGTCGTAGATCCCCCTGCCAGAGCCTGGGGAAGTTTTCTACGCAACCTTGAACGTTACTCTGCCTTATTTTTTAAATGAACGGAATTACAATAACTGGCGAATATTTATTTCAGTTGGTTATTTAACGACGCTGTATCAACTGCGAGGTTATTTAGCGCCGATGAAATTGGTGATAGCGAGATAATATTTGGCGAGATGAAGCCGAGGATTCGCTATAGATTACCTGACATTAACCTTACGGTTGGGGAAAACCTCGGAAAAAACTCAACCAGATTATCAGCCCAAGCGGGAATCGAACCCGCGCCCCAGTGCAACTTTCAATCGGCAGGCAAGGGCCTTAGCCGACTGAGCTACACCGGTGGCCACGAATATTTACTGTATGTTCTGAAGAATATTACCTTCAATGGATCACAGTTTTTATTTTATTTATTTATTTATTTACTTAACCTGGTAGAGATAAGGCCGTCAGGCCTTCTCTTCCCCTCTACCAGCGGATTACAACTACAATATTAAGAATACAATTACAATTATAATTACAATTAATATTAAATTTACAGATACAATCAAAATCAAAGTACTAAAGGATTAACTGATTAATAAAAGCTAGACAATTTATTGTAAAAGTTAAGAAGAGAGAAATATTTTTTTTTATTAATTAAGTAAAAATTAAACCTACTCTACGCAGTAAGAAAATGCTTAATAAGTTTGCTTTTGAACGCTACTAAATTCCGACAGTCTCTGATGTCACTGGGTAGGGTATTCCACAAGCGCGAGAGCGAGATTGTGTATGATGATGAATACGATGATGTCTTATGTGTTGGTATGGCTAGTATGCGGCTATTTTGCGTGCGTGTGAAGAGATTATGATATGATGACAGGTAACTGAAACGGGAGGCAAGGTAGATAGGTGTAGAGGTGTGAAGGACTTGGAAAAGGAGAACAAGAGAATGAAAATTTCTACGTTCGTTAAGCCGTAGCCTTACTTACTTACTTACAAATGGCTTTTAAGGAACCCGAAGGTTCATTGCCGCCCTCACATAAGCCCGCAAGCGGTCCCTATCCTGTGCAAGATTAATCCAGTCTCTATCATCATACCCCACCTCCCTCAAATCCATTTTAATATTATCCTCCCATCTACGTCTCGGTCTCCCTAAAGGTCTTTTTCCCCCCGGTCTCCCAACTAACACTCTATATGCATTTCTGGATTCGCCCATACGTGCTACATGCCCTGCCCATCTCAAACGTCTGGATTTAATGTTCCTAATTATGTCAGGTGAAGAATATAATGCGTGCAGTTCTGTGTTGTGTAACTTTCTCCATTCTCCTGTAACTTCAACCCGCTTAGCCCCAAATATTTTCCTAAGCACCTTATTCTCAAACACCCTTAACCTATATTCCTCTCTCAGAGTGAGAGTCCAAGTTTCACAACCATACACAAGAACCGGTAATATAACTGTGTTATAAATTCTAACTTTCAGATATTTTGACGGCAGACTGGATGATAAGAGCTTCTCAACCGAATAATAAAAGGCATTTACCATATTTATTCTGCGTTTAATTTCCTCCCGAGTGTCATTTATATTTGTTACTGTTGCTCCAAGATATTTGAATTTTTCCACCTCTTCGAAGGATAAATTCGAAGAGGTGGAAAAATTCAAATATGTGGGTCCCTATCACCACGGCATGGCGCGTCCTCAGGTTGCGGATAGAGGAGACGGCCTCCAGATATGGAGGGTAGCTGCGAATATATTGAATAAGCAGTCGTGGACAGCCGATAAGGGGTGATCCCTCCAGCTTGGGGGTTGGGCGAAGGGCTAACAACCCATCACCGTAAAAAACAGCTTGTTACGAATCCCTACAATAAGCCGTAGCCATGTGAAAAAAAATGTTTTACTTATATTATTTTTATAATTTTAACATAAAGTAGCCAGGTCGCCAAGTGAAAATTTTCGTCGCCACAAAGAACATAAAAGGCGCCAGAATGGCGACAAGTAGCCACATCTGGCAACTCTGTTTGTATGGTCAATTCTGCCTCACATTGTATATAATTCGAAGTAGAAATAATAGATGCCTCGTGTGTTCAGTAATCAATTATTTTATCTCCAAAGAATGTGTACAACACTCCCATGATAAATACTGTTATCTTTATGTTTCTACTGTGTCAAAGATGATAGATAGTTTAAACCGTTTAAGATTAGATGATTTCCTTCAAGGCTGGCGTCGGGCCTCATTCCTTGAGACAACAGAAAAAAGAACACATTTATTCAATAGGGATATATTATGCGAAGTTTTACCGCTAGATGGCAGGAGCGTTCCATGCGGCGCAACACATGTTGTAGGGCTATGTTATGTCATAATTGCTACAGTTGATTACGTTTTCCCTCTTGTTGGTTTTCAGTGCGTGTAAACATTATATTTTGTTACTAGCCATACCCGTGTGCTCCGCTGCACTTGTTAGAAATAAATATAAAGTAATTACATAATCAAAATAAGACGTTTGATCCAGGGAACAACTTTTACAACAGCGCAAGATAATCTACTTTGCTCATTACCCAATTTTTTTTTGCATTGCATTTATTGCATATATATATTTTATGTATTTTAACACGATTCAATTGAGCGTAGTTAAAATTTGAATTATAAAATAATGAATTGCTAAGCTAACGTACTATTACTGCGTACTAAATCAATACACTCTCGTTGTTCGTTAATTCTCCGAGATTAAAATGAGTGTACATAAATATTATTTTAAGAAATACAGAAAACGAATGTACAAAATAGCCTATCAAATTTTCTGTGCATAAGAAGCTATTTTAATCTTACCTGTCCTCGATTTACTCAGACGTTACTGTAATAACATTATAGCATTATGTCCATCTAGAGAAACTACACTTTCCAATGGTGAAATAATAATTAATTATACAAATCGGTTAATTTAGCTTCTGATATTACTTCATACAAACACAGAAACATTCTCTGTAGGCTATGTTTAATAGCTTTCGATTGTTGATGTCCAAGGCCCCTTATAGACGAAGTCATTTGTTCTTAATTCATTGCACCGTCTTAGATGGTGTTATTTTAATTTTAAAACTCATTTATCTCATTAAATATCAGTCCTATCAAAATTTTATAAAGAATAAAACTTATCGGAAATCATTGTTAAAGAAACTTTAGTTATGTAACATTTTCCCCAAAAATCAGTAATAAGCGAGATATTTCGATTTATTTAATTCAGGCCCCCCTATAACTCCCCTTTTAAATAATGTATTTTGAATGCCATACAGCCTAAAATCTAAGTTACAACGAACTTAATTTGTATTCCAGTTTTCATATAAATCGGTTCAGCCATTATCGCGTGAAAAGGTAACAAACATACAGACAGACACAAACAAAAATTTCAAAAATGCGATTTTCGGTTTCAGGGTGGTTAATTATATATGTTAGGACCAATTATTTTTGGAAAATCGAAAATTACCAGAAAAATTTCGGCTACAGATTTATTATTAGTATAGATTATTTTGTATAATCTAGAATAATTTAATATAATTCAATATTTTCTTACGTTATAATTTAATTTAATTTATAATAAATAATAACGTAAACCTGTATAATATTGAGCGATTCCCCGAGATGGGTGGGTATCTGCAGTATGCAGAATATAGATACGAGTAAATTGAACGTTCATGAACCTAAACGAGAACTTTGAGAACGAGGTGCACGAATAAAAAAATAGGAACTATGTCGAAGGTGAATATTGCCCTCTTTAATCATTAGTATTTAAGAACAGTACGCTAAAATTAGGATATACATTCACCAATGTGTTTTTTTTTTTATAGGGAAGGGACTATCGAAATTGAATTCCTTGCATTTCTTTCTGTTGTTGCAGAAATATCAAATGCAATTTTGAATAGGATGATATAATATGATCGCAGTATTATCACGATTAGTCGTGCGTTTTGTAGGTTAAGGACATGCAGTTTTGAATACTATGTAGGATGATTTTGAAAATTTGAAGTTAAAACATGGTTTTAATAATAATTAGGGTACAGTACATTAAAAACATTATTCACGAAATGGATTTCACTTGGGATCGTCCTGAATAATAAACATTCCAGTTTATAGAGAGTTTACTGCAGACGTAAACTTCGGAGACTCCTACAACTACTGCATATAATCTAAGCTGACATAGCTCGCTGACGAGGTTGCATATGTTTTTATTAATTTTTCTTTTTCCTCTTCCAAAATGAAACTGTAGTCAACAATTCCTTACTTGAAGTAGTTACTTTTATTTAATAGCTAGCACTTTCGAGGCGCAATTTAATTACTTATATTTTTAAGGTTTAAAGCATATATTCATAATATTTCGGGACCTGATTGAAGACAAAAAGCTTTCCCTGGTTTTTACATATAGAAACATAACAAAAATTTGCCATTTTTAGTTGTTTTTAAGCGTGTTTAATATACTAATACACTACGTATATCCTCAATGTTTATATACCGAAAAACAAACACACACGGAAAGCGCATCCCTCAAAGTACACGCGCGCTATCTGTTGGTGCTAGTTCAGGATATCCCTATTGCGAAAGAGTCCTATCAGTCAAAATATCCCATTTGTGACCTTCCACACAATTTATGATTTAGAAGACGAAACCACGGAGAAAATTACTGTCATCAACTTCAAAACTAGAAGCCGCTGTCACAAGATGCGTTTCTAGGAACTTAGTGACGGAAGTAAGAATTAGGAGGTCCATACAAGGCGCACAATACTGAAACAATAAGCTAAAATCTGCGTGCAACATTTTAATGTCAAGGATACATTAATTTCGGCAACTAAATAGCTAGTTAAGAAAGTCACGCCTCTAATAAACCTTTGTACGACAAAATAGAAGCCAATGCTATCCTACTACAGCGAGATAACGTGAGAAGCGAGTTGGAATGTTCTTCCTTTCTTTCTTTTTTATCCGTACTGTGACGTCAGTGGGGCTTGGCGCCCAGACAGCCAATGGCGTGCGTGGCGTGGGACACACCTCCTGACGCGAACAAAAATTTCTTATTGACCTCTTTAGTTGCATCAGCCATCAGCTGCCGTCGCCGTCTGGCTTTCATAATTGCTATTTACAACACGCCCGCCCGCCCATATTTGGGTTCGTGGAAAATAAAATAAAACAGCATGACTTGCATTCCAGCAAGCGCCTACTGCAGAAATGCTACACGGGCAAACCCACAGCGTAACAAGTATCACCAGCGTCCACCTTTATTCTCACCAGACTTTTGGAACATGAGGTTTCTTGCTTGGTTTATCGAATTACCACAGGTTACTACTTGAGAAAAATTCGCTCCGGGGCCGGGTATCGAACTCTTGACTCCCAGTTACACGCACTAGGATCTCTAACCACTGAGCTACGCCGAGACTCAATCCACAGTATCGGATCGAATCTCGTAGATTATCGAATTACGTGTTTCCTTATTTCAGCATATCTATTCTTTCGGTTATTTATCCACCGTGGCGATTCCTGTCGCTTCCGCAACTTATTCTCGTACTTTATGAAAGTTTGTTATTAATGAAGACAATTCCACACAACTCATATAATATCTGTTTTTCGCCTGTCGCTTCATGAAGTAATGAACATTTGTGCGAGATCGTGCGTATTTGCTTGTTTTCCGCACAGAACCAATACGGGTAAGTGTGAAATACCATATTCAGTATTCCCAACCTAACACACATAACAATTTCCCTCTTCTTACCGCTTAAGCGCGACATTCATTTTACTGCTTTAGGCTTTTAACATACGGCATTATTTTTAGAGACGTTTAACATAGTAATAATTATAAATTGGAAACTTACCACTGCAATTTCACCTAAATTGCAATGTTAATTATTGTTTTTAAATATTTGCAAAAATTAAGTAAAGTCTACTACTCCACGAAACTTATTGCATTCCTGATACAAGTAACATTAAGGAAGCCGTGAAAAAATCAACAAGATTCCAGATGCGGATGTTATTACTGCAATATGTTATATAAATAATATTGTTAAAATATTAAAATGAAAAATAAATCATTACATAACCTTACCGTTTGTTTTAAGTTCGCATTTACAGACTGGGGGAGGGGAGACAGACGTATATCACGGCCTGCTGGAGTATAGTAAACACAGAAAACATTTTACAGCAACAATGTTGAAGAAAGATATTTTGGTTTTCCGAAGTTGCCGTCATTAAACAGAAACCAACATGGAGATTTCATTGCAACTAATTAGAAATTCGTCTTTCAGGTATGTAATAAACGATCTTCGCACAAAATAATGTACGATACACGAGCGGTATGTTTGTTTTCATGTTCTCGGAAATTAAAAAAGCTCAACTACGTTTCGCTTTTTCAATCTTTTCCTCGACCATGATAACGTCAACATACCGCTCTTGTAACGTATATTACTATTGCAATAATTTTTTGGTTCTGGTTATGCAATGCTTTTTTCCTCTTAATTTACAAAATGCAGGAGGCGAACGAAAGTCATTTACGACACTCCCATGAATCGGACTGTACTGTGGTGTGTTTATTAATTAGTCTAAATGACGATACAAGAGGCGAGTGTGAACATATAAACAACGACAGACAGCCTTATCGCAATTCATTCTTGCAGTTCTCACAAAACATTGGCTCGCCTACTGGAAATGTCATTGAGGTCATCTGCCAAAATCGGTGCCTCCGAATATACTCGTACGTCTTATTTACAAATGGCTTTTAAGAAACCCGACGTTCATTGCCGCCCTCACATAAGCCCCCCATCGGTCCCTATCCTGAGCAAGATCAATCCAGTCCTTACCATTATATCCCAGCTCCCTCAAATCTATTTAATATTATCCTCTCATCTACGTCTCCGCCTCCCCAAAGGTCTTATTTCTCCCTCAGGTTTCTCAACTAACACTCTATTCGATTTCTGGATTCACCCATTTGTGCTACATACCCTAACAATCTCAAAAGTCTACCTTTAATGTTTCTAATATATGTCAGGTGAAGAATACAATGCGTGCAGTTCTGTGTTGTGTAACTTTCTCCTTTCTCCTGTAACTTCATTCCTCTTAACCCCAAATATTTTCCTGAGCATCTTATTCGCAAACATCTTTAACCTCTGTTCCTCTCCCAAAGTGAGAGTCCAAGTTTCAAAACCATACAGAACCGGTAAAAAAAAAAAGTATCCCCGTAACATGCCATAAAGGCACTTGGGGAGCATGGAGGTAGAGCCCCATGCTTTCCATGACCTCGGCACTAGAATGAGGTGGTGTGGTCGGCACCACGCTCTGACCGCCTTTTACCCCCGGGAAAGACCCGGTACTCAATTTTATAGGAGGCTGAGTAATTCATTTATTCATTCAGTGCTCTGCCCAAGCGTAGGTCTTTCGCTGCAAACCCAGCTTTCTTCAATCTTTTCTATTTCCTGCCTTCCTCTTTGTCTACTCATATGATCCATACATCTTAATGTCGTCTGTCATCATCTGATATCTTCTTCTGCCCCAACTCTTCTTCCGTTCACCATTCCTTCCATTGCATCCTTCAGTAGGCAGTTTCTTCTCGGCCAGTAACCCAACCAATTCATTTTCCTCTTCCTGATCAGTTTCAGGACCAATCTTTCTTTACCCATTCTTTCCTACACAGCTTTCTTATTCTGTCTGTCCACTTCGCGCATATCATTTTTCTCCATATCCACATTTCAAATGCATCTATTCGCTTTTTTTCACTTCGTCATGTCCATGACTCTGTCCCATACAATGCCACACTCCACACAAAGCACTTCACTAGTCTCTTCTTTAGTTCTTTTTCCAGAGGTCACTAGAAAACGCTCCTTTTTCTATTAGAAGCTTCCTTGGCCATTGCTATCCTCCTTGTGACTTCCTGACAGCAACTCATATTACTGCTTACAGCCGGTAATATAACTGTTTTATAAATTCTAAGTTCAAGCTTTTTTTTCTTAGAGCAGACTGTATGACAAAAACTTCTCAATAAATTAATAGCAGGCATTTCCCATATATTTTATTCTGTGTTTAATTTCCTCCCGAGTATCATTTATATTTGTTAGTGTTGCTCCAAGATATTTGAACTTCTCCACCTCTTCAAAGGATAAATTTCCAATTTTTATATTTCCATTTCGTACTATGTTCTGGTCACGAGACATAATCATATACTTTGTCTTTTCGGGATTTACTTCCAAACCTATCTCTTTACTTGCTTCAAGTAAAATTTCTGTGTCTTGCCTAATAGTTTGCGGATTTTCTCCTAACATAGTGCCAGTGTAGTGAAATGAGAGTGAAGTGAAAGAGTATCGGTACCAGTGTGCATTTCATATTTATGTAGCCTATGTGTGTGTGTACAGGTTGTAATGTAAAATTAGGTTCACTTATTAACTAGATTATTTTAACTTATTATTATTATTAATTGTATTGGAAATTTATCTTTTGAAGAGGTGGAGAAGTTCAAATATCTTGGAGCAACAGTAACAAATATAAACGATACTCGGGAGGAAATTAAACACAGAATAAATATGGGAAATGCGTGTTATTATTCGGTTGAGAAGCTTTTGTCATCCAGTCTGCTGTCAAAAAATCTGAAAGTTAGAATTTATAAAACAGTTATATTACCGGTTCTTGTGTATGGTTGTGAAACTTGGACTCACACTCTGAGAGAGGAACATAGGTTAAGGGTGTTTGAGAATAAGGTGCTTAGGAAAATATTTGGGGCTAAGAGGGATGAAGTTACAGGAGAATGGAGAAAGTTACACAACACAGAACTGCACGCATTGTATTCTTCACCTGACATAATTAGGAACATTAAATCCAGATGTTTGAGATGGGCAGGGCAGGGCATGTAGCGAATCCAGAAATGCATATAGAGTATTAGCTGGGAGGCCGGAGGGTAAAAGACCTTTAGGGTAGCCGAGACGTAGATGGGAAGATAATATTAAAATGGATTTGAGGGAGGTGGGATATGATGATAAGAGAATGGATTAATCTTGCTCAGGATAGGGACCAATGGCGGGCTTATGTGAAAGCGGCAATGAACCCGGGTTCCTTAAAAGCCAGTAAGTAAGTAAGTAAGTACTATTAATTGTAATTATTGTGTTTAATTACGTTATCACTGCCACCGTGTGTTTGCTCACTGCAGTGTAAATAAATACATACATATTCACGTCATCCGTATAAACAAGCAGCTGATGTAATCCATTCAATTCCAAACCATCTCTGTTATCCCGGAATTTCCTAATGGCATATTCTTGAGCAAGTTGCTTCAACCCGCAGTGAATTGCAAAAGCATTCGACAGAAACTGGTCTATATGGACTCTGCTGTACGTTTCACTGAAACACATAGGCTACTAATTAATCATACTAGTTTCTTGGGAATACCAAATTCAATAAAAGTATTACATAACAATTTTCTCTTAACAGAGTCATATGTCTTTTTGAAATCTACGAGTAGCTAATATTCTGACCGTATTTTGCTTTAATTTTCTCTTCTTCTGTGAAGTATACCATTAGACTACAGGGTGATTTCGTTCAAAGTGTACAAACTGCAGGAGATGATTCCTGAAAGGATAAGGAACAAAAATTGTATAATGAACGTACGTCCGGAAGTGCATAGGTTCTATGCTATAAGCATTTATTTATTCATTCCTTCAACAATACTACAATGCAATGCACGACGCAGTGTCATGAGACCACAGTTAGAGGAGGTGTTCGAAATGACTCCCACGGGCCTCAAGGCATGCGTGTACGCGCCGTAGCAGAGACTGTCGCACACGTTCAAATATTCCGGCTGCATCCGGATGGCGTCACAGGCAGCGCGAATGAGTTGTTCCAGTGTCTGCACGTCCGGGATGGGTTCAGCATAGACGACTGCTTTGAGATGCCCCCACAGGTAGAAATCTAACGGGTTGAGGTCAGGTGACTGAGGAGGCCATGGAATTGGCCCTCCTCGTCTGATCCATTGACCGGGGAAGATGTAGAGATGCCTCCGCGCACGCTAATACGGAAATGGGCTGGAGCACCATCATGCAACAGCCACATAACCATTCGTACTGCACAAGCAACATCATCCAGCAGGGGAGGGATGATCACCCGCAAGAAGTTGAGGTATTCCTCGCCTGTAAGGCGTCCTGGAAGGACAACTGTTCCAACGTAACGGTCGCCAATAATCCCCGCCCACACATTGAAGCTGAAACGGTGCTGATGGTTCACTTCCATCATAGCACGGGGATTTTGCATATCCCATACATGATTGTTGTTGAGATTGATTGATGATACCGCCCTTCGTAAACGTGGCCTCATATGTGAATAGGATGGATGACAGGAAGTTCCGATTACGAGTGACCTGTCCAAGGAACCAGCGATAAAACCGTTCCCGCAGAGGTAAGTCCCTCGGTAACAAGTCCTGCGCACGTTGCACGTGATAAGGGTAGTAACATTTCTCATGGAGAATGTTCCACATGGTCGTCTGGCTTACCCCACATTGGCGAGCCTGCTACCTGGTGCTGATACGGCGATCTTGTTCCACAGCGTTTATCACATCTTCCTCCAAGGCTGGGGTACGTATCTGGCGCACCCGCCCTTCATGGTGACCCAGTCCCGTAAACGAGCCTGTCTCACCCAAAATACCAAAAATTCTTGCAAACGTTGTATGTTGCGTGTGCTGTCGATGGGGTACTTTTCCAGGTACAGCCGTGCAGTCGCCCGCCCATTGCCATGTGCTTGTCCGTATTTAAGCCTGTTCGCGATTGGTGTATCTGACCACCGTAATTTAGCGCTGCACTCCCTACACAAACACGTCCACGTTAGGTTTAGTCGGCACTACCACTGAAGCGGATGTCTACGTAATTTACCGATACAAATGCTCGTTACCGTCATGGGGAACACTACCGCTCTCTAGTGAGGAAAGCATGCATTCCCCGACCCATGTTCATTATACAATTTTTGTTCCTTATCTTTTCAGGAATCATCTCCTGCAGTTTGTACACTTTGAACGAAATCACCCTGTATAATTCTCCTATTCATAAATGTCACATTTTGTCGGTCTGTACTTCTTATCCATATTCTTCTGATTGTTGTTATATTTCTTAATATTCCTCATGTTGTTTTCTTTTCTATATTTTTTCTGATGGTTATATTATTTATTCTTTTTTCCTCGTCTTATTTTATTTTGCATACTCTTCTTACTGTTATATTTCTTAATACTCTCATGTTGTTTTCTTTTCCATATTTTACAGATTGTTATATTTCTTACTATTCCTTTTAATTTTCACATTTATTCTTTTCTTTTTCACGTTTTCCTCTTCTCTCCTAATAATTAATCGTACCTTTTCCTATTCCCTTCTTTATTAAACTGTTTACCTTCTCTGTACTAGTCGCCTTTCTGTTATTCTTTATAATAACCTTCCCCATTATCAAATTTATTATTCTTATTCACATGAATCTTTTCTTCATTATTTCACTTTCAACTTGATTCTTATCATATGTCTCTTCATCTTCCTTTTCACGATATCACTCAGATTCCTCTACTTCTTTTCCCGTTCCTTACTGCCCTCTATTCCTCATCATAATTCCATCTCCTCATATTCCTCAAGCTCACATTCTCCGTTTCCTACATCATCATTTCATTACCTCATCATCTCTCTGCATATTTCTCTATATCTCATTTTACTTCCCATATCTTTCAGCTATTCTCCTCTGTGAGAAATGAAAAAGGGTAAAACATATGAACGAATTTCCAGCTTTCTGGGGAATAACCAGATGAAAAAAAATTCAGGGTTTCTTAACCGGTAACTTATGTAAACATTTTTCTGAACTCGAGAACATATTTATTTTGAAAGACAAACACTGTAAATCATTCCACATTTAGGAGTGAATTCAATCTAATTTGCATGCAAAGGATTCTCCTTTTCAGTGTATAAACTGCATACTGAATCCTGACAAGAATAAACGTCAAGGCCAAGTTTCCATTATATAACATTGCCATTAAGTCCTACACAATGAAGAGTCTAAAAAATTACTGAACAAAGAACTACCTCACCTTGACGAGAAAATTACTTAGTGTACGATTGGTACAAAGTAGAAGTGCATAATTTCAGATTACACGGACACCAGATTATGCCTCGGCTCCTGCCAGAGTTGTGGAATGATTAAACCAGGCATGCCAAACACAGGTGAAGGGGATCTCACTCCAAATATTTTAGACACGATTGATGTCCATGCATCGCTCTGAATCCGAAACTTGCTTCAGTGGCGGGTAGTAGATAAACTCATGTTGTAAAAACGCTTTAGTGGCGGGTAGTACATAAACTCATCTTGTAAAAACGCTTCAGTGGCGGATAGTACATAAACTCATGTTGTAAAAACGCTTCAGTGGCGGATAGTACATAAACTCATGTTGTAAAAACGCTTCAGTGGCGGGTAGTACATAAACTCATGTTGTAAAAACGCTTCAGTGGTGGGTAGTACATAAACTCATGTTGTAAAAACGCTTCAGTGGCGGGTAGTACATAAACTCATGTTGTAAAAACGCTTCAGTGGCGGGTAGTACATAAACTCATGTTGTAAAAACACTTCAATGACGGGTAGTACATAAACACATGTTGTAAAAACGCTTCAGTGGCGGATAGTATATAAACTCATGTTGTAAAAACGCTTCAGTGGCAGGTAGTACATAAACATGTTGTAAAAACGCTTTAGTGGCGGGTAGTACATAAACTCATGTTATAAAAAACGCTTCAGTGGCGGGTAGTACATAAACTCATGTTGTAAAAACGCTTCAGTGGCGGGTAGTACATAAACTCATGTTCTAAAAACGCTTCAGTGGCGGGTAGTACATAAACTCACGTTGTAAAAACAATCACCACTCTAAACACAAATTTGGATAAAGGTGATAAGTTCACATAAAAACTATGAACATTTATCTATTTAGTAATTAACTGATCGCTGACACCTCTTGACTTAGCACAAGTTATGGTAAATAATTACGCAAGTGATTACTTTGAAACATCGCAGTTTAGCCTAGGGGTGCTACTCAGCGAATGAACTACTTAAACTGAACAGGTTACTATGTGTTACCGTCCCTGCTTTTAAACTCACGTTTTTACCATAATTAACAGAACTAAACATAATAATATTTAGCCTATTATTTTCTTATTTATTATTTATAAATATTATAACTACTCTTTAATCATTATTTTAATTCGTATTGAGTATTTCTTCTGTGGACACCAAACCTTGGCAGACAGCGCCTCGTGGTGGAATTGAGAAACAAACTCGTTTCAGAATAAGATTACTATTGTCAAAGCCATATACAAAGAAACGAAGGGAGCATCAAGTCGGGCGTGCTTCAATATAGCATTATATGTATAATTAATTAAAACAGTCACATCACGGTATTAACTACAATAACATTTCATTTCTAATGGTAATAATACCATCAAAACACCTCAAGTTTTCTAGATTTTAATATCAAATACAAAGCTGTACTCAGAAAATTACACACCGCAAAATGAGACCTGTAAATTATTTTTAGTAAGTCTTGAAGATTTTAATAACCTATTGAATTTGAACTCTAAATATGTCAGCAATCATGCAGGTCATGGCCTTCGTGTAATAGTCTATTGTTTATTGCACGGCCGACTTGATGCTCGCTTCTCCTTTAGAGAGAAGCGAAGGGAGCATCAAGTCGGCCGTGGTTTATTGTAGTGTGTGTTTTGTTTTATTCTGAAATTCAATTGATTCTCAAAACTGATGAAAGATAGATTTTGGAAAATTATGTAGGAAAACTAACGCTTCACTGAAAGTTACTATTTTTCTGAAAATCCTTGGATGCCAAGCTTCAAAATGACGGGTCATTCATTAAAATCCGTTCAGCCGTTTTCCCGTAATTTCCATTACCAGTTCAAATTATATACATAATAGATTAACATTTTTTGAGCGAATTTAGGGATATATTATTTACATTTTTATTTTATTCACGAAATAGTCTTATGTCACTTGAGGTGTGAGATTTCCCAATTAAATCCAGTCGCTTCGCTAGTGGATTTATCGACAAATCTCAGACCTCTTGTGACATTACTATAGATCAGACGTGTCGAAAATACCATCGTGCGCCGAGCCACTGTGTAAGCTGCAACGTGCATAGCATCTATGGAGGGAGGCGGACACCCGAAGGGGAAATAGAACAACTGTCTGACTTATTAACGGATTTTCATTTTTCTTACGTCAAGCACTTAAATAAAATTATATACAGTACAAAGCTACAAACTAATGTTTAGTACGTGTAACGGAGAAAGAAATGTACAAGAAAACATAGGACACATTATCACAACCTGAAATTAATTGTCTTCAGAATGTCTCTGCGACAAAGTTTCAGAATCAGGAATTATGTCACTTACTGCCAATCGTAGTTGATCACGAAGGTGTTTGTCAGTCAGTCGTGATCTAAATTTGGTTTTTACTGTTTTCATTGTTAAAAATAATTTTTCACAAACGTAAGTTGTAGCGAACATGGCTTCAACAAAGCAAGCGAAAGAACGAAGCTTCGGATATTTATTTTTTTTGCCAAGGATTTGAAAAGTTCAACATTTGTCAAGTCCTTACATCTAGCTTTCATTTAACATCACATAGTAAATCAGTGAGTTTAAATTGAATATCTAACCGCATTATTCGTACATGTGCTGAAAAAGGATCGACGTACAGAGATAATAATAAATAATAATAATAATAATAATAATAATAATAATAATAATAATAATAATAATAATAATAACACTTAATCTTTTAATGTTTCATCAGTAACATGTAGTAACTTATAATGCCGTTTTATGTTATACAACCGTTTTCCTCGTAATACTTGTGAACAAATCATACATTTAATATTGTCATCATATTGTCAGCAAAAAAAAAAAAAAAAAAAAAAAAAAAAAAAAAAAAAAAAAAAAAAAATGCATTCTCCTATCCTATTTGAAACTTTCGTTTTTTATAGAGGTAGTCTACATGGTTTCGAGAGAGACATTGCGACGATACGCCACTCGCAGGTCAGAGACAAATACAAATGGAACGGAGTTTGACTCCAGTGAGAGAGAAGGTGGGGGTTGTAGGTAGGAAGCAAGGGAAATGCACTGCGAGCCACAATGTGCTCGTGAGTCGCCTTTTCGCCGCGGCTGCTATAGATAACCTTTCAGTGCTCGAAGTACAGCACTCCTAGGAAAACAGATAGTGGTGAATGATTCCTGCCTTTGGCGAATGCATCATAATCTTCTGTAATATAAGTCAAGGATTTCACATATTATCTTATTCACTTTACGTTGTGAAAAAGCTTTAGAAAGTGTGAAACATGTAGTTGCTATTACAGCTAATGAATTTCATTAACACGCTGCTTCTTTGTGTAACTACTATGAGTGGTAAATTTTCAGACCGCTTAGCAAACATGGCTTGTGTACATCCGAAACTTCTCGGATACAAAAAGTAAGAAAGTTCAGTAAATATGTCAAGTATTCATTTGCAGAGGTAAAATATAACTGTCAACACAACTGCCAATATGAATGAAGCGTTGCTACACATGTACAAAGTAAATTCCTGCAAGGATGACATCAGCCATCATGTTGCAGTACATAATTGGATGAAGGTTGTCGGCATACTGCAGAAAGTTTTGTTGTACAGTACAACCTCTCCTTACGGACACCTCCAAGATACGGATATTCCTCATATACGGACAGATTTTTATGTCCCAACTGAAATAATATAGAAATAATGATAAATTCAACTCTCGTTTACGGACACTTTCAGACACGGACACGGACAGCTGTTTCACAGTCCTAAAGCTTGCTTTACCTCCTGACTGCGGACAGAACTTCGAGTTAAAGACCTGATGTGTTAGAAAAATGGAAAATTTAGTTTTGAGAACTATACAGAAATTCCTTAACATGAAAGAAGACAGTAAGGGTCTCGTAGGCTACCACTAGCCCAGCCGGCTACCCCTTGTTAGCTGGAAGCGGGTGGATAAACAAAGTCATAAAGTTTAACCTGTCTGATGGGTCCAAGGTTTCCGCAATTGTGAAATTGTATTCGACACATGATAGGGTTAGTAGGATTATTCTCCTCACTTCAATCAGGTGTTCTGTTTCGAGAGACATGGCACCTGAAGGTAAAGGTTAAGTTGAAAACTGTAAATTACAGTACTGCATAACTGTAGATCTACAGTCTTACTAATAAACCGTGTATAGTTTTTATACGAGACTTATGCAGAGTTGAGACAGAAAACGTTACTAATAAACCTTGAATAAGCTATGGACGTATAAACAGGCTGTAACTATACAATGGGAATTGCTTTGCAGTAGTTATATACACGAAACCCCTTGTTTAAGCGTTGTATATAGAGAAAAAATGGCCGCCCCTCTAACAGCTGTTCGTATCGACTGTCATTTTATAATGATGGTTACCTTGTAACCACAGAAGAACAAACCAAAGATCATAGAATTATTAGAATAATATTGCTGTAGCTTGTACTCTTTGACCAAAATGTAGTGTGGTAATCGATTAGAGCCAGTTGTACTATCGATATTTAACACGCTACACTAGAGCGCTCTACCGGATGCAATAGAGAACCTCAGATATTCTATTACCTTTCGTAACGAATTAATGACGAAACTATGACGTAGCTATGTAACAGTTGTACTGTTATACACGACGTATGTAGTGATTATTAGCAAGGAATTTACACACGACTTATAAACGAGCTACTCATTGTATAAGTATAAGACAGTTAAACGTCTGTATATAGAGTTTTTATTAGTAAGACCGCTAGAATAAAACTGCATGGCACAGTACTGTATTTTACTTTTTGGGTCTTATTTACTGTAGTTCAAGGTTGCAAAGAATTTACTGTAGTGTACTGTATTTAGAATTAAACTACAGTAATACATTTCATTTAAAGCGTGAAGGGATATATAATGCATATTATAAATTTACTGTTAGATTGGGGAGCCTCCCTCCCAAAAAAGGACACCTCCCAGATGCGGACAGATTGTTACGTCCCTCCGATGTCCGTAAATGAGAGGTTTCACTGTATATGCTTCTATATTGGGATTTGGTAATTTCTTTTTAGTTGGTTATTTGAGGACGCTGTATCAACTACTTGTTATGGGATTGGTGATAGCGAGATGGTATTTTGCCGAGTATTCGCCACAGAACAACTTATCTGTAATGAATAACCGAATCTGATTCTTTTACGCTTCATTAGAGGGAAGATTTATGTTTGTCATAAGACGTGCGCATCATTTTCTTGGCACATTGGCACACTTGATTTAATTCTTCAGAAGACTCATAGGCGGAAGATGATGCCAATTAATGACATCAGGAAAGGCAGTATGAAAAATTGTGAAAGAATTGTTATGAACACAGTTTGTGATTCCTGAAGAAGTACATGGTCTCTCCGTCACTGGCAGTACACGGCGCATAGATATAATAGCTTTCAAGGAATCTACAAGATCTGGATTCATAATTGATCCCACTGTGCGTTTCGAAACGAATGAGAAACAGCCAGCAGAAGTGGATAAGGAAAAAAAATAATATCTACAATCCTACCATACCATATCGCCTCCAAAAGTACCAGCTAGAAGAGCTTGAAGTAATCGGTTGGAGCAAGAAGTACAGCTACTCTCTTCATGAAAGATGTGTTTAATCTTCAACAGAGGAAATTCTCTTCAAAATATGTGATTGGTTCTCAGTCAATAAATTAGTATTAAATTGTAACAAAACTAACATAATTCAATTTAAATCCTGTCCAAATTCAACGTCGCAAATTTCTAGAGCAATAATTAACAATAGATCCCTATTAGAAGCAACAACAACCAAATTTATTGGCTTAAAAATCGATAATGTGTTAAATTTGAAAAATCATATTAAAGAAATTACCCCCAAACTAAATTCAGCTTATTTTGCTATTAGATCTATGCAAAAGATAGTAAATATCAATACCTTAAAAACAATATACTTTTCATACTTCCACTCGGTAATGAGTTTTGGAATAATATTCTGGGGAAATTCCACAGATAGTAACAGTATATTTCTATTACAAAAAAGAGTAATTAGAATAATAGTAGGTGCCAAATCTAGGGAATCGTGTAGGACTATTTTCAAAAACCTACAAATAATGCCCATGGCTTGTCAGTATATCTTTTCATTAATAGTCTTCCTCGTATGTAATCGTGAAAACTTTGTAACTAATTCAACTGTTCATAGCATAAATACACGTCAAAAAAATGACTTTCATACTCCATCGGCAAGTCTATCGTGCTATCAAAAAGGAGTGCGTTATATGGCAGTAAAAATTTTTAATAGCCTCCCTATCGATATAAAAAATGAAACTCAAAACATAAAATTATTCAGGGCCAAATTTCTCACGCCTTCTATTCTGTAGGTGAATTCATGACATTCAATAACACTTCATGAAATTGATACTAAAACTATGTGTTGTACTAGTAGACTATATTGTAAACCTCGTCTGTATATATTTCATCTAGACTGTGACTATAAATTAAGACTTTATAATAGTATTACGTTTTTTGACTTGTTCCATATTCTAGCTATAAGCATGTATGAATACCATGGAATGTTAATAAATACAATACAATACAATACCTACATCTATTATTCCGATTGTAACTTTAGCTGCATTGAAAGGATCAATTGCTCTCCTGAAGCACTACCTATATTGGAAATGAAACTAAGTTCATTAGCATTCTTTACTTTTTTTGTAACATTTGCCTCTCTAAAACCACGTATATTTCCACTAATCACAAAATGTATTTGCAGCTATGTACTTGTAGGAGTTTCATTGCCAAAACAAAATTAATGGTTTACTGAACTTGTAAACATTTATATGGTTAAGTACTCTTTGTCCCTTGTGGCAGCTCACGAATAGTGAGAAGATTTCTAAATTTCTATTACTTACTTACTTACTGGCTTTTCAGGACCCCGGAGGTTCATTGCCGCCCTCACATAAGCCCGCCATTGGTCCCTATCCTGAGCGAGATTAATTCAGTCTCTACCAACATATCCCAATTCCCTCAAATCCATTTTAATATTATCCTCCCATATACGTATGTCTCACCAAAAGTCATTTTCCTTCAGGTCTCTCAACTAATAATCTACATACACTACCGGTCAAAAGTTTTCGATCACCTATCACAACTATCGATTTGTGGTTAAAACAGGGATTTCGCTTTGAATATTCTATCATATCATAATGCTAGAGAGATAAAATATTTATTTTGTTGGTCTATTTAGTTTTTCCGATGTGTTTGTACATTGACATAAAGTACATAGTTGTTTCATAGCTGATCGAAAACTTTTGTCCGGTAGCGTACATTTCTAGATTCGCCCATACGTGCTACATACCCTGCCCATCTCAAACGTCTGGATTTAATGTTCCTAATTATGTCAGGTGAAGAATACAATGCGTGCAGTTCTGCGTTGTGTAACTTTCTTCATTCTCTTGTACATTCATCCCTCTTAGCCCCAAATATTTTCCTAAGGACTGTATTTTCAAACACCTTTAACCTCTGTAATTTCTCCATTCTCCTGTAAGTTCATCCCTCTCAGTCCCAAATATTTTCCTAAGCACTGTATTCTCAAACACCTTTAACCTCTGAAACATTCTCCATTCTCCTGTAAGTTCATCCCTCTCAGTCCCAAATATTTTCCTAAGCACTTTATTCTCAAACACCCATAAGCTCTGTTCCTCTCTCAAAGTGAGAGTCAAAGTTTCACAACCATACAGAACAAATAACTGTTTTATAAATTCTAACTTTCAGGTTTGTTGAGAGCAGATTGGATGAGAAAAGCTTCTCAACCGAATAATAACAGGCATTTCCCAGATTTATTCTGCGTTTAATTTCCTCCCAAGTATCATTTACGCTTGTTACTGTTGCTCCGAGATATTTGAATTTTTCCAGCTCTTTCCTTATCAAGTGAAAAAGATCTGCCAAGTATGTTTATTATCATTAAATATGACATGTCTAAGAGATAATATGTTATTTTAGACAATAAAAAACCTTAACCTCAAAATTTTAGAGGGAAAGCAGTTCTGCTCACTTAAATGCTGAATCGTCATTTTGTGGCAGTCAAAAATTGTGTCATTAGCGATTTAATTTCAAAAGTCGGGGATATCAGCCAAAACTCTCTGTATTACATTAAATAGACAATTTATTAGTTCTCGAGTTTCCAGGATTACTTGCTCTTCATATTAAGTTTTCATTTCTTATATCCTTTCAGATGATACACAATATTTCCGCGCGTTGCTTAGCTACTCGCCGTCGATACAGATCCCAGAGATACTATTCATCAAAGGCTGACAACGGTTTTCATAATTTATCATTATGTTTCCAATGGTTCCCACTAGCATCTTTTGTTTTTATATTTTCTGCCGAACTCTTTATATCATTGTCGTGATGTGCGTAATTCTGACTTCATTTATTTTTCCTCATTCGCTGACCGAAGAAGTCGTGTTCACAGGGGCCAATATTTAATGATAAAACACAAAATTGTTGTAATTTTCAAAACTCTCTGTGGAGAATTTCCAGAGCCGGAATCTCTGACTTTTACTCACACTTCTAGATAGTTCGTGTGATCTGATAATCTAGAAAATTTAGAAGGATGTAATGGAATAATCAACTTCAATTCACAGCATAGTTCCAAAGCGTTCAGTAAGAGGTTATAATCAAGATCCTGTATGTAATGGTAACTAATGAAAACTGTTCATTGTTGATTAATGTTAGTGTTTTGTCTAATTTCATGGCCTACTCTCCATGATTGTAGATATGAGATGGAACAGATATTGTGAGAAAGGCAATGGACAGTTTCTGTGATAGAATGGGATATTATTTGGTTGCGAATGGTTCTGATTTTGAGCGTCTGTTCTAAATTTGGTTGGTGATAGTGTTTTGTTTAATTTCATGGCCTACTCATCATGTTTTTACATACTTATTTGTCTCAAGTTTGAAGTCCCTGAAACAAGTTTAATATACAGGGTGTATCAAAAATACGGGGCATAATTTCAGGTATGTATTTCCCACATGTAGACAATCAAAATAGTTCATTACAACATGTGTCCGGAAATGCTTTATTTCCGAGTTATGGCCTTCACAACATTGAAATTCACCGGAACGTTTTTCTTTTCGCAGGTCGTTGCCGTCAAAGGGGACATTAAGAGGGCACTCTGACAGTTCATTCCGAGGCGAAGGTTACATTCAGTGTTGTGTAGGCGTTAGACTGTGTGACATGTATTCAAATCAAGAGCTGGCAGAGATGCACTTCATGTACGGTAAGGCGGACGGCAATGCTGCGCTGGCTCGTCGTTTGTACCAGGAGAGGTACCCACAGCGACAACGTCCAGATCGGAAGGCATTTGTACGTCTCCATTACCGTCTGTGCGAGTATGGAAAATTTAACTCTCCTGGTTTGGGAAGGGGATGATCAAGATCTACAACTCCAGAAGTACAGGAGGAGATTCTGGAGGCTGTGAACATGACTCCTTCTATCAGCACACGAAGGGTAGCGTTGCAAGTCAATGTTCCTCATACGACTGTCTGGAGACTGTTGAAAGAGTATCAATTGCATCCTTATCATTTGCAACGTGTACAGGCCCTGTCACCAGCAGATTACCCTGCACGAGTTAGGTTCTGTCAGTCGTTCTTGCAGCAGTGTGGTGTAAATCCGAACTTTCCTGCCTTAGTATTATTTACAGATGAAGCACAGTTCACACGAGATGATGGCATAACAAATTTCCACAATCAGCATGTATGGGCGTATAAAAAACCACGTGCAACTGTTCCATCTCATCACCAGGTGCGGTTCTCCCTCAACATGTGGGCCGGTATCATTGGTGATCGATTAGTTGGACCCCATGCATTTGTAAACAGACTTACGGGGCAGGCGTACACAAACTTCCTGTTTTAGAAGACACTCCACCGATCAATCATCAACACATTCACTTCTTGCATGATGGCGCTCCTGCACACTTCAGTCGTACGGTTCGCTGGTACTTGGATCGAAGGTTTCCTGATCGACGGATAGGTAGAGGTGGGCCAATTGCTTGGCCTCCACGCTCACCTGATCTGAACCCTCTCGATTCCACTTGTGGGGCCATTTAAAATCATTGGTTTATTCGTCTCCGGTGCTTGATTTGGAATCCCTTCGGAATCGAATTGTGGCATGTTCTGAGGACATACGCAATACTCCTGGAGTTTGGGATCGTGTTCGCAGGTCAATGAGACATCGATGTGAGGTCTGTATTCAAGCAGGAGGTGGACATTTTGAACATCTTCTGTAATGACAAGGACCTACGGAAAGAAAAACGTTACGGTGAATTTCAATGTTGTGAAGGCCATAACTCGGAAATGAAGCATTTCCGGACACATGTTGTAATGAACTATTTTGATTGTCTACATGTGGGAAATACATACCTGAAATTATGCCCCGTATTTTTGAAACACTCTGTATAGTTAAAAGACACGAAACGGGTGAATGAGTGAAATTTCTAGCATTTCATACGTACCATTTACTGGAGATTCGGAATAAGTACGTCTTAAAATAGGATGTGATTTAAAAAAATTAAGTTTAATTACTGTCAAATGCTATGTGCCTGAATAACTGATTTTTTCGAACGCTGGTATGATATTGTATGGTTTATCATCTCCAACAGCTTTTGTATAAAAAATTAAATTAAATTAAAATTTAAGAAGTTATGAGTAATGTCGACAACAAGTCATGAAGAGCGTAACTTGTTAGACATAATGGGTAGATGACTTACCTTGTACTAATTACCAGAAATATTTCGAACTCTATCGTACATTTACTTCACGTTTTCGTTAAGTCTGGAAACAAGGAATGATAAGAGGTACAACAACAACCACAATTCGTAAAAGGAGAACCGACTGTGTACGTCAATTGAAAGTCGCCTACTTGCTTATCACTGACAATTTGTTAACAGTTGTACAAGATATCTTACATAAATCACAAACGAAGCATCTGATGCAATTTCCTTTGAAATTAAATTAGACAAAATTTCCGTCAAGACTAATCTTATCATGCAGATAGAAGATAAAGCTTAACTATTGTATATCTGTATTTGTAACACTTAATAGGCTATGGGGTATATTTAATGATGTAACCAATTTCAAGATACAGAATACGCCCTACTGACAAGCACTGAAAAATATAATGGCAGTGACGAAGGATCCTATAATGGCGACGGCGAAAATAATTATCCTTCTTCTCCATATCATCATTTATCATCCTCATCATGAACTTTTTTGTTTCAGACTATGTGACCTGTAAAGATAATCTAAGAAAGATGGCCTTGATCCCTCCATCGATATTATGAAAATTATTATTATTATTATTATTATTATTATTATTATTATTATTATTATTATTATTAAATGTGTCTCAGTGAAACTTACGGCAGAGTCCGTATAGGCCAGTTTCTATCTCATGCTTTTCCAATTCACTGCGAGCTCAAGCAGAAAGGTGCAGTATCACCTTTACTTTTTAACTTTGCT
Source organism: Periplaneta americana (assembly GCF_040183065.1). Classification (NCBI taxonomy): domain Eukaryota; kingdom Metazoa; phylum Arthropoda; class Insecta; order Blattodea; family Blattidae; genus Periplaneta; species Periplaneta americana. The sequence goes on along the minus strand of NC_091119.1, from coordinate 198,460,217 downwards.
CTAGAGTATGCCATTAGGAAAGTTCAGGATAACACAGAGGGTTTGGAATTGAACGGGTTACATCAGCTTCTTGTTTATGCGTATGACGTGAATATGTTAGGAGAACATCCACAAACGATTAGGGAAAACGCGGAAATTCTACTTGAAGCAAGTAAAGCGTTAGGGTTAGAAGTAAATCCCGAAAAGACAAAGTACATGATTATGTCTCGTGACCAGAATATTGTACGAAATGGAACTATAAAAGTTGAAGATTTATCCTTCGAAGAGGTGGAAAAATACAAATGCCTAGGAGTAATAGTAACAAATATAAATGATATTCGAGAGGAAATTAAACACAGAATAAATATGGGAAATGCCTGTTATTATTCGGTTGAGAAGCTTTCATCCAGTCTGCTGTCAAAAAATCTGAAAGTTAGAATTTATAAAACAGTTATATTACCGGTTGTTCTGTATGGTTTTGAAACATGGACTCTCACTTTGAGAGAGGAACAGAGATTAAGGGTGTTTGAGAATAAGGTTCTTAGGAAAATATTTGGGGCTAAAAGGAATGAAGTTACAGGAGAATGGAGGAAGTTACACAACGAAGAATTGCATGCAATGTATTCTTCACCTGAAATAATTAGGAACATTAAATCCAGACCTCTGAGATGGGCAGGGCATGTAGCACGTATGGGCGAATCCAGAAATGCATATAGAGTGTTAGTTGGGAGACCAGAGGGAAAAATACCTTTCAGGAGGCCGAGACGTAGATGGGATGATATTAAAATGGATTTGAGGGAGGTGGGATATGATGGTAGAGACTTGATTAATCTTGCTCTGGATAGGGAGCAATGGCGGGCTTACGTGAGGGCGGCAATGAACCTCCGGGTTCCTTAAATGACAGTAAGTAAGCAAGTAAGTGGAAAATCATCTATGATGGATAAGGACAGTTTTGCAAATGGCCTGTTCAGTGTTTTATTACTTCGCTCCACACAGTCTGAGCTTCAGCAACAGACTGAAAGTTTATAAAAATGTGTTAAATGCGCCGCCCGTGTTAAGCAATATTTAAAAACAACGATAAATTCGAGAAATGGGTATTGTTTTGTGATACTAGTTCTGGTTCACGTACAGAATGGTAGTTAATTCTTAGTTAATTTCTGGTTGTCTGTTAAAGCGAAGGATTTGACAGAAGTTGTAAATGTATAAATGTTTTGTACATGGTGAATTTCCTCACAGCTATCTATAATACGAGCCCGGGGAGAATTCCTACGGCGAAACAAGTCACCAAAATGACTGATATCAACTTCCTCCATTTCCTTCACACCGACGGTAAATTATGTTAAAAAAATGTATAATTCCCAACCGACATAGAAAATTATTACGTCGAACACACACATTGTGTACTATCAGTAGAGCCCGGATGTTGAGGCATTTATAATAGCTAAAATAGGCGGGCAAAAAGGCAATAAAACGTAAAAAAGGTACAATAATCCTTGAAACAGGCATTATAAATTTTAAAAGGCATAATATATTTTCGCAATAAATTTAAATTATATCAACATAACTCACATTTATTTATTTCGTAGGTGACATAATGTTGACTTACAAAATAATTCTTTCGTGATTAACTGTCTTTTCACAAACCTTACTTACTCACTGGCTTTTAAGGAACCCGGAGGTTCGTTGCCGCCCTCACATAAGCCCACCTTTGGTCCCTATCCTCAGCAAGATTAATCCAGTCTCTATCATCATAGTTCACCTCCCTCAAATCCATTTTAATATTATCCTCCCATCTACGTCTCGGCCTCCCCAAAGGTCTTATGCCCTCCGGCCTTCCAACTAACACTCCATATGCATTTCTGGATTTGACCATACGTGCCACATGCCCTGCCCATCTCAAACGTCTGGATTTAATGTTCCTAATTATGTCAGGTGAAGAATACAATGCGTGCAGTTCTGCGTTGTGTAACTTTCTCCATTCTCCTGTAACTTCATCCCTCTTAGCCCCAAATATTTTCCTAAGAACCTTATTCCCTTAATCTCTGTTCCTCTCTCAAAGTGAGAGTCCAAGTTTCACACCCATACAGAACAACCGGTAATATAACTGTTTTATAAATTCTAACTTTCAGATATTTTGACAGCAGACTGGGTGATAAAAACTTCTCAACCGAATAATAACAGGCATTTCCCATATTTATTGTGTGTTTAATTTCCTCCCGAGTAGCATTTATATTTGTTACTGTTGGATAAGGTTCTTAGGAAAATATTTGGGGCTAAGAGGGATGAAGTTACAAGAGAATGGAGAAAGTTACACAACGCAGAACTGCACGCATTGTATTCTTCAACTGACATAATTAGGAACATTAAATCCAGACGTTTGCGATGGGCAGGGCATGTAGCACGTATGGGCGAATCCAGAAATGCATATAGAGTATTAGTTGGGAGACCGGAGGGAAAAAGACCTTTGGGGAGGCCGAGACGTAGGTGGGAGGATAATATTAAAATGGATTTGAGGGAGGTGGGATATGATGATAGACACTGGATTAATCTTGCACAGGATAGGAACCGATGGCGGGCTTATGTGAGGGCGGCATTGAACCTTCGGGTTCCTTAAAAGCCATTTGTAAGTAAGTAAGTACTGTTGCTTCCAGGTATTTGAATTGTTCCACGTCTTCAAAGGACAAATTTCCAATTTTTATATTTCCATTTCGTACAATATTCTGGACACGAGACATAATCATATAATTTGTCTTTTGACATTTCTGAAGCTGAAAATGTGTTTTCATTTTATAAACTGCAGTTGTCTTGGAAACAATTACATTTATTATCGAACAAAAGACAATCTAGTTTATTTCTACAAATTTCAGTTAAGAGAAACTTACATTGTGACCCACGTAAGCTTTCCACAGCAATTACTTGTGTAAATTGTTTCTTTTATTTCATAATCTATTACGTATATGCAAATTACACATTCTTAAACATTCTGAATCATCGTAAACAAAGCGTCTGTTAGAACGCGAGAAATGTATGTACTGTGTCTGTGTTACAAGACCCGTACAGTGCTTCTGTAGATAAACATGGACCCCCCGTGTACTGTACATTGCAATACGTTAGTACGCTTCCCAAGGAACGCATTTTATACAAGAGGAAACTTCCCGCCACTGAGTTTGAACTTTAGGGCGAACCTAGCCAACCAGTAAAAAGAGAGGATGGGGATGTGATACTTACTACAGCATACCTGTCTGACAGAATGTTACTGCAACACGTTAACGTTCTTTGTTATCCTCCCTCAGTCTAGGACTGCTTGTAACTTAGGTAAGTTCATATTTTAAAATGTCATTGACGATTACTTTTCATCCAAGATGATGGTTGTTGTGATTGGTGTCCTGGTGTTGATGTGCTTAGTAATTGAAGGGCCCCCGGAAAAAAGGGAGTGGCTCCACTTTTCGGTGAAATTAATGTTGTTGCTTGTTTCATATGTTAAAAAATATACCCGATCATTTAGTGTAGGAACGGTGTAATTCCGAGCATTTGGTAGTAAGTCATAGCCGAATTGGAACTCACAAGCAAACGTTCTGATGGGGGCAGATAAAAAAGTTAATGTTTTTTCTTCCACCATGTTAATAATGTCAAAAGAAGTGCTTATACAAATTTTGGCCACTCGACCGCAATTACGAGGACCGTAAAAAATAAGTTCGCCAGGGGCCGCTAACAGAAAATAAAAACAATTTCATTGGAAACAGTTTATTTTAACAGACACAGCAATTGTTGAGCTATTTTTCAACATATTTTTCATAGGAATTGCGACATTTCTCATATCATGGGATCGACAGAGAGAGGTGCAGACGCAGTCAAACGCTGGTTCCGATGTGAGGCGGCTGACTTCTACGACACAAAAACTGATCCCATGGTATGGCAAATCTCTCAATTCCAGTGGGGGATATGTTCACAAATAGCGCAACAACTGCTGTATCTGTTTCAATAAATATTTCTATGCAATTGTGTTTTTTTCTATAAACGGCCCCAGGGAAAATCACTTCCTGGACGGCCTCGTAATTGCGGTCGAGTGGCCAAAATTTGTATAAACACTTCTTTTGACATTATTAATATGGTGGAAGAAAAAACAATAACTTTTTTATCTGCCGCCATCAGAACGTTTGCTTGTCAGCACATTTTCCGTAAATGACAAATGTATACAAATCAGTCATAGGTATGGTACGTGAGAAGTTTTAACATTTTCGTGGCCATTCTATGTGAAAGATAAAGTCGTGACGGTCGGCAAATTCTTTAACGTCTGGCGTGACTTTCAAATTCCATACAGTGAAGTATTATCACTTAAGCTGGGAATGACAAAATTTTCCTTTCCATTTCTTGAAGCACAGCTTCCTGGTAATTTTTGGTAAAAAAGAAACTGAGCTGTATTTGGCAAGCACTCAAATTACACTATCCTCCAAATATTGTTACGCTTATTATTATTATTATTATTATTATTATTATTATTATTATTAAATTTATCCTTTGAAGACGTAGAAAAATTCAAATACCTGGGAGCAACGGTAACAAATATAAATGAAACTCGGGAGGAAATTAAACACAGAAAAATATGGGAAATTGTTATTATTCGGTTGAGAAGCTTTTATCATCCAGTCTGTTGTCAAAAATTCTGAAAAATAGAATTTATAAAACAGTTATATTACCGGTTGTTCTGTATGGTTGTGAAACTTGGACTCTCACTTCGAGAGAGGGACATAGGTTAAGGGTGTTTGAGAATAAGGTGCTTAGGAAAATATTTGGGGCTAAGAGGGATGAAGTTACAGGAGAATGGAGAAAGTTACACAACACAGAACTGCACGCATTGTATTCTTCACCTGACATAATTAGGAACATTAAATCCAGACGTTTGAGATGGGCAGGCCATGGAGCACGTATGGGCGAATCCAGAAATGCATATAGAGTGTTAGTTGGGAGGCCGGAGGAAAAAAGACCTTTGGGGAGGCCGAGACGTAGATGGGAAGATAATATTAAAATGGATTTGAGGGAGGTGGGATATGATGATAGAGAATGGATTAATCTTGCTCATGATAGGAACCAATGGCGGGCTTATGTGAGGGCGGCAATGTACCTCCGGGTTCCTTAAAAGCTAGTAAGTAAGTATTATTATTATTATTATTATTATTATTATCATTATTATTGTTATTAATATTATTACTGATGTTCTATAAAACAAACTATACAGTATAGAAATAAAATAATTCGTCTAGAAATCATACTGAACGCGGTGCAATTCAAAAGTACGCAAGAACGCGCCCAAAGGAAACTGGGGTGAGAGGAAGTGTATGTTAGAGCCAAGCCTGTTGCCCACTTGTCTCAATCCGAGTTTCGCCGTTCCATATGCAGAAACATTATAGAATTTTGAAAGGAAACGCCGAAACTAAACTAATAGCTACCACATGAGGGGGATAAAGTTTGCATCATTGAATGTTACATTTTCTTTGGCAGTGCGTAAAATAAATTGCAGTGCCTAAAGTGTTACATACTTTTTTACGCGCTAGTTTTAAAGGCTCACTTTAGGCACTGATAACAGTGGGTAATAGTAATATGCGTTACAAGAGCGATATGTTGAAGTTTTCATGTTCGAGGAAAAGTTTGAAAAAGCGAAACGTAGTTGAGCTTTTTTAATTTCCGAGAACATGAAAACAAACATACCGCTCGTGTATCGTACATACCTGAAAGACGAATTTCTAATTAGTTGCAATGAAATCTCCATCTTGGTTTCTGTTTAATGACGGCAACTTTAGAAAACAAAAATATCTTTCTTCAACATTGTTGCTATAAAATGTTTTCTGTGTTTACTATACTCCAGCAGTCCGTGATATACGTCTGTCTTTTTTTCCCCCCAGTCTATAAATGCGAACTTAAAACAAACGGTAAGGTTATGTAATGATTTATTTTTCATTTTAATATTTTAACAATATTATTTATATAACATATTGCAGTAATAACATCGGCATCTGGAATCTTATTGATTTTTTCACGGCTTCCTTAATGTTACTTGTATCAGGAATGCAATAAGTTTCGTGGAGTAGTAGACTTTACTTAATTTTTGCAAATTTTTAAAAACAATAATTATCATTGCAATTTAGGTGAAAATGCAGTGGTAAGTTTCCAATTTATAATTATTACTATGTTAAACGTCTCTAAAAAATAATATGTTAAAAGCCTAAAGCAGTAAAATGAATGTCGCGCTTAAGCGGTAAGAAGAGGGAAATTGTTACGTGTGTTACGTTGGGAATACTGAATGTGGTATTTCACACTTACGCGTATTGGTTCTGTGCGGAAAACAAGCAAATACGCACGATCTCGCACAAAATGCAACTTTACGCACTGTCGTAGAAAAATACACTGCAGTACAGGTTACAAAAAGTATACTTTATATTTTAATCACTTACATTCAAACATAGACGTCTGTCGGAAGTATTGGGATTTCCTTAAATTTCTTATCGCATTTTTTTACATCACATGTGATGACAGGTGTGACCGTACTCTTGACGTTCTACGTGTTTTGAATTCTTATTTTGAAATTTATAAATTATGAGACATTTAGGCTTCTTCCTCCCCTATATTCCTATCAGGTAAGACAGGTACATCGATAACTGGCAAGTTCTTGTGCTATTGTCAAATAGCTACTACGATGTTTTGTTCACTTTTTTCGGTAAATACAGTATATATTGCAAACCCCCCACAGTGAAGCAAATTACTGTTAGCCATGACAGCTTTTGGATAATATAAATGTTAGTGTTCATCTTATTTTCCTGGAAAGCTTCGCAATTTATTACTTTTTAACAATAGATCCCTATTAGAAACAACAACAACAACCAAATTTCTTGGCTTAAAAATCGATAATGTGTTAAATTGGTAAAATCATATTAAAGAAATTACCCCCAAACTAAATTCAGCTTGTTTTGCTATTAGATCTATGCAAAAGATAGTAAATATCAATACCTTAAAAACAATATACTTTGCATACTTCCACTAGGTAATGAGTTTTGGAATGATATTCTGGGGAAATTCCACAGATAGTAACAATATATTCCTATTACAAAAAAAGAGTAATTAGAATAATAGTAGGTGCCAAATCTAGGGTATCGTGTAGGACTATTTTCAAAAACCTACAAATAATGCCCATGGCTTGTCAGTATATCTTTTCATTAATAATCTTCCTCGTATGTAATCGTCAAAACTTTGTAACTAATTCAATACAATACACGTAAAAAAAAATGACTTTCATACTCCATCGGCAAGTCTATCGTGCTATCAAAAAGGAGTGCGTTATATGGCAGTAAAAATTTTTAATAGCCTCCCTATCGATATAAAAAATGAAACTCAAAACATGAGATTATGTAGGGCCAAATTAAAGAAGTACCTAATTTCTCACGCCTTCTATTCTGTAGGTGAATTCGTGACATTCAATAACACTTCATGAAATTGATACTAAAACTATGTGTTGTACTAGTAGACTATATTGTAAATCTCGTCTGTATATATTTGATCTACACTGTGACTATAAATTAAGACTTTATAACAGTATTAAGTTTTTTGACTTGTTTCATATTCTAGCTGTGAAGCAACGTATGAATACCATGGAATGTTAATAATTACAATACGATACACATCGCTGAGTAGAGAAAGATATTCATGTTGCAAAAGTACAAGATGTAATGGAACTTAGAGTACCGTACTTTGTATCTTCATATGTTGGACATAATCTTGGTAGACTGTCGTACATATTTTTAGGTTAACACTATAACATTTTGTGTTCGATATTATAATTATTACTATTATTGTCGTTGTCACAGACGGAACTACTATTATGCTCAACTATCGATGTCATAATTTATACAGTGTGTCCCAAAATTCACACTTGCAGGCAATTTTTATGACCATTAATATTTGAGGAGAAAAATTCGCTCCGGCGCCGGGGATCGAACCCGGGTCCTTGGTTCTACGTACCAAGCGCTCTGACCACTGAGCTACGCCGAAGTTCAATACACAGTACCGGACCGAATCCTCCTCCTTCAATGTTTCCCTTTATGGCCTGACTCCAAGTTAGGCATATATGTTGACGTATATGTCCAATGTCAACTGCCATTATACTAAAAAAAATTGTATTGGATTTATAGCTTGGGTTTAAACATAATAAATACTATTTAATCTGCATTTAATCTCAATTTTAATATTATTTTTGTCTGTATTGGTATCCCCTCCTGAGCACGAGTCTTACTCATTCAGGAGTGGGCTAGTTTATCTTTCATTGTATTTATTGTATGTATGTATTTATTCAGACTGCAATGGGTATATACCCAGTGGCAGTGGTAACTAATTACACTCAATAATGACAATAATAAACTTATTAATTAAAAATACAGTTAATAATAATACCAATAATTAATACAAATAATTAATACTAACAATAATTTATAATAATAATAATAATAATAATAATAATAATAATAATAATAATATCCTAAATTAAATGAAGCACGATCACTTAAAATAACATTTAAAATAAATGTAACTTGTATCTTAAATCTAAGTTCGAACTAAAACCCACGAGTATGATATGTTCATATCTGCACAAGTACCTTTCCACATTACACTCATTTCGCTGTCAACTCACTCGCTGCACTGGAACTACGACACATTTCACTGATACTATCCTGATTTCACTAACACTTCAAAATCATTTCATTGTTCAATTACTTTGCACTGCCACTATAAACTATAAAGCTTCCCTGACAGGAACACGTTTCACTTACACAACACACTTCACTGACACAACATAATTCTTCACTGATACAACACTTCAATATCAAAATAGCATTTACATCCTTTACATACTGTGTATAATTACCGTCTATTAGTAAAGTCCTTAAGCCCATTTTAAATACATTTTTGGTTGTTGGTAAAGCCTTTAATAAGACTGCAGGTAAAGCATTCCAGTCCCTGATAGTACGATTGAGAAAAGAAAACTTTCCAGTGTCCGTCCTCTGTCTTCTTTCCCTCAATTTATATGAGTGGTCGTTCCTTGAAGAGTAATTTGGCGGCTGCAACCTATTTTTTATTTCTCTCCAGGCAGGCTCACCTCTGTATGTTTTGAACAGTGCGCATAATCGAATTCGCGTTCTCCTGTCCTTGAGTGTGTCCCATTTTAATGGTGAATTTTTCCGACAACATTTGAGAGCCCGTTTTTTTAATCTTTTCCAGTGTCTTAATATGTTCTAATCTGTAAGGATCCCAACATGCAGCACCATATTCCATTACTGGACGAACTAGTGATTTATATGCAATCTCTTTGGATTTATCAGAGCCTTTCCTTAGTACTCTCATCACAAAGTGTAACGCTCTCCATGCTTTTCCCGCTGTGTCCGTAATGTGTTCCCCTCAGCCGAGATCGCTGCAAACTTGTATTCATTTCAAACTTACTGTCGACCTGGTTGGCGAGTAGGTATAGCGCTGGCCTTCTATGCCCAAGGTTGCGGGTTCGATCCTGGGCCAGGTCGATGGCATTTAAGTGTGCTTAAGCGCTCATGTCAGTAGATTTACTGGCATGTAAAAGAACTCCTGCGGGACAAAATTCGGAGACATCCGGTGAAGCTGATATAACCTCTGCAGTTGCGAGCGTCGTTAAATAAAACATAACATTTTTTTTCAAACTTACTAGCAATAAATAAATATATACATAAATAAATAAATATATATATATAAATAAATAAATGATTAAATGAATGAATAAATGAATGAATAAATAAATAATTGAATGAATAAATGAATGAATAAATGAATGAATGAATGAATGAATAAATAAATAAATGAAGAAATGAATGAATGAATGAATAAATAAATAAATGAATAAATAAATAAATGAATAAATAAATAAATGAATACATGAATGAATAAATGAATAAATAAATGGTTGAATAAATAAATGAATGAATAAATGAATAAATAAATAAATAAATTTTGTCAATAGCATTTAGATCTCCGATGTTCCAGGGCTAGGTAGAATACCCAAAAGTCTACTTTTGCGTCTGTACGAGTATATTGCTTAACTAGAGTTTACTGCATATTTTCATTCTAGGTTGTTATTTAACGACGCTGCATCAACTACTAGATTATTTTACGTCGACAGAATATGTGATAGCGAGATGGTATTTGGCGAGATGATGTAATACTACCCTATAGTGGAAATAGCCAAATTAACTTAAAGTTACCTAGTTGTGAAATAACAAGTACATGGGATTTTCCTAGAAGTATAAGCCTATCGACCCTATCGCTTATCGTTTAAGGATATGTACCTACAGTCTACATAATTTCATATCTCTTGAACTTGTGTAAGAGGATATACGGAAGAAAGAAAAAGCTATTATGTAAAACATGTTAACGACAAATACATAGGTCTACTTGATTTTCTATTAAAAATTGGTTCCATTTTGTACGTGTCATTCTTGGAAGAAATGACTCACACTCAGTAAATAAGTGAAATTCGTCCAAATAAAGGACAAATAAGTGTACAAAGGCAGGGACTTACTCTTCATACTTAACGTCACACAAGTGACAAGAAAAATAGTCACAGGCACAGTTATTTTCCAAAAAAACATGACAAATGAAGGTAATATATCTCATATAAATGACGCGTGTTTTTTTTTAATTAGTGGTTTGCCTGATAATAAAAGTCAATGTTTCACACTTGCTTATCATTTACAGACTGACAAATATACGATATATTCTTATTTTGTCTGTCCATTTCACACGCTCCATCCTTCTCCATATCCACACTTCAAATGTCTCTAGTCGCTTCTCTTCACTTCGTCGTAATGTTCAGGTTTCTATTCCATACAATGCCACAGTCCACTCCACACAAAACACTTCACTAGTCTCTTCCTTAGTTCTTTCTCCAGAGGTCCGCAGAAGTTGCTCCTTTTTCTATTAAAAGCTTCCTTTGCCATTGCTATCCTCCTTTTGACTTCCTGGCAGCAGCTCATATTACTGCTTACAGTAGAGCCCAAGTACTTGAAGCCTAATTTATTCTTTATTTTTCTTCGTATGACCATGGTCTTCATTTGCTAGTATTTATCTTCATCCCATACTGCTCACAGCTGTCATTTAACTCCAGTACCATCATCAAATCTTTTACACTTTATTCTTTCTTCTACTATCACCCCTCCCGTTTTCTGAAAACATCTCTTCACTAAATCATTCAAGTAGATGTTGAAGTGGGTAGGTGATAAAATGCTCCTTTTCTCTATTATTTTTCCTGCTGAATTTCTTCGACTCGTTTCATATAAAGGTTACTGAACAGCCTTCTGTCTTGCCAGTCCACACTTTTCTTCAGGATCTCCATCAGTTTATTATAATTCACTCTGCCAAAAGCCTTTTCTAGGTCCACAAATACTACATAGACTTCTTTATTCTTCTCTAGGATCTTTCGCCAAATGTTCGCAGCATTCGAATTGCAACTCTCGTACATTTTCCCTTTTTGAAGCCTAACTTCTCTTATCCAAATTGTTCTTCCATCTTAGAATATAAACGTCGATTCAGTAATCGCAGAAGAATTTTTTCCGAGTGCGATATCAGGCTGACAGTCCTGAACTCGTTACATTTCTTGGGATTATTTTTCTTCGGTATTGGAAGCAACACTGTCTCCATAAAATTTTCAAGCCATTCGACTTCCACATATATTTCGTTGCATAATGATAGAATTTTCTTCTTGTCTCCACTTACGTCTTTCAGTAATTCAATGGGGATTCTAACAACTTCTCTTACTTTCCCATTCTTCATTTTTCTGAGCGCCAGTTCAACTTCTTCCCTTAAAACAGAAAATCGTTTTTCGTCTTTTAATATGGTTGTAATATACCATTATTGGTAACTATATGAAAGAATTATGTAATTATAAAAAAAAAAATTAGGAAAAAACCCGGGTTTGAAGCGGACATCTCTGGGTCTATACTCCAAAGCTCTACCACTGACAAGCAAACATTCTGATGGGGGCAGATAAAAAAGTTAAATTCTTTCCTCCACAATGTTAATAACGTCAAAAGAGGTCTTATACAAATTTTGGCCAATCGACCGCAATTACGAGGCCGTCCAAAAAGTGATTTTTCCTGAGGACGTTTACAGGAAAAAAACACAATTATTTGGGAGGATTCATCGAAACAGATACAGCAATACATTGTTACGTTGTTTGTCAACATATCCCCCACTGGAATTGAGACATTTGTCGTACTATGGGATCAATTGTTGTGTCGTAGAAGTCAGCCGCCTGGGATCGGAACCAGTGTTTGACAGCCGTGTGCACATCTCTGTCGATCGTATGATAGACAAGTGTCTCATTTTCAGTGGCGAATATGTTGAAAAATAGCTCAACAGTTACTGTGTCCGTTACAATACATTTTTCCAGTGAAATTGTGTTTTCTTTGTGTTAACGGCCTCTGGCGAATCAGTACCATTACCAGTATACTCTATTTTTTTCATGGAGTGCAGTTCGGTGGTTCCTTTGAACACCCACTTACAGATTTATGACTTCCTACACAAACACCTCTGACAATTCCATCCTGTCCCTTCGTCCCAACATTGTACAGTTGCCACAATCCTGGTGATCCTCGAAATGAGACTGACGGGATTGTTGGAATTCGGAAAAGATGCGGCAACTATGCCTCCACGTGGATTTGACGGGAGCCTGTCAATTCTTCTGAACAAGGGTTGTGATTGGTTACTGACAGGAGAAGACAAGATTTCCGTCACAGTAAGGAAGACATTTATTTATGACAACCAATTAGTAGGGGGCAGTAGAAGGTCTGTCGGCAAAGTCCTTTCTATGAAAATGCACTCCACGGAAAAAAAAAAAAAAAAAAAAAAAAAAAAAAAAAAAAAAAAAAAAAAAAAAAAAAAAAAAGAGTATACCATTTTCGTATGCTTCACAGTTTGTAGAGTTTTCCTATGAATTTCATTGGCAAAATTATAGGGTAAACATTGGTAATTTCGTGGCAGTGGTTATTTCGTGATACTTTTTCTTTGCTCTTTTGTGAACTAACCAATGGTGTTACGAGATCCAAATTTCCGCCAAGGGATTGCATATGTTGTCCAGCTTCCAGAAACACACAGCTAAGCTTTGTGTGACTATTGTAGTTGCTTCAGTGAGCTTTTATGTTTGGAGAGAGCAAGTTAGCGTCGACTTCTCAGGCGTACAAATTTTGTGGGTGTTTGTAATTACCAGGCTTCGAGACTTTGGACCCGATACAATAAGTTTACTGTGCATGCACTATAGGTTGTTGACTCGCTGCAGGTAGATAGAGATGAGTTGAAGTAACAACGTTGCTACTTAGAGTAGAGTACGGTAGTATGGGGAAACACACATTATTTGTACATTCTGAAAGTAAATATACATTACACAATGACAATGTCAAAATAATATGAAAAGCATTTATTCCCCTGTCTTTTATAAGCATTTGTGTTTAATTATACACAGTATTAATGGTGGAAATAAGCATGTAGCAATTTTAATTTTTTCATTTATCCTATTGGTCGTCTTTAGGAAGTGCAGTTACAGTACCGAATTGCAATGTACCTGCTACAAGACACATTCTCAGTGTCTCAAACGTAAATCTTTTCCGGTTATCTGCCAAACACAGTTTGTACTGTGAAAAGCTGTGCTCTACGCCGCACGGCGTGATCGGAGCAAAACGAAAAAAAAACTTAACATCATTGGAGTCTCTAAGAGACAGTCCTTTATTCTCGGGTGATTCTATGTCCACTAATTTGCAGTTTATGTTACACAATGTTCCATATCCTTATTTTTACATAAAATTCATTTCCACTCCTGTTTTACATGTTCAGTAACCGGTGTACTTAATGTCTCATTAATTCTCTGTGTCATTTCCTCAATTAATTTGAGGGCTTCCGGCATCTCTTGCTCTGACTTTTCTAACCGTGTAATAGTTTCAGACACAGTTTGAAAATAGGTTTGTATGAAAACCAAATTATTCGTCAGAACCTTCAAATCCAGAGCGTTTTTCTTTGCGTAGCTACTGTTGGCATTCATTCTACAGTACCCCCACCCACTGTACGCTTTACCACTATACTCAGTACGCCGTTATGCGCCTTTCCCACTGAACTGCTCTATTGGGTCCGAAGTCTCGAAGCCTGGTAATTATATTACAGGCTTATTACTGAAGGTAAGCATATGATATTTGGTACAATGATTTATTATATCTTAATGAAATTTTAGAAAATATTTTTGGAATTTTAGATAGAGCTGTAGTTGCCATATAGGCTTAGCTTCACTGATAGAAATCTTAGCTGTTTCAGGCGAAGCTTTGTTGAGCATTAAGCGTTACATTTTATACTATTTTAAAAATTGTATTACAAAACGAATTTTAGAAATCTTAAGATAAGATGTGATAACAAAAAAGAAAAGGGGGACGCAATGGGTTCAGTGTAGCATCTGTTTGATTTTTTATCATGCTTAGTGCCAATGATAAGTGCTAGATGACTTACTTGCAAGAATTGTGACAGAAGTTGAAACATGGCTCCACCATTTTGGACCGGAGACAGATGCAGAGAATGGAGTGGCATCATGCAAATTCACCAAAGAAATAGAAATTCAAAAGTGCACCTTCGGCAGGAAAAGTTATGGCTTCTGTGTTTCTCGATTCAGAAGGACTCTTGCTTGTGGACATCATGCCACACCGAACCACCATTAATTCTGACGCATGTGTGGCAACTCTCAAGAAACTTCAAGCTCGACTGAGTCGTGTTCGACGACATCGGGAGGAGCAGGATGTTCTGCTATTGCACGACAACGCACAGCCATATGTCAGTCACAAGACCAAAGACCAGATCAGGAAATTCGGATAGACAACACTGAAACACCCGCCTTACAGTCCTGAACTGGCAACGTGCGATTACTATCTCTTTGGTAAACTGAAGGATCCCTTCGCGGAACGAGGTTAGAAGATGACTCCCTTGTGCACGCTGCTAAATAGTGGCTCAGACGTGTTGGTCCAGACTTTTACCGTGCTGGTCTACAGGCCCTCGTTCCTAGGTTACGTAAGGCAGTTGAAAGGGGCGGGAATTATGTGGAAAAGTGACATTTTGTTCCTAAAGGATGTATCTACATTCTGTGAAAATGGCAAAGCTGTAGGATAAAAATATAATTTTTAAACAAATGTTATGCATTACTTTTGGAGTTACCCTAGTAATATAAGCTATAGTAAAGTCCGTAATAAAATTGTTCACCCTTTCAGGGCAAAGAAGATCCCTTTTCAATTTCAATTTCTACTTTGATTTCATTCTTATTATGTGCTGATATGTATTTCTATGTTTTCTTGCTATAAATATTAGACGGAATTACTATGTTTGAAGTCTAGTAACAATAAATGAGAATTTCATTTGACTTTAATGAATTTTTCCACAATTCTTCTACCTCTCACGAAATTATCAATGTAATATCACGAAATTACCAAGGTTATCACGAAATAATCAACCTTTTAGCTTAAGTTGTAAAAATGGTTTTTGGTACTTATTCAAGAACGTGTCCAATCTTTTATGTCTCCAGATTTGTGCAGCAAGTTATCGTATTTTAGATGAAAAAATTGGAATCAGGATATATTTACACACTAGCCGTACCCGTGCGCTCCGCTGCACCCGTTAGAAATAAATATAAAGTAATTATATAATTAAAATAGGACATTTGATCCAGGGAACATTCGTGTTTGATAGAAGGATAAATCGTTTATTATGTTACTTAATTTAAATTGAATTAAAAAATTTAAAATGCGATCATTTTGATCCAGAGACCACTCATTTGGTCATAAAAATTAGTTTAGGAAATACAGGAAACGAATATACAGAATAGCCTATCAAGTTTTCTGTGCATAAGAATCTATTTTAATCTTACCTGTCCTGGATTCACTCAGAAGTTACTGTAATAACATTATAGCATTATGTCCATCTAGAGAGACT
Source organism: Periplaneta americana (assembly GCF_040183065.1). Taxonomy (NCBI): domain Eukaryota; kingdom Metazoa; phylum Arthropoda; class Insecta; order Blattodea; family Blattidae; genus Periplaneta; species Periplaneta americana. The sequence continues at coordinate 198,444,218 of NC_091119.1, read as the reverse complement.
ACACTTTCCAATGGTGAATTAATAATTAATTATACAAATATCGGTTAATTTAGCTTCAGATATTACTTCATAGAAACACAGAAACATTTTCTGTGGGCTATCTTTCATAGCTTTCGATTGTTGCTGTCCAAGGCCCCTTATAGACGAAGTCATTTGTTTTTTAATTCATTTTAAAACTCATTTATCTCGTTAAATATCAGTCCTATCAAAATTTTTCAAGGAATAACACTTATCGCAAATTATTTTTAAAGAAACTTTTGTTATGTAACATTTTTCACAAAAATCAATAATAAGCGAGATATTTCGATTTATTTAATTCAGGCCCCCTTATAACCCCCCTTTTAAATAATGTATTTTGAATGCCATATAGCCTAAAATCTAAGTTACAACGAACTTAATTTATATTCCAATTTTCATCGAAATCCGTTCAGCCATTATCGCGTGAAAAGGTAACAAATATACAGACAGACAGACATACAAACAAAAATTTCAAAAAAGCGATTTTCGGTTTCAGGGTGGTTAATTATATATGTTAGGACCAATTATTTTTGGAAAATCGAAAATTACCAGAAAAATTTCGGCTACAGATTTATTATTAGTATAGATTTGGATTTTAAATTAATTTTCATAAAATTATCACGAAATTACCAATGTTTACCCTACTTGTTTTCAATATTTATGATTTTTTTGGACACATTATATGCAGGGATTTTTTTAAGAAGTAAGTAATTAAGTAATCGTTATTATGAGGAGTTCCTTTATGTGGAAATCCGGTTTTTACAGTCTTATGGAGATAACGATTGGTAAAAATAGTTATTTTAATATACTGTATAAAGTACTGTGGCAATAAAATACCTGATGGCATTCATAAGGAAAGTCTGCCCCGTAAAGTGTACATGATAAAACAATGTGCGGCTTGCCAAGGACTTCTAGTGTGTCCATCATCGCTGTTGTGCCTCTGGTAAAATTCGCAAGTTTACAATCAGGGTCGGTATGACTTCAACGCTAGCCTCAAGCATTCAGCGGACCCTAATAAACAGATCTGGTCAGTCCGTGAATAGGGTCTTCCTGGATTAGAACATGAAACTTCCGTCTCCATGAATATTTATGTGCTTAAGACACAGAAGAGGCTGACTTCCTTGTGCACACTGTCTTTTTAAATTTCATCCCCTAGCCTTCTTCCTTGTTTATCCTGACTAAAATATGAGTAGGGGAGAGTCGGGTAGTATCGGACATCGGGTAATATCGGACAGTGAGTTTCTTTCATCTACCACACGATGATAGTAAAGTAGCCACGTTCAATTAGTAGGCTAGCGGTGTCAAAGAGGACGGAAGCTTTGTAGTTTCAATAATTTTAATTATGTCGCGCTGACCATTGTCGTCAAGTCTTTTGAAGGCCGCTCCAATACTCCACGTGGAGTGTATGGACGGAAGCTTTGTAATTTCAATAATTTTAATTATGTCGCGCTGACCATTGTCGTCAAGTCTTTTGAGGCCGCTCCAATACTCCACGCGGAGTGTATGGACGGAAGCTTTGTAATTTCAATAATTTTAATTATGTCGCGCTGACCATTGTCGTCAAGTCTTTTGAGGCCGCTCCAATACTCCACGCGGAGTGTATGGACGGAAGCTTTGTAGTTTCAATAATTTTAATTATGTCGCGCTGACCATTGTCGTCAAGTCTTTTGAAGGCCGCTCCAATATTCCACGTGGAGTGTATGGACGGAAGCTTTGTAATTTCAATAATTTTAATTATGTCGCGCTGACCATTGTCGTCAAGTCTTTTGAGGCCGCTCCAATACTCCACGCGGAGTGTATGGACGGAAGCTTTGTAATTTCAATAATTTTAATTATGTCGCGCTGACCATTGTCGTCAAGTCTTTTGAGGCCGCTCCAATACTCCACGCGGAGTGTATGGACGGAAGCTTTGTAGTTTCAATAATTTTAATTATGTCGCGCTGACCATTGTCGTCAAGTCTTTTGAATGCCGCTCCAATACTCCACGTGGAGTGTATGGACGGAAGCTTTGTAATTTCAATAATTTTAATTATGTCGTGCTGACCATTGTCGTCAAGTCTTTTGAGGCCGCTCCAATACTCCACGCGGAGTGTATGGACAGAAGCTTTGTAATTTCAATAATTTTAATTATGTCGTGCTGGCCATTGTCGTCAAGTCTTTTGAGGCCGCTCCAATACTCCACGCGGAGTGTATGGACGGAAGCTTTGTAGTTTCAATAATTTTAATTATGTCGCGCTGACCATTGTCGTCAAGTCTTTTGAAGGCCGCTCCAATACTCCACGTGGAGTATATATATAAAACAGAGTTGCAAATTTTAGCATGTGTCTTGTTCCATGTTATATTAATATATAGCAGCAACAAACAAGACGTGACAACGTCGCATTTTCATTTTATTATGGGTGCATGCAATAAAGACCTACAAATCTTAAAAGGAATGCCGCTGCCTAATAATTAAACGAGGCTACTATACCTGATTGACATGGTGACGTTTCTGTGATGTCGCATAGAGAAACGTAACCATGTAATTCAGATACTACCATTTGGTGGTAGATGAAAGAAAGACACTGTCGGATACTACCCGATGTCCGATATTACCCGACTCTCCCCTACTGTATAGTACAAAAATAGCTATTTACGACACAAGTGTTAAAAATTACAATTTACTTTGTGAGCCGCAATAAGAAAAGAAGCTGAACTAAAGTAACAAACTGGAAAGATGTTGAAAGATTAAAATAAATAGCTTTTCAGGTTATTGCTTGACCTCTTTACTTTAAATTTAGTAGACCCATATGGAAATGGGATTTTCCGAGCAATTAGAAAGTATGATTCTCGGCTGGAATAATTATACCCTTCTGAATGAGACAGGAATGTCACTTTTCAAACAACAGTTTGTAAATATCTATGGTTTGAGGTTTTAGTAGGTACTTTGTTTCTTACAGGGAGCAGCTAAAATGCATGTGTCCCACAAGTCCTCTTATTTTCTCCTAATCCAGTAAAGCGAAACAGTGCTTGCAGTACTGTTGTGTCATTCATTTCAGTCACAAGCAAACGTTCTGATAGGGGCAGATAAAAAAGTTAAATTTTTTCTTCCACCATGTTAATAATGTCAAAAGAAGTGCTTATACAAATTTTGGTCACTCGACCGCAATTACGAGGCCGTCCAGAAAGTGATTTTGCTTGGGATCGTTTATAGAATAAAGCACAATTGCATGGAAATATTTATTGAAACAGATACAGCAATTGTTGCGCTATTTGTCAACATATCCCCCACTGAAATTGAGCCATTTGTGTTACCATGGGATCAGTTTTTGTGTCATAGAAGTCAGCCGCCTCAGATCGGAACCAGCGTTTGACTGCTTCTGCACCTCTCTCTGTCGATCTCATGACATGAGAAATGTCTCAATTCCGATGGAAAATATGTTGAAAAATAGCTCAACAATTGCTGTGTCTGTTTCAATAAATTTGTCCAATGAAATTGTTTTTTTTTCTGTTAACGGCCCCTGGCGAACTTATTTTTTTACGGCCCTCATAATTGTTAGTTCTCTAGTTTTAGTAATTACAATATAAAGTGCAAGTGAGTTTATCTACTGCTTTTAACTAACTAAAATGGCCCTTGTATCGTCAACCCTAACGACAAAAATAAAATCATGGATTGCGATGGAAGAAGCTTTCACTACAGATGGAAAAATAGCAATGTGTCAAGTGTGCGGTAAAAAAGTCGGGTGCTCTCTGAAATCACAACTGGAGAGTCTTACCATCCTATATCTGCCAGATATTGATATTAAATATTTTCATGATTTTACATACATAGAACTTGGTTATAGCGACCTCGTTTTGTGCGACACCTCGCCTATAACGTCAAATATTCTGTGGTCCCAACTAATTCCCCATAAGACATATGCTTTCCTACCTTGCTTAATACGACAAACGTCTACCTCGCATATAACGTCATTTTCAACCTCAGTTTGGAATACAATTTTCTAAGAACCAAAGTATTTTAAGAAATATTTTGCTGAAATTTGGCAAATCCTTTACTGTTCCCTTCTATCATAGACCTCTGGAATGCAGGCAGATTCCCCATCCCATTGCAATCTGTCCGAATTCATGCGGTATTAATGGTGCCTGCAGTTTCGACAGGAAGTTTTCACTAAGTGCACGCATTTTAACGCAGTATGGCCACTAAAAGAAGTGAGTGACGCTTTAGAAGCCATTAGAATTGTGAACATTTCTATGAAGCTAGAGGAGGGAGTATGAAGCTAGGAGAAGGAGCGGTGAAATTGCAAATGAAATAATGAACATAAGACAACAGAGTAAAATGACTGATTACTTCACTCCTCAATAAATAAGTTTTGTGAGTAATGAACAAACTGTTTTAATACAGAATACTGTATTTATAATTGTACATGTATTTTATTGTGTTCAGGGTATGCTTAAAAGTGAATAGATAAATCTCAAATAAGCCTAATTATGTTTATTATTTTTCATTTTTCACCCCACTAGACTGATAATATGAATCTCGGTTACTACGACACTCGTTTATAACAACATAATTTTCAAGGTCCCTTGGATGTCGTTATAACCAAGTTCTACTGTATTTTGGTACATATTCAGCTTATTTTTCTTGCATAAATATGTACATATTTCACACCTTGATATTACATAAAAATCCGGTCCCTATAGTACAGGCAGAATCAATAGAAGGGTTTTTGGTTCGGTACGGAAAGAACTCACTCCACACTTTCTCTAGCGGTTTATGACCTGAACAAAGAGACCTTTCTGTCGCTCCGTTCGAATGTTAGTTATTGACAAGTGCTCGTCTGTGATACTGGAGCCTAATTTTACATTTAAATTAGTAATATTTTTTTTTTAGATATTGTAACCTAAATTTTTAGGAGCTCCAGTGTTAGTTATAATTAGGTAAAATACATTACGTTTGGGAATAAATGATTATTAGGATCATAAAATGAAATATTATTTAATAACTTGTCAATAATACATTAACTTGAGTAGATATAACTGTGACTGGCCACTATTTTATCGACATTTTTTTCAGTGAATATATGCTATTTCAACACTTCTTGTATTGAATTGTTCATGGACTTCAATAATACAGATGCATAAACAAGACTGAATGAAACTCACCACATAGAAACAGAATAGTGCTGAGTGCCCAATTTATAAAACGATTTTTTGTGTCACATTTATTATGTTATTTATTTTATTAAGCTAAGCCATTCGTAAATGTGCTTCGAAACTCGTTCATGTTATAATAATATACATATTCCACAATCAGTAAACATACATTAATATTTTGTACTTTAATTTTATAGTGATTTATAAAGTTGGTAAGTATACTGCATAAACATTATTTAGTATTTACTATTTCAACACAACATTCTGAAAATACATAAATACAAAATATTTGTGTAATGCTAAATATTTGATTTATATTAGGTTTACATTACACTTTATTACATTTGTGGAATGGCTTAACTTGCGAAATATTATAATGACTATTACACTTTTACTACGTCATACTACTTTTGACCAATAAAACGGTGCGAAAGGACGTATTTCAACCAATCATGGCTGCTTATCGCACAATTTTATCGCGTCCCTAGCATTTGTTTAATTTTATCGCGTCCCTAGCATTTGTTTCTTTGTTTGCCAACATTTGAAACTGCGCTGGTCTGGAAGTCAAAAATATATATAAAATTACAAACCACTCCAGTCGATGCACAGCAGTTTCAAATATGACTCGCATTGGCATTCAAGAACAAGAATTGATAAAAATCACTGATCATATCTATGCATCTTCTGAAATCCGATTTACAAATAAATGAAGAGCACCATTCGGAAATCCTGAATAAGTTGAATACACCATGTAGGCCTAAATCAACGAGTTCCACTTCTATTATGCACACGTCCAATATAACATCAATTGAACCACCAACCACATTCAAATTTTAAAATTGTACATTTAATAATTATTCCTTTTAAAATTATTCATTCGGAAATTCTGAATAAGTTGAATACACCATGTAGGCCTAAATCAACGAGTTCCACTTCTATTACGCACACGTCCAATATAACATCAATTGAACCACCAACCACATTCAAATTTGAAAATTGTACATTCAATAATTATTCCTTTTAAAATTATTCATGTTTATTTTTTATGTCATCGTCGTTAATTAAAACTTTTCTAACACTTGTGTATATTAGTTAGGTTATGTTATAGCTTCTGCTCTGAGAGGATAAAAAGAACTTCTGCTATATGATATTATGGATAGTCACGTATCAGAGATTGTTTAATATTAAGATTTATTGAATAGTAATCATTACAGTGTCTGTATAAAGACATTACTGCCATCTAGCATGCATCTAGCGTAATATTTGTAAAGTTGAGATGGTACAATAATACATTTGAAGACAGTTGTATTTTCGTAAGTCAATTAATATTTTATTGTATTGGAGTACTTCGTTACTTCTAATCTTTATATACTTTCTTCTAATCGTGTAATAGTCAATTAAATCCCACTCGAGTTTTGATTTTCTCTAGATAAATCAAAACGTCTAGTGAGATTACTGTTGATAATATTGAGTAAAGAACGTAGGTCCTATTTGTAATTATTAAAAATCACGTTATTATTTTATTTATTTTCTAAGTTTTCCCGTAGTGAAAAAGTATCAATGGAGGAGAAAGTTATTTGGGACAGGACCATACACCAATCAGGTTCTGAGGGGTGTAGGAGTCAGGGTAGTCAAGTAGGGGTTCGCCAGACCCGCCGATTTCTTCTGCCCCTAGTATAGTATGAGCATGCCACGGTTCAGACGTAGGCGTGAGGCAGACACCTGTTCCTGGACTATGAAACAAATTATCCTTCAGTGTCCATGTTAATTACGACAAGACGCTAGACGCAAGAAACCCCGGGCGCACTCCGATGAGTTATAGACTGTAAACAAGGAAGCGGCGCGGCGCCCACAGCTTGAGGCTGCTGGTGGCCCTGATAAGCCGCTTCCCAATCTGATAATTCCACCCCGGCCGTGACGACTTCAGTTTTCCCTTTGTTGCGTGAACTGAGTTTTACAGGGCTGCATTCCAATTCCTGCTTGTCAGACGTTAATGTCCTGCACGAAGGTTACATTTGTCTCATATCTTCAGTGAAAGTGTCGTACAGACAGACGCACTGATTCACTTCCTACTGGAAGCACAAAAACCGGCCGGGGAAGCTAACGTACTCTTGTCAATTGAGGAGTTTGGGGGAAAAACCAGGCAGCTCCAATTTTTTTTTCATTTTTGAGCTATTTATGGACAGAGGAAAACAAAATACGCTCTATAGTTTGGTCGAAGAACTAGGTAGTTCCAATAATTACATTCACAGTTATAATGCATTTTGGACTGCCTCTTTCTGTACATTCTTATTGTTTGGCGGTAAGTTTTTCTTCATTATCTGGAAAAGTACTGAACTGGAACTGCCTGGTTTTTCCCCCAAACCCCTCAATTGGAAAGTATAATTTTTACTAAACTGTGTAGATCAGAGGTCTGCATCGGACGTTTTCGCTCGAGCGCCAAGTAGTTCATAGCATAATCCGATAGATAGCGCACATGCATGATGGGTAAAATTGTCGCGAGCGATAAATCCTCGAACGGTATAAGCCGAGCGTTAGACATTCGTTCTTGTTACAGTGATGAACTGTGTAGTAACATCATAGATGTTTATCATTTCAAAACTTTGCAGTGTTTAACTAACCTCTTCATAGTACAACTACAAAACTTGCTTTAAAAGGTAATATAAATGTTGTAGGCAAATGTTCCCCCGCCCCCACACAGGAGTGATTTTGTTTTTGCCACATCTGATAGATGTTATTGGATTTAAATATAATTATTATAAACGGAGAACACAATCATGATAATGCAAGAACCGTATCAAGTTTTCTAGTAATAATAATAACCTCTAATAATTAGTGTATCAATCTTTGCGTCTGTAACAGTTGTCCAGCATGATTATTCGTTTTATTATATTTTCTGTGACGTTATCTCTGTACTAATATTGTTATTAATCTACTGCTATATCAATAATATTTTGTAAAACGTTTCTACATTGTCGCAGTATATAGGCGGAACACTATGTATGGACCTATCATATTCTATATGTGGTAAATCAAATATTGAATAATTATTAATTAGCAATAATAACTGTATATCGAAGTTTTTCATACTATTTTATTTATAACTTCATGTTCCTGTTTTGGTACGTTTCATTGACTGTGCCATTAAACGTTTGTCATAAATGCAGAAAATAAAGCCTTATTTTTACCGTGTGAGCAAAACATATGTGTATCTTATCTGTCGCCTTCCATACAAGATAAGACATGTCGGTGAGATGACCTTGTACTGTGCTTCTATTTATTACGAGCGTATCACGACCGATCGTATCTCACTCGAAGGTGCGACACTCGACCGAGTTCAAGCGAGCGATTTAACTCCAATGCAGCACTCTGGTGTAAATACTTTTATTCCAATGTATGTGATCTAGACCCGAATATTGAGAAAAATGTCGTCCCGTCATTTCTGAATGAGTTCCGAGAGTATTTGTGGCCTCTAACAAATAATAATAATAATAATAATAATAATAATAATAATAATAATAATAATAATAGATATTTCCTGTTTTTTCTCTACGCCCATACCACGTTCTGACTGATTACAGGACCATATTTTCACCTGGTGGCAAGACTTGGAACTTATTATTTTGTTTTTGCATAATTAGCGTGGGCATTGCTTAATTAGACTATCTACGAGGTTTCACCACCTGATAATATTGTATTTGCAATTTTAAAAATACGTTCGTGCAAAAATGTTGTACAATACAAGTTTGTGAAGCGCATTACAAAATCTCAGAAATTTAAAAACTCGCTCTGCTCGTTTTTGAAACTTTTCGTCGATTTTGTAAAAGCCGCTTCTCAACTTGTTTCGTAATAAACTATTATCAAAGATACTGAAAACATGTTTTCATATATTAGTCAGTTTACAATGCCTTCTGACATTTTCTGACAGCCAAATATTAACTTACAGTCACTGATAAATGTATCGAACTGCAAGATACCACTCCCCTCTACCTCTCCATAGGTTTTCTCCTAATTGTCTTCTTTCCATAGCTTCCAGAATGCCCTTTTCCCATGTTGTCATAGGTCTTCCTCTTTTTCTTCTTCTTGATGGGGTCCAGTCATACGCCAACCTTGGTAATCTTTCCGTATTCATTTGCATCATATCCCCATACCATATCAGTTGTTTTGTGAAAATATTAGTATTTAGTATTAGTATTTATTTATTTAACCTGGTAGAGATAAGGCCGTCAGGCCTTCTCTGCCCCTCTACCAGGAGATTCCAACTACAATATCAACAATAAAATTACAATTAGTATTAAATTTACAATTACAATTACAAATAATATTACAGTTAGTATTAAATTTACAATTACAATAAAATCAAAGTACGAAAAGATTACCTGAATAATTAAAGCTAGATAATTTATCATAGAGAAACAAAGAATATTTTATATTTACTGAATTACAAATTAAATCTAGAATAACAAAATTGTATAGTGATGAAATTACTGAATATTGAAATATTTTGTGATAGATTAAAGAAACTATTTACAAGTAATCAATTACTGACCAAGTGCCTAGTAAGTTTTCGTTTGAATTCAATTTTATTTCGACAGTCCCTGATGCTAGCAGGTAGCGAATTCCAGAGTCTTGGCAGGGCTATTGTGAAAGAAGATGAGTATGAGGAGGTGCGATGGGATGGTATTGTTAGTATTGTTTCATGACGAGAGCGTGTGTTCAGATTATGGTGGGAAGAAAGGTAAGTGAAGCGAGATGACAGGTACGAAGGAATAAAAGAGTTCAAGATTTCGAAGAGAAAGAGAAGTGAATGTAAATTTCTTTTCTTATCTAGTTTAAGCCAACCTATTGCTTCCAGGGATGGGGTAATATGATCATATTTACGAACACTGCTTACAAAACGTACTTCTACAATATCATTCTTAACTTGCATTTTCTCTCTGATTATATCGTTTCTAATTTTATATCTTCTTGAAATGCCTGTTGATCGTCTCCAATAATCAATTTCTAAGCCGGGACCTTTGGTTTAACGTACCAACGCTCTACCACTGAGCTACTCGGGATCTCTAACCGACACCGATCCAATTTTTCCCTCTATATCCACAGCCCTCAAAGTGGGCTGACAACCGTCAAGCAACCAACTTCGAATGCACACTAACTCCGTGTGACTTAAGTTGTGGTTTTCTGTAAACGAACAGTGACGTGTATTATGCAAATCAAGATTTCAGGTATAACTCCCTGTAAAGTTGATTTGAATAATTTCGAGGGAAAAATTGTTCCGGAGCCGGGTATCGAACCCGGGACCTTTGGTTTAACGTACCAACGCTCTACCACTGAGCTACTCGGGATCTCTAACCGACACCGATCCAATTTATCCCTCTATATCCACAGCCCTCAAAGTGGGCTGACAACCGTCAAGCAACCAACTTCGAGTGCACACTAACTCCGTGTGACTTAAGTTGTGGTTTTCTGTAAACGAACAGTGACGTGTATTATGCAAATCAAGATTTCAGGTATAACTCCCTGTAAAGTTGATTTGAATAATTTCGAGGGAAAAATTGTTCCGGAGCCGGGTATCGAACCCGGGACCTTTGGTTTAACGTACCAACGCTCTACCACTGAGCTACTCGGGATCTCTAACCGACACCGATCCAATTTTTCCCTCTATATCCACAGCCCTCAAAGTGGGCTGACAACCGTCAAGCAACCAACTTCGAGTGCACACTAACTCCGTGTGACTTAAGTTGTGGTTTTCTGTAAACGAACAGTGACGTGTATTATGCAAATCAAGATTTCAGGTATAACTCCCTGTAAAGTTGATTTGAATAATTTCGAGGGAAAAATTGTTCCGGAGCCGGGTATCGAACCCGGGACCTTTGGTTTAACGTACCAACGCTCTACCACTGAGCTCCGGAACAATTTTTCCCTCGAAATTATTCAAATCAACTTTACAGGGAGTTATACCTGAAATCTTGATATGCATCAATTTCTAAGACCAAAAATTTATTTTTGAATGCGTTTTGCAATTGTCAAGTTTTTGCTCCATATAAAGTTGTACTTCTCACAATTGATTTATAAATTTTATCTTTAGTTTCAATTCTGATTTTATTGCCCCATAATACTTCATTAAGAGTGGATAGTCCACACCCGTGGAGTAACGGTCAGCGCGTCTGGCCGTGAAACCAGGTGGCCGGGGTTCGATTCCCGGTCGGGGCAAGTTACCTGGTTGAGGTTTTTTCCGGGGTTTTCCCTCAACCCAATATGAGCAAATGCTGGGTAACTTTCGGTGCTGGACCCCGGACTCATTTCACCGGCATTATCACCTTCATCTCATTCGACGCTAAATAACCTGAGATGTTGATAAAGCGTCGTAAAATAAGCTACTAAAATAAAATAAAAAAAGAGTGGATAATGGATATTTTCCCTTTTTCAAACGTTCTTTCATTTCTACATGGTTCCTTCCATCATCTGTGATTGTAACACCTAAATATTTGTATTTATTAGTATAATAATATAATACTATGTTTTATTTAACGACGCTCGCAACTGCAGAGGTTATATCAGCGTCGCCGGATGTGCCGGAATTTTGTCCCGCAGGAGTTCTTTCACATGCCAGTAAATCTACTGACATGAGCCTGTCGCATTTAAGCTTATTAGTATATGTAATGCGTGTTATTATTCGGTTGAGAAGCTTTTATCATCCAGTCTGCTGTCAGAAATTCTGAAAGTTAGAATTTATAAAACAGTTATACTACCGGTTGTTCTGTATGGTTGTGAAACTTGGACTCTCACTTTGAGAGAGGAACAGAGATTATGGGTATCTGAGAATAAGTTTCTTACGAAAATATTTGGGGCTAAGAGGGATGAAGTTACAGGAGAATGGAGAAAGTTACACAACGCAGAACTGCACGCATTATAGTCTTCACGTGACATAATTATGAACATTAAATCCAGACGTTTGAGATGGGCAGGGCATGTAGCACGTATGGGCGAATCCAGAAATGCATATAGAGTGTTAGTTGGAAGGCCGGAGGGAATAAGACCTTTGGGGAGGCCGGAACGTAGATGGGGGATAATATTAAAATGGATTTGAGGGAGGTGGGATATGATGGTAGGGACTGGATTAATCTTGCTCAGGATAGGGACCGATGGCGGGCTTATGTGAGGGCGGCAATGAACCTCCGGGTTCCTTAAAAGCCATTAGTAAGTAAGTAAGTAAGTATATTTAATAACACCTTTATTTTCAAGTATCAGATTTTGTTTCTTTCCCTCAATAACCATACATGTTTTCATCAAAATACTAAAAATATATTTTTTTTTTGCAATATTACACACTTTTTCTTTACACTTGATATAATGAGTTATGAGCCAAGTAGTTTTGAAGCAATGTAGTCAGTTGAGTCCTTTACATGAAAACAGTCACTGATCACGAACCCACTTAATGATACACTTTCAAAGCACGGATGACAAGATGAAATACAACTCAGCATCAAAGTAACTGGGCAGCCTTTTCATTAAACGAGTTGCTACGTCCCATCGAAGTCCTTCAAAGAGTTATTCGTTACCTCCGTCAAAGGACTGAAAGATAACAGAGTTCACGCTCATCTAAGTCTCAAATCAGGCCTCCAGACACACACTACACATCACATCACTGAACACAGGCGTCAAATGTAAAAATTATTAAGTTATTTACTTCCCGAAATGGAGTTCAGAAGAGCGGTACGAAAGTAATGCATAATTTTTCCCAGCTTCTAATAATTATGACCAAGGAACGTACTTCATCCCAGGAGGCTACGAGATTAATAAGTATTACTTAAGTTTTTAAACAGACGACGCACGTCTATAGTAATCGAAGTACTGACTTTACGTCTCTTGTTTCGTCAAGTGGGGCAGAACAAAACACGGGCCACTTTAACAAAATTACACTAATATTCACAATTTAAATTATTTACACTATGTACACTAGAATACACTATTTTTACTATTTACACTATAATAAAGAATTAGGTCTACATTTATCAAACATTAGTTACACTATTAAGTTTATTAAATACTGCGGACGAAGAATTAGGGAAACAGCTGGAAGGGTCTAAGGTCAGGAGCATAGACAAGACTAATGGAGGAAATGCAAGAGAAGACATGATAAGAACGGGTGAAGGAACGAAGCGACTACCAGATATTAGTAATTGTGAGGACAGAATGAATAGGGCTTTGGAGAGGTTATTAGCGAAGAAGAAGAGTGCTAATAAGTGAGTGCAAGAAAGTTAGGAGTGACAAAAGTGTAAGAAAAGGATCAGAGAAAGTGTTAAGTGAAGAAGATAGTGTAATAGTGTAATAAGATAAGACTATCAAACAGTGAATACAAGAGAATTAAAGTGGAAAAAAAAAAAATCTGAACAAATGAGAAGTGGAATGAGAGAGAAATTGCAAGTGTAATTAAGTGAATTAGAAATTTCATGTTTTTCAATGGGTTGGGAGTAGTATCAGGGGTACTATAACTGTAGGAGTGTTATAGAAATAAATATATGGAAAGAGATAATAAAATAGGAAATTTAGGAGTGAAGCGAAGAGAATGGGATCAATACATAAATAAACAGAGGATAGAAAAAAAATAAGTGATGTAAGTGTTGTAAAATAGAGTAAACAGAAAAGTTAGCAAGTAATGTAGGAGAAAATAGCTGGAAAATAATGATTAATAGTAGGTAGGATGAAGGGTAGAGAAGAAAATAAATAAAAAATGTAATTTATTAAGGAAGAAATATGCAATATTTAATAGGTGAGCGAGAAATGGAAGGGAGACAGCCTAGGTAGGAGGGAGAGAATAGAAGAGGATAGAGAGGGAAGGGCATAGAGCAATTCAGTTATAACAGAACATTAGAAAGTAATCAAGAAATACTCGGCAAAGAAAACATTAATAGAAAAGAGTTATATGTATTAAAGGGATGGTGGATCGAAAAACAGAAATGTGAAGGTCCACCATAACTGTGAATTGTAAAGTTGACTGACAAATAAATATATCATATATCATATTAAGTTTATTACTCCAATGAATTAGTGAAATGCTCGGGTGGAGATAAGAAGCAAATTCTATCATTATGCAACGAAATATATGAGCAAGGTGACTGGCCTGAAGATTTCACGGAGACAGTGTTGATTTCAATACGGAAGAAAACTAATGCCAAGAAATGTAACGAGTTCAAGACTATCAGCCTGATATCGCACTCGGCTAAGATTCTCTTGCGAATACCGAATCGACGTTTATATTCTAAGATGGAAGAACAGTTGGGAGAAGAGCAGTTTGGCTTTAGGAAGGGAAATGGTACAAGAGAAGCAATTGAACTGCTACCAACAATCGGCGAAAGATACCTAGAGAAGAATAAAGAAGTGTATGTAGTATTTGTGGACCTAGAAAAGGCGTTTGACAAAGTGGATTGGAATAAACTGATGGGGATCCTAAAGAAAATTGGTGTGGATTGGAAAGAGAGAAGATTGTTTAGTAACTTTTATATGAAACAACGAGTCAAAGTGAGCATAGGAGAAGAAATGTCTGAAGGAAGTGAAATTGGGAGAGGAGTACGTCAAGGATGTCCTTTATCACCTACCCTGTTCAACATCTACTTGGAGGATTTAGTAAAGAACTGTTTTCAGAACATGAGAGGAGTGATAGTAGGAGGAAAAGAAATAAAGTGCGTAAGATTTGCTGATGATATGGCGTTGTTAGAAGAGGAGGAAATTATATTAAGGGATATGCTACTGGAGGTAAATGACAGCTGTGAGCAGTATGGGATGAAGATAAATGCCAACAAGACGAAGACCATGGTCATAGGAAGAAAAATAAAGAAGGTAAACTTGCGAATTCTAAATGAGGCAGTAGAGCAAGTGGACAGCTTCAAATACTTGGGGTGTACTATAAGCAGTAACATGAGCTGCTGCCAGGAAGTCAAAACGAGGACAGCAATGGCCAAGGAAGCTTTTAATAGAAAAAGGAGCATCTTCTGCGGACCTCAGGAAAAAGAACTAAGGAAGAGACTAGTGAAGTGCTTTGTATGAAGTGTGGGGCAGAAACTTAGACATTACGACGAAGTGAAGAGAAGCGAATAGAAGCATTTTAAATGTGGATATGGAGAAAAATGGAACGTGTGAAATGGACAGACAGAATAACGAATGAAGCTGTGTTGGAAAGAGTGGGGTGAAGAAGAATGATGCTGAAACTGATTAGGAAGAGGAAAAGGAATGGATTGGGTCACTAGCTGAGAAGAAACTGCCTATTAAAGGATGCACTGGAAGGAATGGTGAATGGGAGAAGAGTTCTGAGTAGAAGATAGATGATAAACGACATTAAGATATGTGGATCATATGCGGAGACAAAGAGGAAGGCAGAAAATAGGAGAATGCTGGGTTTGCAGTGAAAGATCTGTCCTTGTGCAGAACACTATGAATGAATTAATGTTTCTCCTAAACACATAATTATAATGGAAGAGGAAAATCTGGTTTGTCGATCAGCCGTCGTGACTAAACATAGTTTATAGGCATTATCTGTACAGAATGCTCAGGAAACGATTGGTACAACACAATGTGCAGACTTTGTTTACATTACGTCATCAATGTGCTCTTCAGTTTGCCACGTCTGGTGTAAACTATCGGTGTATTTCCCGTGAATTTTAACAAACCCGTAACGGAATATATGCAAAGATTATATTCTAAATTATGTGAATCACTTGTAGGCTTAGACCTATATGACTCTAACAACAAAATAATTGCGTAAACTTACTACAAACGTCTTCAATAGACATAGCCGGCCAATACATACCTGTAACAAAAGAAAAAAAAAATCAATTAATTACAATATTTTATAACATAATTATAATTGAGTTCATGATTGCAAAAAGGGTTTTTTAAGTCTACTTTTTTATGAAAACGAGTTGAGACCAGTTTTTAACTTGAAGATAGATTCATCGATGAGCAGAGAAAGAAAACTCAGTCCAGCTTTTGTAATGTGTGAAATTCTACTCTCTTTTCTGCGTTGAACGCAGAAAGGTCTGCAGTCCAGGACTGGAGTACCTTTCTGCAATCAAATGTTGGCAAACATGTGAGTCCTTTAGAATCATAACTCACAATATCAAAAAACTTGCTTCTCACTAATTACCATTTGGCTTTTTGGTTGGATGTGTAGTATTTCCATGTCTGTGTTGATGTCTCTGTGGGTGTGGTTAGCATTTGTGATGTGTTCTGCATATGTAGAGGAGACATGGAAATACTGCACATCCAACCAAAAAGCCAGAAACTAAACACACTAGAACAATATGAAATATACAGACACACAAAAACACACCCCAAGGAAATTCTTAACACACAACTCAACTTCAAAACACACACACTCTTTGACTCTACACTATACCACAGGAACACACCCTCACAGGAAACAGAACAAGTGGCGCCAAGACCAACAACGACCAGTTCTGAAGATGACCCATAAATAGGTCGAAACGTGTAAACGAGGTACGTTGAAATTTAACACAGGAAAGTCTTACCATACATATTCTGAAATATTTACCTTCGAAAAGCGCTTCATTGGTAGGTGGAATGCAATTATGCTGGTTGAATATTGTTGGTCACTCATCAGAGAGATTGCAGAAGCCGTTTACAAACGTAAAAGATAAAAAAAAAAAAATTAACTTGTGAATTTTGGCCAAACAAAGATTGCTTCATGTGCTAGTGTAACAAATTTGTGTAAATAAGTGAAGCGCGTGTACCATAATAATAGTATGTGTTAGAAAATTTTGGTTTTCAGAAATGAACTCAGCACCTCTCATTTAGTTAAAATTAGGCCTACATAGTTTCACCTAAGGGACAGAAACAAATTTTAAATTTGTTGTCCAGTGTTATCAATGGCGAACCCCCGGTCTCAGTATGTGATACAGTGTCGTTAAATTACGAATTAAAAATCTCACAGCAGGAATTAAACAAAATTAAGTTCTCCATTAGATTTTCTGCGCTATAAAGCATGTTACCTATACTAGGATGAGTGGGCAAGACAGGCTCAAGTTCTCTCCCCTTGCCTCCCCGTCTACATCAAACGTGTTTTAGTGAACGAAAAGAGTTTCCTTGTTGAAGGACAACCTGGTAATTGTCCTGCAAACAAAAAGGAAAATACAAAAAGAGAGACAGAGAATAGAACTGGAATCAAAGACTGAGATACAACATTCCAAATCGCTACCCATACATCCGTTAGCAACACTATGCCTTGCATACCAACGAGGAACTGAAATTTTCCACTACAACCTTGTACTGCGATAATTTTAGAACACCCACGGTAAACAGCAAACGGTAATGAACATCTTCATTCTGCTAGGAACAATGCACGATGTTAATCCGTCCAAGACGCACGAATGTTCCCTTCATATCATGTAATTCTATTGGTATTGATTTCATCTTTGTAATTCCTGAAAAGGATGACTGGAAACTGGACTATAAAGGATGCGTTACTTTTTTCAGACAAGTTATCTTTCGCCAGCTGAACATCGTATGACAATTGAAGGGTTTGCTGCAGAAAGGAGGTTGCTCCACTTAGCGAACAGTGGAGTTACCTCCTTTATGCAGGAAATCCTTCAATTTCACCGACGCTCAACGTCAATTTCTTAAGTCCGAAGCGTATTATTTTTTTCAAAATCCGTTTTCTATTCAAAACTAATATATGGTCGAAGCACCCATTTTAGGAGGATGTGCAATACGTCGAAACAGCAAAATACAAAAAAGAAACCATTCTTCATCCGTCATGAACACTATACAAAGTGAAACGTAAGTAATGTCATTAATTTCAGGGGGTTATTCTTTGACATATTTGAAACAGAAAAGTTTAATAGAGTTTTTATAGTTTATGCTCGACCATGCCGAAATGTAGTAATTATATACCTGGTAGTAGCCCTTTAATGCACCTCATTAAAGTACACCTATTCATTATAGTTCAGTTGTTCAGCCAATCAGAAATCACCATTGTAGCATTATAAAAGCGCAAGTATCGATTATTCTCGGATATGCAATCGAAAGACAACTAGCGAAACGTCACGGAGGCTGGAAATCCAATACTGTCGCAGAAGGTTATGTTCTGTTACTATAATAATTAGCGTTAAATAAATTCAATTTGTCATCTCGTTTTTCAATGTCTAAATCAATTTCCAGGTTATATCAAGATTAATGTTTATTTTACTCTCTAGATTACATCAAGGTCAATGACATTCGTTCCTCGGAAAAAATCAATACTCTCGCGTCTGCGCACATCTCACAATTTAGAAGGTCAGTTCCGCTCCTCACTCAATCATAACATGAATACTTATGAATAATTTCAAGTTAGAAATATGGTCGAGCATAAAAAGTCGTATGAAACTTGCCCATAATGGTAATTAAGACGCTCGTATGAAAATTATGAAACGAGCGCAAGCGAGTTTCATAAACATACTCGCGTCTTAATTACTACCATTATAGGCTCGTTGCATAATGTACTATTTTGCTTCCTTTTCGAGATAAAAATTGCTTCATATGAAACATTTAATACGATCTTTTGTGAAAACCATTGATTTAATTCCCAATATGCTCAGTCAGTTTAAGAGAGCAGTGTATTATGGTAATAAATTATTGAAAGAACTTTAGTTTTGTCATTCAAAAGTGAAAAAATTTGATACGAATAAATGTTACATTGTAAAATTTCTCTGCAGAACGAAAAGTTACACTTATCTGGATCAAATTTCTCTGCAGAACGAAAAGTTACACTTGTCTGGATCAAATTTCTCTGCAGAACGAAAAGTTACACTTGTCTGGATCAAATTTCTTTGCAGAACGAAAAGTTACACTTGTCTGGATCAAATTTCTCTGCAGAACGAAAAGTTACACTTGTCTGGATCAAATTTCTCCGCAGAACGAAAAGTTACACTTGTCTGGATCAAATTTCTTTGCAGAACGAAAAGTTACACTTGTCTGGATCAAATTTCTCTGCAGAACGAAAAGTTACACTTGTCTGGATCAAATTTCTTTGCAGAACGAAAAGTTACACTTGTCTGGATCAAATTTCTTTGCAGAACGAAAAGTTACACTTGTCTGGATCAAATTTCTCTGCAGAACGAAAAGTTACACTTGTCTGGATCAAATTTCTCTGCAGAACGAAAAGATACACTTGTCTGGATCAAATTTCTCTGCAGAACGAAAAGTTACACTTGTCTGGATCAAATTTCTCTGGAGAACGAAAAGTTACACTTGTCTGGATCAAATTTCTCTGCAGAACGAAAAGTTACACTTGTCTGGATCAAATTTCTCTGCAGAACGAAAAGATACACTTGTCTGGATCAAATTTCTTTGCAGAACGAAAAGTTACACTTGTCTGGATCAAATTTCTGTGCAGAACGAAAAGTTACACTTGTCTGGATCAAATTTCTGTGCAGAACGAAAAGTTACACTTGTCTGGATCAAATTTCTGTGCAGAACGAAAAGTTACACTTGTCTGGATCAAATTTCTCTGCAGAACGAAAAGCTACACTTGTCTGGATGAAATTTCTCTGCAGAACGAAAAGTTACACTTGTCTGGATCAAATTTCTTTGCAGAACGAAAAGTTACACTTGTCTGGATCAAATTTCTTTGCAGAACGAAAAGTTACACTTGTCTGGATCAAATTTCTCTGCAGAACGAAAAGTTACACTTGTCTGGATCAAATTTCTCTGCAGAACGAAAAGTTACACTTGTCTGGATCAAATTTCTCTGCAGAACGAAAAGTTACACTTGTCTGGATCAAATTTCTTTGCAGAACGAAAAGTTACACTTGTCTGGATCAAATTTCTTTGCAGAACGAAAAGTTACACTTGTCTGGATCAAATTTCTCTGCAGAACGAAAAGTTACACTTGTCTGGATCAAATTTCTCTGCAGAACGAAAAGTTACACTTGTCTGGATCAAATTTCTCTGCAGAACGAAACGTTACACTTGTCTGGATCAAATTTCTCTGGAGAACGAAAAGTTGCACTTGTCTGGATCAAATTTCTCTGCAGAACGAAAAGTTACACTTGTCTGGATCAAATTTCTTTGCAGAACGAAAAGTTACACTTGTCTGGATCAAATTTCTCTGCAGAACGAAAAGTTACACTTGTCTGGATCAAATTTCTCTGCAGAACGAAAAGTTACACTTGTCTGGATCAAATTTCTCTGCAGAACGAAAAGTTACACTTGTCTGGATCAAATTTCTCTGGAGAACGAAAAGTTGCACTTGTCTGGATCAAATTTCTCTGCAGAACGAAAAGTTACACTTGTCTGGATCAAATTTCTTTGCAGAACGAAAAGTTACACTTGTCTGGATCAAATTTCTCTGCAGAACGAAAAGTTACACTTGTCTGGATCAAATTTCTCTGCAGAACGAAAAGTTACACTTGTCTGGATCAAATTTCTCTGCAGAACGAAAAGTTACACTTGTCTGGATCAAATTTCTTTGCAGAACGAAAAGTTACACTTGTCTGGATCAAATTTCTGCACATTTAAGTGACGGAACTAAAATTCTTTCAATAATTTATTATCATAATACACTGCTCTCTTAAACTGACCAATCATATTGGATATTAAATCAATGGCTTTCCCAAAACACGCTATGAAATGTTTCATATAAAACAATTTTTATATCGAAAAGGATGAAAAAAGGAACAAAATTGTATTAAACGTTTCTGTTTGAAATATCTAAAAAAATAACCCCTGAAATTAATTACATTACTTAAGGTTCATCGTTTATTGTATTTTATTGTATTATATCACATTTCATTACGTTACGTTACATTACATATTAGACCGTTACGTAGAATACACTGCTTGACATATAGCCTATTATGTCATCTATATAAGTTATATGATTTGAACTGGTGATGGAAATTACGGGAAAACGGCTGGACGGATCTTAATAAATGACACCTCATTTTGAAGCTTGGAACTCAACGTTTTCCAGAAAAATAGTTGTTTTCAGTGAAATGTCAATTTTTCAACATAATTTTCCTATTTTTCAAAATCCATCTGTCGTCAGTTTTGAGAACTAGATAAACTAGCTAACTGCATTTCAGAATAAAACAAAACACACATTACAGTAAACAATATTACACGAAGGCCATGATCTGCAAGAATCCTGACATATTTAGAGCTCAAATTAAATTGGTTATTAAAAACTTAACTTACTAAAAATAATTTACAGGTTCGATTCTGTGGTGTGTAAT
The DNA here is from genome assembly GCF_040183065.1 of Periplaneta americana. NCBI lineage: Eukaryota > Metazoa > Arthropoda > Insecta > Blattodea > Blattidae > Periplaneta > Periplaneta americana. The sequence goes on along the minus strand of NC_091119.1, from coordinate 198,422,838 downwards.
TTTCTGGGTACAGCTGTGTATTGGACGTCTAATGAACTTAGTTTGCAGCATTTGCTGCATAAGCCACTAGTTCTAATATAAAACTAATAACCAGATATTTTTAGAAGTGGGTACAATACAAAGCTCTCATAAGACATTCTATGGGCTGTGACCTGGTGACCTGACCTAAGGTTCTAGTATTATATTATAGTATATTATATTATATATCTGCAGTGCTTGGGAAAAGTGACACAAGTCAGTTTCCACAAATCGTTTTTGATAATTTATTGACAACTTACACTGGTTTATATCGATTTGATTTTTTTTCTGTATGAATTATTGTAATAGGAGAAATACTTATGTTTTTTTTTTTTTTCCAAGCGAGCATGATGTTCCGTAAGTTGTCAATAAATTATCAAAAAAGGTTTGTAGAAACTGACTTGTGTCACTTTTCCCGAGCACTGTAGATTATTATATTATATTATATTATATTATATTATATTATATTATATTATATTATATTATATTATATTATATTATATATATATATCCCGTTGCTAAGTGTAACAATAGAATGTCAGATTGCACTTATAAATTTATTCACTATGTTAATAAAAACAAAATTCTTGCTTCAAAGTATAAACGATATTATAATTTCCACAGAAAGGATTCACTGCTAATACGTAATTATCAGCTATCTACAAGGAACTCTGTGAACTTGTTTATATACATGTTTTGTAAATAATTATTCACCTATAACAAAGTCCATAATTTTTTTCGTTATTTAGGATTACAAAGGCTTTAACATAATCGCAGATAGTACAAATATTACCACACGTGCGATTAATCAAAGTACAAAAAGAAAAAAGTTTGTGGTAGTGCATGGATGAACTTGCGACCTGTGGGTCTCTCAGCTGTGCAATCACAGATGTTAGGAGGTGATCTGTTAGTGTAGATTGGAAGGCCATTGTCTAAAGGGCAGTTGCACAGTGATAAACCAAGTGGCAATGTTTAGCACACAACCTTTGAACTTTGATACACCTGATGACTGTGCACCTTCCACCTATGGAAAAATACGAAGGTCTTGGGCACTTCAGCAGTTACAAGGATCAAGGACCTAACAGGACATTGGAACTGTGAAATGTCTGTCCAGCTAGACAAGTACAATGCGCACTGCACTCGCAGCCACTTCTCTGAGTACACGATTTACCGCGCCGGCTCTTTGAATCTTAGGTTAGAAGTTAATTATATTTACGTCAAATATTTGAACAGTGTTGCCATCTTATGACCAATATTTATTTCGATGAGCAGACGTTCTCAACCTGGTGCTCGTGAGCACTATGGTGTTCTAGTCATGAGAGTAAAAATGTGCTCGCGAGCACGGACTCTGAGGTCCTCTTTTTCAATCCAAACTTTGTTATTCAGCTGGAAAAAATAGTTTTCCTATCCATCCAGTATACTATTTTAACATTTAATAGATCTTCCCGTATTCCAAGGTGTATAACTAGAATGTATTTTCCTGTTTGTGTTTATGTATTCAGTCTCTTTCTTTTTATTATATATATTTTTTATTATTATTATTTTAAAGTTAATACTGATTGTGTATATGTATTGAAGCTCTCTTTTTTTTTACTTAAGTATGTTTATTATTATTTTAAGTTATTATTTGTATACCGGTATGTATTTTTCTGTATGTGATTTGATCCTGCTTGAGTGGAAGAGAAGGCCTGATGGCCTTAACTCTGCCAGGGAAAAAAAACTATTATTATTATTATTATTATTATTATTATTATTATTATAACCCCTTTCAATTCAGTGTGGACTCAGTCTGAAAAATCAAGATTATTTAAGACAATAATATGGCTGTTCGTGAGGAACTTAGATTGATAGATCTCCAGTCCTTTTCAGGTCTGAAATATTTATTTTAAAAGGATAAATTCATAGACTTCGGGTGGCCGAAAATACAAAAAGACTCCTTCCTCATAATGCGGAATGGTTCTTTCAAATGTCTGGCTATGTTAGGGACAACCAACCTATGCGAAAAAAATTTCCCACTTATGAAATGCCTCAAGAATTAACAACGATCACGATTAACTTATTCACATCTGCAGGACTGTTCTCCCTTGGACATCACTCGGTCACAATATGATAACACGCTAGAAATACCACTCCACACATCATCTCTTTATTCTTCATCTTTCACTGTTGCTACTTCTCGTCACTGGAATTCTCTGCCGCCTGAAGTCAAGGGCTGCCGAACTTTAATTTCCTTTAAATGTAAATTAGAAAAATATCTTATGATGAGTTGCCACACCTAACGCGTTGCAAATATTTAATGGAATGTGTTCCACTGTATTTATTTTTATTTTTTTGTTTCTTATTTTTATTATCTAAATCGTGTTTATTTATCACTTAACGCCAATATGTATCCCACTGTGTTGTTTTTTCATTATTAATCTATTTTTTGTGTACATTTTATTCATTTGTCGGTTTCTGGTTTAATTATGTGAATCCTACTTAATTGTAATCTAATACTAATATGTATACTAATGTGTTTACTTTTAATTTTACTGTGTACATTTTTTATTGAATTATCGGCTTCTGTTTTTATGTGATTCGTATTTGATTCTAACATTAATTTGCATTCCACTATGTTTATTTTTATTTTATGAGGTAAATTTTATGTAACTACCTCTTTTGATCTCATTATGTACCTAAATTGTATCAGTATGTAATTACTTAATTCCGATCCAGTTGTATGGTCAACTATGTAAGCAGGTTTTAATCCTGGTTGAGTGTAAGAGAAGGCCTTACGGCCTTAACTCTGCCAGGTTAAATAAAGCCATTATTATTATTATCATTATTATTATTATTATTATTATTATTATTATTATTATTATCACTATAATTCTGGGTGACATTCAAATTCAAGGATAGCATTTACCCTGGTAAGTGTTTTAAAATTTTATTTGTTTATTTAATTATTTCATTTATATATTCATATAGTCCTATTAAACCTAATCGAGTCCACCGCTATGGAGTAACGGTTAGTCTGCCTGACCGTGGAACGAGCGGGCCCGGAATCAAATCCTGGTTGAGACAAACTCATCTCGCTAGCATTATCAGTATTATCACCTTTATCTAATCCAAACGCTAGATAACCAAAACAGTTGATAAAGCGTCGTAAAATGAACAACTAAAAAAATAATAAACCTATTCGATTTCATTGTGCTCACTTACTATCACAGTTTTTATTCTTTCAGGAAAGAATTAAGACTGTATTTTTGTATATATTATTTTACTAACAATAAACAATTACTAAACAATTGACTAACGGTCTTACTAATAAAAACTCTATATACAGGCGTTTAAATGTCTTATACTTATACAATGAGTAGCTCGTTTATAAGTCGTGTGTAAATTCCTTACCAATAATCACTACATACATCGTGTATAACAGTATGACTGTTACACAGCTACGTCATAGTTTCGTCATTACTTCGTTACGAAAGTTAATAGAATCTCGGCCGTGATAGAATATCTGAGGTTCTCTATTGCATCCTGTAGAGCGCTGTAGTGTGGCGTGTTAAATATCGATAGTACAACTGGCTCTAATCGATTACCACATTACATTTTGGTCAAAGAGTACAAGCTACAGCAGTATTATTCTAATAATTCTATGATCTTTGGTTTGTTGTTCTGTGGTTACATCATCATAAAATGACAGTCGATACGAACAGCTGTTAGAGGGGCGGCCATTTTTTCGCTATATACAACGCTTAAACAAGGGGTTTCGTGTATATAACTACTGCAAAGCAATTCCCATTGTATAGTTACAGCCTGTTTATACGTCCATAGCTTATTCACGGTTTATTAGTAACGTTTTCTGTCTCAACTCTGCATAAGTCTCGTATAAAAACTATACACGGTTAATTAGTAAGACTGTAAAGGTTTAGAACCCCTGTGCTAGTAGCTACCAGGCTTGCCAGTGAACCCGAGGTCTGTGGGTTCAAGTTCGGGGGAGAGCAATTAATTTTAAATGATGATAAATCTTAGCTTGGCTCATTTCATTCGGGAAGGAAGGAAGCTGTGTCCCATCCTCTTCATGGTAGAGGGCTCCAAGCTAAATTTGCCGGCCATTTCTCGTTCATATTGAATTTCGACGCAGTAGTTGAAAGATTCGTTAAGTCGGTTATTTAATAACTCTATCAACCGCAAAGCTATTTATGTTGATAGTATTAATGATATAAAATAAGACATGCTTCGCCGTGGAATTACCTGACACTCACCTTACAGTTTGGGAAAACATTTTTTCGTGAATTATGAGCCGGTGTATGCGACCGGTGCTCACCCAACATTCTGAATAATTTAGAGAGCAAACAATGAGTAGCATATTCCAGTTACATTAAAGTGGGAAAAAAAAAAATATATATATATATATGTGTGTACTGTATATATCTGAACAAATGTGAAGTGGAATGAGAGAGAAATTGGAAGTGTAATTTAAGTGAATTAGATATTTGATGTTTTTCAATGTTTTGGATTGGGAGTAGTAGCAGGGGTACTATAACTGTAGGAGTATTATAGAAATAAATATATGGATAGGGGTAAAAATAGGAAATTTAGGAATGGAAGGGAAACAGTCTAGGTAGGAGGGAGAGAATAGAAGAGGATAGAGGGTGAAGGACATATAGCAATTCAGTCATAACAGAACATTAGAAAGCAATCAAGAAATTCTCGGCAAAGAATACCTTAATAGAAAAGAGTTATATGTATAAAGGGATGGTGGATCGAAAAACAGAAATGTGAAGGTCCACCATAACTGTGAATTGTAAAGTTGAATGACAAATAAATATCAATATCAATATTCCAGTTACGTATGTCAGTTATAAGGCTAGGGATCATCGTGCCAACCACACGTTATCTCTGTACTGATAGGATGATCGTTCACCTCTGCTGTGACATGTGAACTTAGGCCGGACGGCATGCCTCTCGATTTGGATGTCGCGCCATGGATTACCATTATTAGTATATTATGTTTTTATTGCATTATCATTAGTATTATCTTGTGTGGGAAATGAAAAACAAACTGCAAACAGGAATTTCATTCATAATGTGATAAGAACTGAACTCTTGTATAGAATACAATGATAAACTAAGTCACCTTTAACAACACGGATTTTTAGATAATGGCGACAACGACCCGTCGCCTGGACAACGGAAGCAAGTCTGATAAGACATCACACGATCACACCCGCGAAAACAAGTCAAGATATTATATCCTGCTCTTCATTCTTCGCGGACAAGTTCAATGTTGCGGACTCTAAAACTGAGCAACGCCCCAATGACGACATCTGTACTGTCAGGTACGTTCATTTCCACTCTTTGTACTGCCTGACCGTCCAGACAGGAAAAGAGTGGGACGCACTGCATTACAGCTAGCAAGTTATTTTCAAATTTCTGTTCTGGCCAAGACGAAATGCTTAGTATTGTCGGACCATCGGATCTGTGCCCCTGTAAGGTATGCGAACTGAACCCTAATTCCTTCTCAGCCTCGGTAATTCATTTGTCTCCCTGCATTCCTATGTCTCTCTTTTCTACCTCTCCCCCACTATTCAAATTTTGGCCTTCTTGCGGGACAGTTTATTTGCACTTGCAGTCCAGCGTTGTCAACTCAACATGAACACTGTAGCACGGAGTGGTGAAACAAATATTATTAAGCAAGTACGTAATAGCATTTTGCGATGAAGAGAAACAAACATGTCAATATCTGTTTCCTATAAATCAGGCAACGAAAAGAGCAGCTGCGATCACAGATGGGGCTTATTTATTTCAATTGATTACATATTAAAATTACTTACTTAACTAATACTAATAATACAACATTTTTATGTAATTTATATAGACAGGTATTATATGATATTCTTATTGAATTTGGTATTCCCAAGAAACTAGTTCGATTAATTAAATTGTGTCTCAGTGAAACATACAGCAGAGTCCGTATAGGTCAGTTTCTATCTGATGCTTTTCCAATTCACTGCGGGCTAAAGCAAGGAGATGCACTATCACCTTTACTTTTTAACTTCGCTTTAGAATATGCCATTAGGAAAGTTCAGGATAACAGACAGGGTTTGGAATTGAACGGGTTACAACAGCTTCTTGTCTATGCGGATGACGTGAATATGTTAGGAGAAAATACACAAACGATTAGGGAAAACACGGAAATTTTACTTGAAGCAAGTAAAGCGATCGGTTTGGAAGTAAATCCCGAAAAGACGAAGTATATGATTATGTCTCGTGACCAGAATATTGTACGAAATGGAAATATAAAAATTGGAGATTTATCCTTCGAAGAGGTGGAAAAATTCAAATATCTTGGAGTAACAGTAAAAAATATTAATGACACTCGGGAGGAAATTAAACGCAGAATAAATATGGGAAATGCGTGTTATTATTCGGTTGAGAAGCTCTTATCATCCAGTCTGCTGTCCAAAAATCTGAAAGTTAGAATTTATAAAACAGTTATATTACCGGTTCTTCTGTATGGTTGTGAAACTTGGACTCTCACTCTGAGAGAGGAACATAGGTTAAGGGTGTTTGAGAATAAGGTGCTTAGGAAAATATTTGGGGCTAAGCGGGATGAAGTTACAGGAGAATGGAGGAAGTTACACAACGCAGAACTGCACGCATTGTATTCATGACCTGACAATTAGGAACATTAAATCCAGACGTTTGAGATGGGCAGGGCATGAAGCACGTATGGGCGAATCTACAAATGCATACAGAGTGTTAGTTGGGAGACCGGAGGGAAAAATACCTTTAGGGAGGCCGAGACGTAGATGGGAGGATAATATTAAAATGGATTTGAGGGAGGTGGGATATGATGATAGAGACTGGATTAATCTTGCACAGGATAGGGACCGATGGCGGGCTTATGTGAGGGCGGCAATGAACCTTCAGGTTCCTTAAAAGTCAGTAAGTAAGTAAGTATATAGACAGGTCAGAACGCCTAACAAAGAAAATCAGGAGAGAGGAAGTCTGTGCAGGAGATGAAAAGCTAGAATCACCAGGGAGGAACAGACCAAGGGAACTTTTAATTCTTGTAGATGATGTGAACCGATGTATTTTAAGAAGAAAGATACAAGGATTTTATACCGTACAGAAAGAAGTTCCAACATTGAAGAAATTACTGAAGGTTGCGAGAGAAGCAATAATTTCCAAGGTTGGAGAGAAACGCTGCGGAAAGTGATTCGAGACATGGGATTTAGTTTTAAAAATGTAGAAATACAAGATGTATTTTGATTGAAAGAAATGATATTGTAGCATGGAGGACCAGTTATTTATGACACCGTTTGACGGAAGTTTGGCAACATCTCTATTCGGCAAGGTTCGTGACCTGCTGTTTGACGTGGTGGTAGGAAAGCGTGTGGAATGGAGTGAGTACAGGCATTAATTTTTCCAAGAACGACGACAGCGCTGAAGGGGCACAGATCCGATGGTCCGACAATACTACAGTCTGTAGTCGGTATAGTTAAGTGTGATTGTACTGCTCCGAAAAGAAATAAAATGTACTGTTGCTTGCGCCATCATTGTTTTGCTGAAGCGGTGCCCTAAATTAAAACGTCTTGTCCATTTTATTTATTATACACTAGCCGTACCCGTGCGCTCCGCTGCACCCGTTAGAAATAAATATAAAGTAATTACATAATTAAAATAGGACATTTGATCCAGGGAACATTCGTGTTTGATAGAAGGATAAATCGTTTAATATGTTACTTAATTTAAATTACATCCAAATAATTAAAATGCGATCATTTTGGTCCAGAGACACTCATTTGGTGCAATGACAATTCCTTTAACATGTTTCTTAATTTTTATTACATGCAACCATAGTTTAATGAAGATTGACATCATTTAGATTTAATGTGTATATTTCATTTTACTTGTTATAGGTTTCCATTGAATTATGGTAATAACTTAATTTTAACCCTTGTTTTCTACGTATTCAGTAAATGGCGCTTGGCCCACTATGGTACTGAACCCTTCAAATAACTTAAATTATATTATATAATATTACATATTATATTATATTATATTACATTATATCAGAAGTTACTGTAATAACATTATAGTATTATGTCCATCTAGAGAAACTACACTTTCCAGTGGTGAAATAATAATTAATTATACAAAGCGGTTAATTTAGCTTCCGATATTACTTCATACAAACACAGAAACATTCTCTGTAGGCTATCTTTCATAGCTTTCGATTGTTGCTGTCCAAGGCCCCTTATGGACGAAGTCATTTGTTTTTTAATTCATTACACGGCCTTAGATGGCAGTTATTTTAATTTTAAAACTCATTTATCTCATTAAATATCAGCCCTATCAAAATTTTTCAAGGAATAAAACTTATCGAAAATTATTTTTAAAGAAACTTTTGTTATGTAACATTTTTCAGAAAAATCAATAATAAGCGAGATATTTCGATTTATTTAATTCAGGCCCCCTTATAAACCCCCTTTTAAATAATGTATTTTGAATGCCATATAGCCTAAAATCTAAGTTACAACGAACTTAATTTATATTCCAATTTTCATCGAAATCCGTTGAGCCATTATCGCGTGAAAAGGTAACAAACATACAGACACATAAAAACAAAAATTTCAAAAAAGCGATTTTCGGTTTCAGGGTGGTTAATTATATATGTTAGGACCAATTATTTTTGGAAAATCGAAAATTACCAGAAAAATTTCGGCTACAGATTTATTATTAGTATATATTGCGATGTGATGATGACAATGCAAATATCTGTGTAAAGTAACTGAAGAAATCGGGCGCTATTAAAGTCTATTATTGTCCATTAATGTGCACCAATGTGTTAAAGGAACATAATTGAACATAATAGATTTATTCCGGCACGGTTTGGAATCGATTCTGAACTGCGTGATCGTGAGCAGTAACTCAATATTCATTCCAACAAGACTAGAACTGATTCGGAACGACTGACATTGGTTCTCGATTAAGAGCAGAACTGGGAATTCTGAACTGCTGACGCATGCGCAGTTGCTTTAATCTGAATTTAGGTTAAAATGCTTCCAGACTAGGGAGGTTAAAATAATAATAAAAAAAATAGTCGATCATGAGCGATTTGGAAGGTGATAGTGATATGTTTTTAAGACGAATTTATTTATTCATTTGGTAATAATTGTAACGTAAAATATAAGTTAATATAAACAGAAAAAGTTTAGCTCGCCCTTGAAAGAGTAGAACTCGTGCTCAGGGGATTCCTGAGTTGAAAATAAGAAGTATACAATACAATTTGTCTTATGTCTACTACGCAATAAGAATATATAAATTTAAATTTAATACTAGAACTGTTAGAATTGACAAGATTAGGATATTTAAATATAAATTTGTTATATATTCTTGGGCCTAAATTACTATTATGATTAAATACTGTAGCATGTTGCATTTTTGTTCAAATAATCTTAAAGAATTCACACCTTTTGTTTCATAACTATGAGAATACAATACAAAATTATTTCGATTTTTATGTATGAATTTTATTAATACAATATAATAAATTTGTCTGATTTTAAGAACATTAAAGTCTATAAAAACAGTTTTTTGAAATAGAAAATCAATAGGTTTATGGAGACATATTTTAATTATTTTTTTCTGTAATAAATAAAGTGGAATAAAACTGGTTTTAAATAAGCTACCCCATCCTATAATTCCATACATAATTACCGATTGAAATAAAGTGAAATATATTGTGCGTAATAAACTTACTGACAAGTAATTCCTCAATAAAACAAAATAATATATTATTTTACGTAATTATTATGTGTTGGTTCCATTTTAAATGATTGTCGAAAATTATGTCTAAATATTTAACTTCAGAGGACTCCTTTAATAATCGGACATTTACATTGAGGTATGTAATTTAATATTTAATGTAGATGTAGAAGGTTTGTTACATTTTTCAGATAATGAGAATGAAATAATTATGGTTTTATTTTCGTTGAGAGAAAGATAATGTCAAACCATATTTTTTATTAATTTAAATCCATTATTTGAATTATTATACGTATCATACCAGGTTTTTCCACATTAAGTTCGGAAGACGAATATAATTTTAATATGAGAAGAAACTCCGAAGTCCGTGAAAGAACAGTTCAAGAAACGTTCCAACAACGTAAAATCCCGAACTACGAGTAGTTCTGGCACCGTACACAGCTGGCGCATGCGTCGAAAGAAGTTCGGTATAGTTCGGAACATGTTCTGAATTCCTTGCTGGAAAAAACCTAATATTATGTATGTATGTATGTATGTATTAACACTACAATTGGGTATACACCAGGTGGCAGTGGTATATAATATACAATAATACCATTATAATAATACAATAATTCCAGCAATAAAATATAAAATAAACGTAAATTTACTTCTAACTATAAATAAATAGATGCAATAAACCTAGGACTATAAATAAAAACTATGTTATAATAACGCCTACAATAAGCAAAAGTAAACCTAACCTATTTCACCCAACTATTACCAATTTAAGTAATTACATATCACCTTAATTTATTTACATATCAACTTAATTACATATCATCTTAATTAATTACATATCACCTTAATTTATTTTCATAGCAACTTAATTATATATCATCTTAATTAATTACGTATCACCTTAATTTATTTACATATGAACTTAATTACATATCATCTTAATTAATTACATATCATCTTAATTTATTTTCATATCAACTTAATTATATATCATCTTAATTAATTACATATCACCTTAATTTATTTACATATCAACTTAATTACATATCATCTCAATTAATTACATATCACCTTAATTTATTTTTATATCAACTTAATTATATACCATCTTAATTATTTACATATCAACTTAATTACATATCATCTTAATTAATTACATATCACCTTAATTTATTTTCATATCAACTTAATTATATATCATCTTAATTAATTACATATCACCTTAATTTATTTACATATAAACTTAATTACATATCACCTTCATTTATTCACATATCAACTTAATTATATATCATCTTAATTAATTACATATCACCTTAATTTATTTACATATCAACTTAGTTACATATCATATTAATTAATTACATATCAACTTAATTAATTACATGACACAACTTAGATAATTACACTGCACCTACAAATTACACTGTCAGTCTAATCTTTTCAACCTTTCCTTAAATGTATTGATTTTGAGAGGACCGCCCTGAAAGATTGCCGCAGGTATCTATAAAAAATTTAATATAGGTACTATTAAAGAAACAATAATATGCCTATGCAAGAGAAAATAATAATCATAACTTATTTATCGGTATACTATTTCTTTGAATAAATACGTCAATACGTGTATCAGGGCAGCTAGGAGTACGAATATCGAGACAGAGTTGTACTGCCTGTTTGAGGGGGAGTTGGCAGGGGTACTTGCGGCGACAGATTTTACAACCTTTCCTCCAAGCGGGAGTGAAGCTGCTTGGTTTCGAAGAGAGGGGAGGCAAGCAGGAGTAACGCCAAAATATACACCTCTGCTCTCACTACTACGACAAAGTACGCAAAACCGTGAATGGGACTCCGCTATGGCGTAAATAGGTTGTTTGCCTCCTGCCGCCTGGAAAATACATAATGCTGATAAAAAAAGATGATGCAAATTGGCCATATCTATTCTACACGTCCCAATGTACGTCAGAAAATTAATAAAGAACACTTCACTTCAATTAATACTGCGAAATCGTTAAACTTGCTGAAATATTTTCGTCACGAGAGAGTAAGGTTTTAATTTAATACGTTGCAAAAAGAGACAATCAATTCTGATTTATGAGGAAAATGTACTCAACCACAATTTTAATAATAGTTGCGACAGTTTCTACATTGGGCAGACAGGCAGATCATTCCATATTCGATACAAAGAACACATTAAAGCAATAACCAGAGGACACAATACATCTACATACGCCGAACACATAACTAATACTAACCACACATACAATAACATAAATACAGACATGGAAATCCTACACATACAACCCAAAAACCAAAAACTCAACACACTAGAACAATATGAAATATACAGACACACTAAAACACACCCTGATCAAATTCTCAACACACATCAATTTCAGAACACACACTATTTGACACCACATTTCAACACTTTTCAACAATCAAACGCACCCACACAACAAGTAGCGAAGTTCGAGATGACGCCGAAATCTAGTAGGCTCTGAGGATGGTGTGATGAAGCACCGAAACAGCTGTAAGCCGCACATGCTTACACAATTAACACGAGTAAGATCGTCATTTAATCAACTATTTATATTCAAGTGTTAAAGTAGTGTACGAAAGATTCAACATGTATTAATAATAAATAGGTAAGATGAGAAAATGTATTTAAGTATCTTGGTTTATCTCCTTCCTCACAAATGAAGAGTCCAGCGGAGAAAATCTAATCTAATAACACACTTTTTACTGTTTTTACATTCATTCATTCGACTCGGTCATTTCCGGACCATGGTTCCTTATCTCAAATTGATAAATGTGCCCTTCGCCATCATCCCTGAAAGTTTGTAACACCACCTCGGAAACGCCCTGTATTTTGTAAACGAGGAAAAAACGAAACGAACGACTATCACTAAGTTTCTTAACGAATAAAAATTAGATTAAAATGAATTTTCATTAAATTCAAGCTACCCCACCTGGGACGGTTCCCTTGTTAGTAGCATGATGAAATAACTGAACTGTTACGAAACGTGTATAACGTATGATTATCTGTCAGTTTTGTGACACTATTTTTTGTCGTAATACGGATGGTACTCCTATCTGTAGTTCATTTGTTTGTGTAATATATAGAAGAAATAAATCACTTTTACTGCGCACCTAAAACGAAAGATAAATTTCGTTTTGAGCATTACACACAAAAGGAAATTTTTGTAACCTCAAGATAGACTACATTAATAAATCACATTCTTTAAGACGTGGGTAATTTCCAGAAGTCATACTAGACGTTTTCCTTGGGGTAAAGGCGACAAGCACGTAGAAGTGACATCTTTACTGCAACTAATAGTGATTACACAGCAGAATCCTGATTATCCATCATTCTATTAACATATTGGCGGATTATCCGATTCTCTTTCTCTCGCTTATTTTTTCTAGAGAATGTTATTACAAGCATTTACTCTCTCCCTCACACTACTGTTCGAATTGTACTTTATAGAACCCTAATTTATATATAAAATGTCTTCCACGGGTGTGAAAAGAAATCATGTTGTGCTAAATACTGTAAATTTTTATACTGAACAACAATGTAAATTTTATTATCTCAACAATAATTATCACTCTCTACAATTTAATTTCACTCCCGTCAACAATGGGATTTGCTCTCCGCACAGCAACACAGCGTTCGTTATTGCACTCCACTGACGACAATGACAATTTACTTGGACTATTACGAACAACAATGAACTGTTAATCTTAACTAATATTCACAAAGCACTATTTACAAATCAGAACTGTCAGTTCTCAGTTCACAGCTCGTTTGTCTTGGCTAGTTCTTCTAGCTCAGTCACTCGCGTTCACAGAATCTCGAACCCCAGACCTTCAGAGACAATCCGCTGCACTTCGAACTCAGGTCCCCCAACTGCGGTCCACTGCACTCGAACTCCGGACTTCACGTAAGGTTTTTAAGATATACTAAATTTCACTTATCGATAAGCGCCCCCCCAGGAAATATCTGGCGCGGGTTGCGGGTGTAAACCAATATGAATAATTTCCGGTTTCTTATGGTTGTTGGCATGTTCTTTTGTACTTCTAATAAATAAACAGATATTGGGTCCCTTCTATTAAGTAAATTTCATAACAGTTCAAAGTGAGGTCTATGCAATGAACAAACAAGGGTGTGGTTGCAAATCAAGCTTTCAGGTATAACTCCCTGTAAAATTGATTTGAATAATTTCGAGGGAAAAATTGTTCCGGGCCCGGTGTCTGGTAGAGTTCCCGGGTATCTCAGTGGGTAGAGCGTTGGTACGTTTAACCAAAGGTCCAGGGTTCGATGTCCGGCCCCGGAACAATTTTTCCCTCGAAATTATTCAAAGGTGTGGTTTTCAGTATTTAAAGGAAACGTTAACCAGTTTGGGTGAAGGTAAATTAAAAGAGGGCATTTTCATCGATCCACAAATTCACAAAGTTATGGCTAACCTTTTGTTTGAGGAAAAACTTTCCGTTACAGAAAGAATGGCATGGAGCGCTTTCAAAGACGTTTATTCAAATTTCCTTGAAGCTTAAAGTTATGGTTTATTTAACGACGCTCGCAACTACACAGGTTATATCAGCGTCGCCGGATGTGCCGGAATTTTGTCCCGCAGGAGTTCTTTTACATGCCAGTAAATCTACTGATATGAGCCTGTCGCATTTAAGCACACTTAAATGCTATCGACCTGAGCCGGGATCGAACCCGCAACCTAGGGCATAGAAGGCCAGCGCTATACCAACTCGCCAACCAGGTCGACATTGCCTTGGAAATTCTAGGACAGAGAACTATACAGAACTTGTTGTGGAAACCATGTTAAGTGCATATGACAAAATGGGGTGTAATATGTCTCTCAAAATACACTCTTTACTTTCTCATTTGGATTTCTTTCCTCCTAACTTTGGAGTGGTAAGCGACGAGCATGGGGAAAGATTTCATCAAGAAATATCTGAAATGGAAAGGCGATATAAAGGAAGATCATCATCCAGCATGCTTGCAGACTATTGTTGGTTCCCTGTAAAATACAGTCCCGGGTCTAGTTATAAAGAGAAGTCATCCAGAAAATTCTTTTAAATGTAAGTTCAAATTCCGAGATTTTTCTCATTATACGCATGAAATATTTTTATTGTAGTTGTGTTATAAACTATGTAACATCATTTTTGTATCCAGTACACATTTTTCAAGTATTATGAGGAATTCTGAATCCCTCGTGTGTTGTAATTTTATCAGTAGCAGTGAAAAATTAAAAACAAATAAGTTTTGTCATAAAAAATTCAATTCGTTTCCCCCAGAAAATGGTACGTGATGGGGCAATTTGGATTTTAAATTCTGATTTAGGACACACATATCAGTAATAGCCACCTATTTTTATTTCGGAGCAAAACAAAAAGTAAAAATTTGTTGTTCATTGTTATTGAATGGCTTGGGGAAAGAAAAATTGTGGTTTATCTCGCATCAAGAAACGAGACTGGAGTTACAGTACAACTGTGTACAACGTAATACATATGAATTGGGGATTGCAGAAACAGTACATGTCATGAAAACTAAATTTTTCAGTAGACACAAAAAACGGTATTACTGGTGGTAGACCACATCATTGGTTATAGTAGTGGCTTCTTCAGCTAGAAGCCTAATAGATGTGTCGTTTATTCTTACATAACAGATTTGGTTAGTCATGTTAATTCCACATTTCCAGGAGTTCAAATGTGGTGGCGGAATGTTGGTATTAAACGATGTTAGCGCTGTCATTGAAGGCTGCTTAGAGTTAAAAGCGATTAACAGGAAAAAGATTGGATTGAACTCCTCTCTCCTACTACAACCCTCTTGTTTCACCTGAAGAGGTGGAAGAACTATTTTGGGCAACTATTAAATTACACAAGCCAAATAGAAATGATCGGGACGATATTCAAATACAAATTCATAAGCCATTTATACCGGAACCCACACTTTCTGAAGTCGAAATTGCAATAGAAAAGCTAAAAAAGTACAAGTCTCCAGATATCAATAAAATTTCAGCATAATTACTTGTAACAAAAGAGAATGGAAACGTATTATCTAGTGAAATTTATAAACTTGTACTTGCTATTTGGAAAAATAAAATTGTACCAGAAAAATGTAAGTAGTCCATAATCGGACCTTCGTGTCAGCCATCTTCAGAACTAGTGAGGGCCTCGCTTCTTCAGTTGAGCGTATCCAATATCTCGGAATAGATTTCACAGACAAAATCTCCTTCAATAAAAACAAGACTATCAAAAACTTATCTTCAGACTTGGATGTACTCGTCCAAACAAAATTATTAAAATCAGACCAAAAATTAAAAATCATAAACGGTTTGATTTACCCTCTACAATGTGCTCCATTACCTCAATTATCAGATACATTCTTACGAGATCTTGACAAAATTATTAGAAGTGCTGTGAAGGAAATTATGATGCTGCCCGATGATACGCCAAATTCAATGTTATATGAAAGTAAAAAGGTCCGAGGTTTGGGAATTTTTTGTGCAGAGTGGGAGGCCAGCATTCAACATTATAACATCCTAATCGTCTTCACCGTATTAATGATATCCATCGTAACTTTGTAAGGAACCTGCACCTTCAACAGCAACTGAGTCTACGTAGACTAAACATCAATAAGTCTTCTATTGCTCCCAGCACTAAAGGTCGACAATTGAGGGAGATCTTGCGGAACAGAAGTTTTGAATCATGGTGTAAATTACCTCATAAGGGCAAAGGTTTTATCCTGTATTCTGAGTGCCCCAAGGAAAATTCCTGGATGTCATCAAAAGCAAATTTATCAATTTCAGAATACATTAATCCAGGGACCGTCAAGTGACTACACTCTCGTGCGTACGTACAAACCCTCAAGCCCTGACGTACGGCTGCGGGCAAGGGTAGCTGCTTCCACAGTGGCGGAGCTAAGAACTTGTATGTGAACCAAATTTGTGATAAGAATGTAAATTAATTTCAGCTTTTAATTGAAGCACGCTTTCACTGTTAATTGCACTATACTGAAAAACAGTACTCTATACAATTTTGTACAGTTAACTATATACGAAACAAATTTTTGCATGTTTGCACAATAATGAAACAAAACAAAATATACACTTTTATACAGATTAATATACTGTTTGTCTTCTTCTCATTGCTATACAATTCAATTAACAAAATAAAACAACAGTACAAACGTTGTTATTCAAATACAATTCTCTAATAATAGTACTCTTTCTTAAACATCAGAGATCCGCTGCGATTTTTGCAGTTTTCTGTTAGTAAGCAGCTATTTAATTCTCGGAGCTATTGTTTTAGTACCAGCCAATCGCAAACATCCTTTCATTTGTTCATCACTTAGTTGTTTCTGTGACGTGACTTTGTAAACTTCATTAAACAAAACAGTGTTTCGCATACGTAGGTTGTCCCGAACATTTACAACGTTCTTGCAGCAAGATTGTACTGTTTAGGAAACCTTTCTCGTGGAAAACAAGTATAGAAATGGTTAATACTTTTTGTTTTGATACTAATCCTTTAGCTCAATATCGCTTTGTAAATCAAGTATTTCTAATTGTAGTTCAGCAGGAATATCCAGGACACTCACTGAAAAAGATATTGCAAATATCTTAAATTGTTGTTCAAGATCTCTAATATCCTCAAATCTACCTTCGAAACTTCGCACAATTGTTGCATTATTCTTATATATTCTTTCATGTCCAAGGCTTCTAACAGGTTTCCCATGTACATCCATAAATAAGGCAGTTTCATTTCTAAGTGCGAGAAAACGTTCCAGAATTTTTCGACTTCACCACCTTACCTCGGTATGGTAGAGTAAATCCCCATACTGTTAATACCATCAAGCAGTGCCCTGAAGTCCCTGTGATTGAGTCCTTTAGACCTTATGAAATTAATTGTTCGCATAACAACATCCATTACATTGCTAAGGTTCATGTTTTAGCACATAAATATTCCTGGTGCAAAATGCAGTGCACCGGTGCCCCCAAGCGACCTCGATAGGTTCCACCACTGATAGACTGCAGTGTACAAGTGTACTGCCCGCAGTGGGAGCCGTAAGCAGGACTGTATGCCCTCTCGCGATCATGACTCGACTTGGCGGAGCCTGCATTAATCCAATTAAAATGTCCAGCAATCTATCTGCGGTTAGATCTGTGCCCGGCAGAAGTTTCAACACAACCCGTTGTCGCCATCCTGGCTGCAACGAGACTGAAACTCTTGGTCACGTGTTGGGGTTCTGTCGAAAAACGGAGCTGCTGCACAACAATGGACACCATAAGGGCAGGACCGGTATTGCTGATGTCCTCAAGCGTATACGAGGAGATCCACTGCGTTTCATCCTTAGATTCGAACAGAAGAGCAGATATTGCAGCCATCCACAGGACTCAATCTAAGGGAATAGTCCTTGATCCTACAATCCGGTTTGAGAGGGATGCCCTGCAGGCACAACACGTTGATGAGGAGAAGAGATCCATTTATGAGTTCTGCATCCCATACTTAAGAGAGAAATATAACCTTCCTACTAGTCAGTGCAGTGTTTCTGGTCTTTTGTTTGGTCCACGTGGCACAGTTTCTAAATTCACATGGAATATTTTAAAAACACTCGTCTCCGATTTTTTGAAATGCAAAAAATTTTGTTGAATATTCTTAAGGATTCAATCCAAATACTACATTACCATTTATATATTGGCCATTGATGATTCTATTGGGTTTGCATTTCTCTGGATTTTTTACTAAACAAGTCCTGTATTTAATCTTTTTTGTCTTTCTAAATTATTCTGTAGTGCTTTTAATCTGGATCTTTATGGTCACCCTCTTTGAGGGCAGATTATTTTGTTAAAATATTTTCTTCTGCAGAGTACACAACTAAATTTCAGAACACACACTATTCGACTCCACACTACCAAACACAAAAGCGCCCCCAGAAAAACAACTGAAGAAACAGGAACAAGCAAGGACCTCACCAGTTCTGAAGATGGCTGACACAAAGTCGAAACTAGTCAACTAGGTCATTAAAATTCAGTTTACATTTTAACACATGAAAGTGGTTATTATAACTACAGAGGATGCCAAAAAGTGCACACACTCTTTCAATGACTACAAACTTAAGAATTATTATGATACAGAAAAGTTTCGAAATTAAAAATAATGTGAACCAATGTAGAAACCAGTCATTTATTGAAAGTGTTCAAATTGTTGGCCACTGTAGTCCAGGCACAGTTGATAACGCTGACCGATGGAACCCAAAACGCTCCTAATCATTTCGATTGGTATTTGGGCACATTCACTTTCAATGGCTGCTCTAAACTCATCGATTGTAGCTGGTTTTGTGCTATAAAACGTGTGCTTGACATGTCCCCACAGAAAAAAATCAATTGCAGTCAAATCCGATAAGCGAGAGGAGTACTCGGTACTACCTCTTTGTCCTATCCATCTGTTCTGCAGGTGGCCGTTAAGACAGGGCCTCATGTTGCATGGTAGTAGGGAGGTGCTCCATCCTGCTGGAAGTACCATTCTTCATTCCTTAACATCTCTTCGACGCATGGCATGGTGGATTCCTGTAGCAAGTTGAGGTAAATTGCACCAGTCACGGTACCATCAAAAATGAAAGATCCAATTAAACCAAATGCTGACAAACCATACCACACTGTAACTCCTAGTAAGTTCACATGGTTTTCCACTGTCATATGAGGATTGTTAGCTGCCCAGTACGTGCAATTGTGACGATTAATTGAGCCATTTTACTTAAACGTGGCCTCATCACTCCAAACAATCTTGTATGGAAATTGATAGTCCTACGCACATTTTGCTTGGTGCCACTCACAAAATTCAATTCTCCGGTCATGATCATCTTCATTGAGAGCGTGGACTAATCTATACTAATAATAAATCTGTAGCCGAAATTTTTCTGGTAATTTTCGATTTTCCAAAAATAATTGGTCCTAACATATATAATTAACCACCCTGAAACCGAAAATCGCTTTTTTGAAATTTTTGTTTGTATGTCTGTCTGTCTGTCTGTATGTTTGTTACCTTTTCACGCGATAATGGCTGAACCGATTTCGATGAAAATTGGAATATAAATTAAGTTCGTTGTAACTTAGATTATAGGCTATATGGCACTCAAAATACATTATTTAAAAGGGGGGTTATAAGGGGGCCTGAATTAAATAAATAAATCGAAATATCTCGCTTATTATTGATTTTTGTGAAATATGTTACATAACAAAAGTTTCTTTAAAAATTATTTCTGATAAGTTTTATTCTCTGAAAAATTTTGATAGGACTGATATTTAATGAGATAAATGAGTTTTAAAATTAAAATAACTGCCGTCTAAGGCCGTGTATTGAAATAAAAAACAAATGACTTCGTCTATAAGGGGCTTTGGACACAACAATCGAAAGCTATGAAACATAGCCTACAGACAATATTTCTGTGTTTGTATGGTAATATCAGATGCTAAATTAACCGATTTGTATAATTAATTATTATTTCATCATTGGAAAGTGTAGTTTCTCTGGATGGACATAATGCTATAATGTTATTACAGTAACTTGTGAGTGAATCGAGGACAGGTAAGATTAAAATAGCTTCTTATGCACAGAAAACTTGATAGGTTATTCTGTATATTCATTTCCTGTATTTCTTATAATAATGTTTATGAACATATTCACTTTTATCTCAGAGAATTGACGAACAACGAGAGTGTATTGATTTAGTATGCAGTAATAGTACGTTAGCTTAGCAACCCATTATTTTATAATCCAAATTTTAACTATGCTCAATTGAATCGTGTTAAAATACATATGCAATAAATGCAATGCAAAAAAGTTGGGTAATGAGCCAAGCAGATTATGTTGCGCTGTTGTAAAAGTTGTTCCTCCTGAGATTCAAGAGCTCCCACAACAAATTAAAAACTTTCTAATTCGAGTACATCCGTTATCAACACACTTTTTCATAATATAATATAATATAATATAATATAATATAATATAATATAATATAATATAATATAATATAATATAATATAATATAATATAATATAATATAATATAATATAATATAATATAATAATAAATCTGTAGACAAAATTTTTCTGTTAATTTTCGCTTTTCCAAAAATAATTGGTAGTAACAATTAAGAAACATGTTAAAGGAATTGTCATTGCACCAAATGAGTGGTCTCTGGATCAAAATGACCGCATTTTAATATTTTAAATACAATTTAAATTAAGTAACATATTACACGATTTATCCTTCTATCAAACACGAATGTTCCCTGGATCAAATGTCCTATTTTAATTATGTAATTACTTTATATTTTATTTCTAACGGGTGCAGCGGAGCGCACGGGTACGGCTAGTCTAGGAATAAAACTTTTCCATTGAGCACGCTTCAAAACGCGATGGACACCCGATTTTGAAAGTCCTGTCTCACGAGCTCCTTGCCGAACAGATTTTCTAGGAGACTGCTGAAACCTTTCGATGACTTCTCTTTCTCTTGTGGGGCTGGTGGATGTTCGTGGTCTTCTGGATTGTTGTTATGACATTCTGAACAGTTCCTTCATCTTCAAACTTGTCTCGCAAACGAGCAATTGTGAGTCGCGTTGGTGCATCTCGTTGAAACTCCATTATAAACCGTCTTTGAACTTCACTTATCTTCTCAGTCTTCCAGTAGCACTTTAGAATGAATTTTCTTTCCTCAAAGTTTGGCCTGACTTCAGCCATTATTTTAAGCGGTCACACGTGAAAAAAAATTTAAAAAAGTGAGTTAGTTATGAGCTATTAAAGAGTGTATACATTTTTTGACACCCTCTGTATATTCCTAAGGGAAAATGGGTTATAATAAAATTATAATACTTTCTGGTTATGCTATAAGGAAGCGATAAAAAATAAGGAATAACTTACAGAAATCCTGTCTAAAAATTGATACTGTCAGAATTCTCTATATCCTGTAACTTCTGTTGCAGATATCAAAACACAAAAATTACAGCCCTAACAACAATCTAGCCGGAACGTGAAGGATAAGCTTACGGAAAAGAGTAACAAGAATATTATCTGCCAACAGGGAACAAATAACAGCGATACAAGCCTGAATGTAAATGTGGAATAAACACAAAACTACGTGTTCTATCGCTTAACTAGGTGCTTAATATTTCTGAAGCGAAGAAGTTTGAGTCACATGACCTATGCATTTTCATTTTTAATATTTTTTTACTGACGTAAGAAAAGGAATTCAAGAAAGGAATTGTTTGGAATAGTTAAACTGGACAATAATTTCGTGCTTTATTTTCAAATAAAGATAAATAAATAGAGAAGAAAGATACGCAAATCAGGTTTAAATGGTATACGATGGAACAAGGCTATAGAAGGTACCATAAAAATTAACACACTGTACACAACATAACTGTTAAAAATTATTATAACCCGCTCCTGAATTATGGAAAATAACAAAATGAAAAAAAGGATGAGCTCTAAAATAATGAAAACTGAAATGTATTGTCAGCCAGAATATAAGAAAGAAATGAGTTAGGAATTCTGTTATTCGAGAAAAGATACATATAAACGATAATATAAATGACAACACAATTAGGATGGTGTGGCCACGTACAAAGAATGGAAAATGGCAAATTACAGGAAAGTGTTTTACGACGATATCTAAATTACGACGCTTTATCAACATCTTAGGTTATTTAGCGTCTGAATGAGATGAAGGTGATAATGCCGGTGAAATGAGTCCGGGGTCCAACACCGATAGTTACCCAGCATATGCTCATATTGGGCTGAGAGAAAACCTCAGAAAAAACCTCAACCAGGTAACTTGCCCCCATCGGGAATCGAACCCGGGCCACCTGGTTTCGCGGCCAGACGCGCTAACCGTTACTCCACAGGTGTGGACCAAATGTTAATATTAAATTGATGTCATGAGATTGAACATTTTTACATTATTTATTGTATTTAATAACTGACTTATCTGAAAATCAAAACATGGATTGTAAATTCGTCATTAAGGTTTACAGACATGTACAGTATTATAATCAGTCTCCTAGATCCATGGGTAATTCCTGTACTACACGCATAAACACACATGGGCATCAATTCACGAACAGGCACGTCATTTTACTGCAGTACTCAACACTGAACTGACCATATCCTGTCTGTTTCTACGTAAACGTTCAACCGTAATCAAGCTCATGAAAATTGCGTCACTGATCTTTATATTAATACTAGTGGCTTGTGCAGCAAATGCTGCAAACTAAGTTCATTAGACGTTCAAATAAACATTTTTCAGATTTATTTTCAATGAAGAATACCAGACATTCTGAAAGTTATTTGCTTCCATAATAATGAAAGATACTCTCTCTCTCTCGAGCCAATACTGAAGAGAACCACGCATATAAATATCTACACCACACCGCCATTAAATATATGAAAAAGACCCAACCCCACTTGATTAATAACTATACAAATATTTGATTTTAATAATATTATTATCTTACGTAAGTTTTATAGCTTTCAGTAACATATACTATATAGCCGCCACTCAGTAAATATAGAAATAAAAATCTAATTTAAGTTATTCTCTACATCTACTTATATAACCCTAAAACGTTTCATTTTCATATCATCAATATAGCATTAATATGTATAATTAATGAAAAATAGCCACATAATGGGATTAACTATAATAATATTTCATCAAACCACCTCAAGTTTTGTAATTTTTAATATCCAATACACAGCTGTACCCAGAAAATTACACACCACAGAATCGAACCTGTAAATTATTTTTAGTAAGTTAAGTTTTTAATAACCAATTTAATTTGAGCTCTAAATATGTCAGCATTCTTGCAGATCATGGCCTTCGTGTGATATTGTTTACTGTAGTGTGTGTTTTGTTTTATTCTGAAATGCAATTAGTTCCCAAAACTGACGACAGATGGATTTTGGAAAATAGGAAAGTGATGTAGGAAAATTGACATTTCACTGAAAACTACTATTTTTCTGAAAAACTTTTTAAGTTCCAAGCTTCAAAATGAGGGGTCATTTATTAAAATGCGTTCAGCCGTTTTCCCGTAATTTCCATTTCCAGTTCAAATTAAGGTACAGACGACAATATTATAAGCTCTCTACACAGCTCTTTCATAAAGTAGATCCGCCCAGCTTTGTCCTTTTGCATCTATGACAGCGTCAGGAAAATGTAAACAAACCTGGCTAGGATACTGTACTTCTGCTGAATATGTATATCTTAACGTCGATATCGGCTATTCCTAAAGCGTACCCACCAATTTTACAGGGAAAACCGACAGACATTTAAAAATTGATGTTAAAGCAGGTATTGGAAAAGGGATTTTCCCACAGGGAAATAAAAAATCGTGTTGTAACCGCTGGGTTGCACCATTAACGAAATGTTATATATGATAGAGCGGACATCACTTTAATGTAATCATTGTAATTTACGCCTTATGAAATACTGGCTCTATTCAGGTGTGACGAAACAGGCAACGACAGAAATGACAGCATGAAAAATGGCAAGGAAAACCACAGTATTGTAGGGAAATGTTTCGCAAAGGAGTTTCGACTACAAATTTCGCAAACATCTATAGTGAGGATCACATTAGAGTATTTTCTAATGGACTAATTCGGCCGTCTCTTCAGTGTTGCCAACAAATACTAGATATCACCAAAAAGGGTATAGTTACAATGCCATGTACTATAATCTATACTAATAATAAATCTGTAGCCGAAATTTTTCTGGTAATTTTCGATTTTCCAAAATAATTGGTCCTAACATATATAATTAACCACCCTGAAACCGAAAATCGCATTTTTGAAATTTTTGTTTCTATGTCTGTCTGTATGTTTGTTACCTTTTCACGCGATAATGGCTGAACCGATTTATATGAAAATTGGAATATAAATTAAGTTCGTTGTAACTTAGATTTTAGGCTATATGGCATTCAAAATACATTATTTAAAAGGGGGGTTATAAGGGGACCTGAATTAAATAAATCGAAATATCTAGCTTATTATTGATTTTTGTGAAAAATGTTACATAACAAAAGTTTCTTTCAAAATGATTTCCGATAAGTTTTATTCTTCACAAAATTTTGATAGGACTTATATTTAATGAGATAAATGAGTTGTAAAATTAAAATAACGCCATCTAAGATGGTGCAATGAATTAAGAACAAATGACTTCTTCTATAAGGGGCCTTGGACAACAACAATCGAAACAGGGGCCTTGGACATCAACAATCGAAATCTATTAAACACAGCCTACAGAGAATGTTTCTGTGTTTGTATGAAGTAATATCAGAAGCTAAATTAACCGATTTCTATAATTAATTATTATTTCACCATTGGAAAGTGTAGTTTCTCTAGATGGACATAATGCTATAATGTTATTACAGTAACGTCTGAGTAAATCGAGGACAAGTAAGATTAAAATAGCTTCTTATGCACAGAAAATTTGATAGGCTATTTTGTACATTCGTTTTCGGTATTTCTTAAAATAATATTTATGTACACTCATTTTAATCTCGGAGAATTAACGAACAACGAGAGTGTATTGATTTAGTATGTAGTAATAGTACGTTAACTTAGCAATCCATTATTTTATAATTCAAATTTTAACTATGCTCAATTCAATCGTGTTAAAATACATAAAATATATATGCCATAAATGCAATGCAAAAAAAAAAAAAATTGGGTAATGAGCGAAGCACATTATCTTGCGCTGTTGTAAAAGTTGTTCCCTGGATCAAATGTCCTATTTTAATTATGTAATTACTTTATATTTATTTCTAACAGGTGCAGCGGAGCGCACGGGTACGGCTAGTAATAATAATAATAATAATAATAATAATAATAATAATAATACATATGGGAAATGCCTGTTATTATTCGGTTGAGAAGCTTTTGTCATCTAGTCTGCTGTCAAAAAATCTGAAAGTTAGAATTTAAAAAACAGTTATTTTACCGGTTGTTCTGTATGGTTGTGCAACTTGGACTCTCACTTTGAGAGAGGAACAGAGCTTAAGGGTGTTTGAGAAATAGGTTCTTAGGAAAATATTTGGGGCTAAGAGGGATGAAGTTACAGGAGAATGGAGAAAGTTACACAACACAGAACTGCACGCATTGTATTCTTCACCTGACATAATTAGGAACATTAAATCTAGACGTTTGAGATGGGCAGGACATGTAGCACGTATGGACGAATCCAGAAATGCATATAGAGTGTTAGTTGGGAGGCCGGAGGGAAAAAGACCTTTAGGGAGGCCGAGACGTAGATGGGAAGATAATATTAAAATGGATTTGAGGGAGGTGGGATATGATGATAAAGACTGGATTAATCTTGTTCAGGATAGGGACCAACGGCGGGCTTATGTGAGGGCAGCAATGAACCTCCGGGTTCCTTAAAAGCCAGTAAGTAAGTAAATAAGTAAGTATTATCGGTTTGTTATAATCCATCCTTGTCATCCGAAGCTTCTGTTGAGACTTGAAAGCAATGTGAAAATAACTCTCAATGGGTTGCTAGCTCAGAGAGGTGCAATTGGTGGGGTTCCCACCTATGCAGCATTTCCTCTGCATATGACATTTCAGTTATACCGCTGATACTCGGTCCCCAGAGCCTCGTTCGTTCGAAACGGGTTGCACCACGTGAAGGTGAGGATGGGATTTGGGTAGGAGAGGTTGTAGATTGAATGCACATCACTACCTTTTAGCAACCCAAGTAAAATCTGTTTGAATAATAAAATAATAGCAAGAGTAAATACTTTCACTTACCTTGGCTATACACTATCACTTTATAATGAAGTAGATATTACTGACTATTACACTTTTACTACGCCACACTACTTTTGACCAATAAAACGGTACGAAAAACGTCTTTCAACCAATAATGGCTGCTTATCGCAGAATTTTTTTCGCGTCCCTAGCATTTGTTTAAATTTATCGCGTCCCTAGCATTTGTTTATTTTTATCACTACCGTAGCATTTGTTTCTTTGCTTGCCAACATTTCAAACTGCACTGGTCTGGACGTCAAAAAACAGAAAATTACAAACCACTCCAGTCGATGCACAGCACTTTCAAATATGACTTGCATTGGCATTCAAGAACAAGAATTAATACAGATCACTGGTCATGTATGAAGAGCACCATTCGGAAATCCTGAATGAGTTGAGGAATACACCATGTACATCAACGAGTTCACTTCTTTTACGCACATGTCCAATATAACATCAACTGAACCACCAACCACTAAAACATTCAAATTTGAAAATTGTACTTTCAACAATTGTTTCTTTTAAAATTATTCATGTTTATTTTTTATTTCATCATCGTTAATTAAAACGTTTCTTGTTTATTTCATCATCCTTAATTAAAACTTTTCTAACATTTGTTTATATTATTTAGGTTATGTTTGTTATAGCTTCTGCTATATGATATTATGGATAGTCACGTATCAGAGACTGTTTAATACTAAGATTTATTAAAAATCATCTGTCAAGTGACGTTGATTACTGGGATCCGGATAATTGAAGTGGAATGCAAATGTTTTAATAAAAATGAAACTGAATCAGCAAAGCCTTCTTCACTAGTAACCGTCCACAGAGTTCAATGAAGATTCCATAGTTGGCACAACTGATAATAAGAAAACATAATCATAAAACATTACTGCCATCTAGCGTAATGTTGAGATGGTACAATAATACATTTGAAGACAGTTGTATTTTCGTAAGCCAATTAATATTTTATTGTATTGGAGTACTTTGTTACTTCTAATCTTTATATACTTTCTTCTAATCGTGTAATAGTCAATTAAATCCCACTCGAGTTTTGATTTTCTCTAGATAAATGAAAACCTCTAGTGAGATTACTGTTGAAAAAATATGTAAGTATAATAAAAACAATGGGGATCGTTAATAAAATCATGAAACCTTCACTAGTACAAAGACACACAAGAATAGGCTTGTATAAAACCTTAGCACAGCCAGTATTAAGCTATGGTAACGAAGCGTGGACTGTGAAGAATAAAGACGTCAGTAGAATAACAGCAAGTGAGATGAGGTTCATGAGAGCAACAGCTGGATATACTCGCTGCGATCATAAAAAAATGAGGACATAATGCAAGAACTTAAAATAGAACCCATCATGCAGTTCATCAGCAAATATAAAATTCAGTGGAAGGGTCATCTCGAACGAATGAATCGATGCAGAATTCCAAAAGCACTATTTCATTACCATCCACATGGCAAAAGATCTCTAGGTCGTCCGAAGAAGAGATGGACTGAAAATTCTAGTTTGAGACCGTAACAGGCCACTCGGTCTAATACTTGTTAGGAAGACGACGACGACGACGATTATCGGTTTGTGTTTGTCTGAAATATTCGACATGCTATCGGAGGTGAGTTAAGTGGGCCACCCTGTATAAGGATAAACTCCCTGTATGTACGCATACTGCTATTCCAGACAAGACTGAATCAATGGGAAGAATCGAACTCAGCGTTAGATGGGACTCATCCCCGATTGGTGTTCAATTTGCGCAAGATGTAATTTCTGTGATCAACTGATTGCTGTAGCCTTTATCACTTAAAACGTGTGCGTGGTAAAACATGTGGGCATGCTAGTCATATCACCACATCGATGTAATTAAGTGTCTGCTTCGTGAAATGTTTACTCAAGGTACATTACCGATTCTGATTGCCAGGCTCCCATATCTTTCCAATATTATACTGTACTGTACTAGTCCACGTATCTCTCTCTACATCTGGACAGATACAATCTGGACAGAAAACGGCAAAGTGATATCCTGACCTGAAATATTTTATTTAGAGGGTATTCAGCACTAAAATATTTATTTATTAACTTATTTACTTATTTATTTCTATATTTGCTTCTTTATCTATTAATTTAATTAATAATTCATTTAGTCATTTATTTATTTTTCTATTTATTTATTCATTTGATTATATATTTATTTATTCACTTATTTATTCATTCATTTCCATATTTCTTTCATTATCTTTTTATTTATTTATTTATTCATTCATTTAATTATTTACTTACTTATTTATTCACTTATTTAAGTTATTTCTATATTTCTTTATTCAATTATTTTCATATTTTTTCTTTATATTTTTATTTATTCATTCATCCATTCATTTAATTATTTACTTATTTATTTATTCATTTATTTCTATATTTCTTTCTATTTATTTATTCATTTAATTATTGACTTATTTATTCACTTATTTCTATATTATTTTCTTTATATTTATTTATTCATTTAATTAATTATTTATTTATTCACTTATTTCCATATTTCTTTCTTTATCTTTTTATTTATTCGTGCATTTAATTATTTACTCATTTATTTATTCACTTAAGTTATTTCTATATCTCTTTCCATTTATTTATTCATTTAATTATTTACTTATTTATTCACTTATTTCTATATTTCTGTTTATTTATGGGTTTAATTAAATATTAATTTATTGACTTATTTATTTATTTATTTATTTCCATATTTCTTTCTTTAATTTTTTTATTTATTCGTTCACTTAATTATTTACTTATTTATTTATTCACTTATTTTATTAAGTTATTTCCATATTTCTATCTTTGTCTTTTTATTTACTTATTTATTTCTATATTTATTTCTCCTTTTTATTTATTTATTGATTTAATTAATTGATTAATCATTCTCTTATTTATTCATTTACATTCATATTTCTTTCATATTTAATTCATTTATTCATTTAATTATATATTTTTTCTTTATCTTTTTATGTATTCATTTATTTATTCACTTATTAATTAATTTATTTATTCATTTATTTCTGTATTTATTTCTTTATATTTTTATTTAATTACTTGTTTATTTACTTATTTAATCTATTTATCTATTTATTCACTTACCGGTATTAATTTATTTATTCATTCATTCATTTCTGTATTTCTTTCTTTATATTTTTATTTATTTATAAAGTCATTCATTGTTTATTCATTTAATTATTTATTCACTTATAAATTTATTTATTCATTTACATTTCTTTCTTTATCTTTTTATGTATTATATTCATTTAACTAATTACACATTTATTTCTATATTTCTTTATTTCTTTATTTACATTTGTTTATTGCTGGACAATTCCACAACAAGAACTCTTGGTAAACAACAGATTTGTTTTCTAGTACAAACTAATAGCACAGTATCTTCATAATACCATCTAATAATATCAACTGAACTGATACGTTTCTGGCACTATCCCAGAAACGGATGAACCGAATTATTATTATTATTATTATTATTATTATTATTATTATTATTATTATTATTATTATTATTATTATTAAACCTGACATTTCTCTTTGGCCTATTACTAGAAGACGGTGACTTCCACAGCAATATTATATTATACTAGTGGCTTGTACAGCAAATGCTGCAAACTAAGTTCATTACAAGTTTAAATTAATTTTTTTCAAAATTATTTCCATTGAAGAATACCAGAAATTTTGGAAGTTATTTGCTTCATTAATAATGAAACTTATCCCTCTGAATGGTTTTCTTTGTGCTAAATATTTTTATTGAACCTATACATCTTCAGTTCTTGAGTTTCATTAAATATATGGAAAAGACCTATACCACCTGATTAATAACTATAAAAATATTTCATTTTTAATAACAATATTATCTTAATTAAAATTTTGTATAGACTACTATATAGCTGTCACTCATTAAATATTATAGAAATGAAGATCTAACTTCATATATTCTCTATGCCTACTTATATAACCCCAAAAGTTTCAATTTCATATCATCAATAAAGCATCAATCTGTATAATAAGTTACAAATACTCATATCATGGCATTCACTATAATAATATTTCATTTTTAGTGGTAATAATGTCATCAAACATTCTCAAGTTTTGTAGTTTTTAACATCCAATACACAGACAGCTGTACTCAGAAAATTACACACCAGAGAATCTGACCTGTAAATTTTTTTTTTTAGTAAATCTTTAAGTTTTTAATAAGCAATATTACAGACTGAAAAAGTTACACAAATGAAGATCGACATACTGGTATTATGATGTCAGAGAATCTGAGCCATCTGAACTCTAAATATGTCGTAGCCTTCGTGTGTTATTGTTTATTGAAGTGTGTTTTGTGTTTTGTTTTATTCTCTAAAAGCCATTATTTCTGAAAACTGACGACAGGTGGGTTTTGGAAAATAGGAAAATGATGTAGGAAAACTGAAATTTCACTGAAAACTACTATTTTTCTGAAAAATTTTGGGTTCCAAGCTTCAAAATGACGGGTCATTTATTAAAATCCGTTCAGCCGTTTCCCCGTAATTTCCATTACCAGTTCAAATTATATATATAGATTATAGATATTATAAAAATAGCTTTTGTGCGACATCGTGCGTATTTGCTTGTTTTCCGCACAGAACCAATACGCGGTAAGTGTGAAATACCACATTCAGTATTCCCAACGTAACACACATAACAATTTCCCTCTTCTTACCGCTTAAGCGCGACATTCATTTTACTGCTTTAGGCTTTGAACATATTATTTTTAGAGACGTTTAACATAGTAATAATTATTAATTGGAAACTTACCACTTCAATTTCACCTAAATTGCAATGTTAATTATTGTTTTTAAATATTTGCAAAAATTAAGTAAAGTCTACTACTCCACGAAACTTATTGCATTCCTGATAGAAGTAACATTAAGGAAGCCGTGAAAAAATCAACAAGATTCCAGATGCCGATGTTATTACTGCAATATGTTATATAAACAAAATTGTTAAAATATTAAAATGAAAAAAAAATCATTACATAACCTTACCGTTTGTTTTAAGTTCGCATTTATAGACTGGGGGAAAAAAGACAGACGTATATCACGGCCTGCTGGATTATAATAAACACAGAAAACATTTTACAGCAACAATGTTGAAGAAAGATATTTTGGTGTTCCGAAGTTGGCGTCATTAAACAGAAACCAACATGGAGATTTCATTGCAACTAACTAGAAATTCGTCTTTCAGGTATGTAATAAACGATCTTCGCACAAAATAATGTACGATACACGAGCGGTATGTTTGTTTTCATGTTCTCGGAAATTAAAAAAGCTCAACTACGTTTCGCTTTTTCAATCTTTTCCTCGAACATGAAAACGTCAACATACCGCTCTTGTAACGCATATTACTATTACTTCTTAATCCTAGCCCAAAACCAGTCGTGCATCTCCGGAGTTGGTTCCCATTGCCTCTTGGTGGTATGTGAGAAGTTTCTCGAATATCGCACTACACGACAGACGAAGAGCAGGATGCATGCCAGGTGGATACTGCCACATCAGGTGCATTCAGTGCATAGCTCTTTGCCTCCCAGGTATTCTGCGGCCTGCCAGACGCTCTCTCTCGTCTCTTCTCTTCTCTCAAATCTCCCTCTCCCCCCTCAAGCCATAAAATGTTACAGAGTTTCTTATGTCTGCTTACAGCCGGTCTTATTGCTGGCCACATTTCTGCAGGTTTCTGCCCTAGTGAACTGCTCAAAGCCTTACAGATAAAAGAACGAATTTTAACATTTCGATTTGTACGCATTTAGTTACTTCGTAACGTCTATTAATTAATATGTATAATTAGACTGGCTCCAAAAATTATTAGCACACCTGATTTTGTAAAAGTTGTAGATTTATCCTTCGAAGAGGTGGAAAAATTCAAGTATCTTGGAGCAACAGTAACAAATATAAATGACACTCGGGAGGAAATTAAACACAGAATAAATATGGGAAATGCCTGTTATTATTGGGTTGAGAAGCTTTTATCATCTAGTCTGCTGTCAAAAAATCTGAAAGTTAGAATTTATAAAACAGTTATATTACCGTTTGTTCTGTAAGGTTGTGAAACTTGCACTCTCACTTTGAGAGAGGAACAGAGATTGAGGGTTTTTGAGAATAAGGTTCTTAGGAAAATATTTGGGGCTAAGAGGGATGAAGTTACAGGAGAATGGAGAAAGTTACACAATGCAGAGCTGCACGCATTGCATCCTTCACCTGACATAATTAGGAACATTAAATCCAGACGTTTGAGATGGGCAGGGCATGTAGCACGTATGGGCGAATACAGAAATGCATATAGAGTGTTAGTTGGGAGGCCAGAGGGGAAAATACCTTTGGGGAGG
This sequence comes from Periplaneta americana, assembly GCF_040183065.1. Taxonomy (NCBI): domain Eukaryota; kingdom Metazoa; phylum Arthropoda; class Insecta; order Blattodea; family Blattidae; genus Periplaneta; species Periplaneta americana. The sequence continues at coordinate 198,389,843 of NC_091119.1, read as the reverse complement.
CCGAGACGTAGATGGGAGGATAATATTAAAATGGATTTGAGGGAGGTGGGATATGATGGTAGAGACTGGATTAATCTTGCTCAGGATAGGGACCAATGGCGAGCTTATGTGAGGGCGGCAATGAACCTCCGGGTTCCTTAAAAGCCAGTAAGTAAGTAAGTAAGGTAGTAAGGTAGTAAGCAAGTACTGGGTTCAATTTAAGATAATTGAAAATATAGTTTATTTACTGTATATGGACAAAGATAAGGTAGTTAAACGATTTCAATTACGAAATTATTCAATTACACCATAAACAACCTTTCTAGAAATTAAAATATAGTATTAGAATCACCAAAAAAATTATTGGCACGTGGCGCCATCTGTCATTTAAATTGCATTAAACACAAGGTCATGTTTTTGTAACTTCACTAAGGTCTACATTACACTATCAAATTTCTGTGTCATAGAATATGATACAATTTTTGATAAAATATAAGATTTTGGCTATATTACACCATGTCAAAACTTTGGTCATATCTTTCATCACAGTTCTAATAATGGATACACAATAGTTCTGTGCTTGTTATAACTGTAAAATATGCAGTAATGGTTATTGCATTAATACTAAAGAAGAAATCGAAGAAAAAATGTATTTCATCGGCTTAGAGTGTAAACCTGCTAACCAACGGAAAGGAAATTTACAGGGGAAACAGAAAACTGAATTTGAATTAACTCTGAAACTTTAGGACCAAAACCAAAGCTAAGTTTAAGAGTTAATTTATAGCTACATAGTTTTTTGTGTCCCCTGTAAAATTTCCTCTTTGTTAGTTAGCAGCTTTGCACTCTAAGCCGAAGATTTGGGTTAGAGATTGGGGTAGAGAGAAAAAATACAACTAGATACTGTGAAGTTCAAAAATACATAGGCCTTATCATGAAATAAAATACAAATTAACCCATGAGGCAGATGAATAAAAGAAGTTGCTAATATCAATTTTAATGAACACAGAGGAGTGTTGAACCCTGTTCCACAGCATCAATACGTATTTTGAATATCAAACCAAAAATTCAAAATAAGAAAATTGAACTCTCACATTTGAAAAAGGACACAAAGCAGCTATCCCTTTCATGGCTCTGCAAGACAAGTTAGTACTCAGCGACCCACTTGGTATAGACTAAATACATGTTTGTTTGAAATACTGTCACAATCCAACATTATTTTATAGTTGATACCATAATGTTCTTTTTTCAACATAGATTTACGGTATTTACATTTTTTTGTCCCTATAATCTGGAGTTGTAACTAACACATTTTTTGAATAGTGATTAAAAAGTTAGTTTGACAAGGTTCTATGTGCACTTACACCTTTGTAACTTTCCTGAAGCGTCAAATTTAAAGTGACAAGGTTCTAACTGCATTTTCGCTACCTCAGATTCTACGATTTAAAAAGAAATTTTTTGAAGAGAACTCATTAAAACTACTTTCCATTGATATCTAAGAAGGTATATAAAATTATTAAGAAAAATATTCATAAATAAAAAAGTTATAGTATAATGAAACTTTAAACTCAATTTTCTCAGAATAATGGTTTTTGCAGTTAGAACCTTGTCAAACCAAGCTTGCGATTTCTCCACGAAAAATAAATGATTTCAGCGACCTCTTACGACTTCTTTGTGAACTATAAATCTAGAAAGTCTCCGATAAGTATTTGCGTATATGGGGCCCTTAATGGCATGATGCTCGCTTTCAACTGTTTCAGTTCGGTTGCTCTGGCAACGTCTATTTCGAAATGTAATAAATGAGAGTAGGCTATTCAAGCTTAATTTCAAGCAGAGGCATAAAAAAGCATGACACATCAAAATTTACACCTCAATTGTGATTAAACAATTGTATTCTTTCATTGCGCCTTGCAAAAATGTTTCCTGATAATGTCTGGGGGTTTGTCTACCCCTGGTTTCAAGTACTCTTCTCCATCACAACCATGACCGGTTCCCGCCTCTCTTAACCGGTGTTCCATGGACCGGCACCGAAGATTAATATTAAGGCAGAATTCCACTGCAAATTACAAAATAAACTTTTTCTTTTTTGTGAAGTCGTCGCTGATCGACAGTTTATGGATGAGGGACTGTCGCCAAGAACACTAAATACGCTTGAATAAACCCACACCATACTGAACTAAGAAAATGCTGTTCAAATTTCAATCCCGGCAGTAGACGAACAGATAGATGTATGGATAAAAATAGAGACAGATAGATCATCATCATCATCATCGTCATCATATACATAATCACAACCTATTACGAGTATATCATCTATTCTATTCATCATCTGCTTGGAGGAATTAATGATAAACAGTTTTCAGGACATGGGAGGTGTGATAGGAGGAGAAAAAATAAAGTACATAATATTTGCTGATGATATGTATTTATTCACACTGCAAATGGGTAAATACCCGGTAGCAGTGGTAACTAATTACACTCAATAATTATAATAATAATAAAATACAGTCATGATATTAATAATAAAATAATAATAGCAATATATAATAATATTAACAACGAGCATCCTAAATTAAATGAATCACTTAATATAACATAATTCATTAAAGTAAATCTAATTTATATCTTAATCCTAAGTTGGAACTTAAAACCACGAGTATATATGATATATGTTCATACTTGCTACCTTTCAGCACTACACTCATTTCGCTATCAATTCACTCACTGCACTGGAACTAAGACACATTTCACTGATTCTATCCTGATTTCACTAACACTTCAAAAACATTTCTGTGTTCAAATACTTTGCACTACCACTGTAAACTATAGAACTTCACTGACACAACACACTTCACTGACACAACACACTTCACTGACACAAACACACTTCACTGACACAACACACTTCACTGGCACAACACACTTCACTGACACAAACACACTTCACTGACACAACACACTTCACTGACACAACACACTTCACTGACACAAACACACTTCACTGACACAACACACTTCAGTGACACAACACACTTCATCAGTGATACAACACTTCAAATATCAGAACATCAATTACATCCTTATTATTCCGTAGAATTGTACTTACGAGGCGCATCCAGAAAGTAAGTTTCCCTATTTATTTTTAAAAGAACACACACTTTCAGAAAAAACATTTATTGGCAACAGATACAGCAATGTTTCAGCCATTTTTCAACATAGCCACCATCAGAATTGAGACACTTGTCGTATCGTGGGATCAACATTTGTATCCCTCTATCGTAGAACTCTGCCGCCTGTGAATGGAACCAGCGTGTGACAGACGTCTTCAGCTCTTCGTCGTTGCCAAAACGCTCACCGGAGGACAGGAATTTCTTCAGGTGCAAGAAAACGTGAAAATCGCTGGGAGCAAGATCAGGACTGTAGGGTGGATAATCAAACAACTCCCAGCCAAATTCCGTCAAAACAGCTGCTGTGCGCCGAGCCGTATGTGGACGAGCATTGTCATGGAGGAGCACAACACCTGCAGTAGCATTCCACGCCTCTTGTTTTGAATGGCACGTCGCAATTTTCGCAGTGTTTCACAGTAACGGTCAGCGTTCACTGTTTCACCTCTTGGAAGGAAGTCAATGAGCAGAATGCCCTTCCTGTCCCAGAACACAGTGCACATCACTTTCCGTACCGACAGCGTCTGTTTGAATTTCGTCCTGACCGGAGATCCACTGTGCCGCCAATGCATTGACTGCTGCTTGGTTTCCGGGGTGAAGTGCGAAATCCAAGTCTCATCGCCCGTGACGATCCTGTCGAGGAACTCGTCGCCGTCATCGTGATACCGTTGCAGAAATGTCAGTGCTGCTTCTAAACGTTGCATTTTGTGTTCGGGTGTCAGGTTTTTCGGCACCCACCTGGCACACACTTTTTTGAACAGCAGGTGCTTAGTGACAATCTCATGCAACAAGGATCGCGATATCTGCGGAAAATGGCTGCTCAGCTCCGCAATCGTGAAGCGCCGGTTCTCCATGATGCACTGCCACACCAGCTCAACACGATCATCATTGATGAGGGACGGTCGCCCACTGCGTTCTTCATCATGGACACTTTGACGACCTTCGGAAAACTGCCTACACCAGCGACGCACCATCTGCTTACTCATGATGTTCGGCCCATAGACCTGACAGAGCTGCCGATGAATTTCAATTGGCGCAATGCTTTGTGCATTAAAGAACTTTATCACCGACCGAACCTCGCAGGAGAAGGAATAAGAGCTTCCATTTCGGACCACTGCTGCCACGCTACTGGCACCAGGCGGGACTGTCCGGCTGGCATATGATTGATACGTCATAGATCTGTTACGCATGCGCAATTGACACGGCTAATTACGTTTACTTTCAAGGGGAAAAATCGGGAAACTTACTTTCTGGATGCGCCTCGTACTATATTAACCTCAAATCGCTAGCCTAGACCCCATTACAAGCAATTTACGACGATTACTATAACTCACACCCGTTCACTATAAATCTATTTTTCTGCCACTATAACTCTCAGAATTTACTTATAAGCTCACTGCACTTTCACTACAACACACTGCACACCCAATACAAATCACTGGAGATTCACTATGTTTCTCTGCTTACTCACTATACTTGTAAAACAACAAAATAGTCTGCATAATGTATTACCGTCTATTAGCAAAGTCCTTAAGCCTATTTTTAAATACTTTACATGTTATTTTAAGTGATCATGCTTCATTTAATTTGGGATGCTCCTTCTTCTTGTTGTTGTTATTATTATTATTATTATTATTATTATTATTATTATTATTACTATTTATCATTAGTATTTATCATTATTATTAATTATTGTTTTTTATTAGTTGTGTTTATTATTAATTGTCACTATTGAGTGTAATTAGTTACCAATGCTACCGCGTGTATATATACAGGGTGTTTAAAAAATACGGGGCATAATTTCAGGTATGTATTTCCCACATGTAGACAATCAAAATAGTTCATTACAACATGTGAGTAGTTTAATATCAAATACGGACATCTGTTGTCTCCATAGTTTTGATCTAGAGGCACTTTTTTGTTTCACAGTGTCCTTTGTAGTATTTTATAACAATTTATTTTTATAAGTGTAGTGTTAGAATTTGTATATAGTTTCACCATAACTGAAAAAAGCATGAAAAAATGTATAAGAATCCACATTATCTAAATTTCATCTGAAGTTCAGATGTCCGCCTTTCATATTAAGCTACTCATGTGTCCGGAAATGCTTCATTTTCGAGTTATGGCCTTCACAACATTGAAATTCACCGTAACGTTTTTCTTTCCGCAGGTCGTTGTCATTACAGAAGATGTTCAAAATGTCCACCTCCTGCTTGAATACAGACCTCACATCGATGTCTCATTGACCTGCGAACACGATCCCAAACTCCAGGAGTATTGCGTATGTCCTCAGAACATGCCACAATTCGATTCCGAAGGGATCGTGTTCGCAGGTCAAGGAGACATCGATGTGAGGTCTGTATTCAAGCAGGAGGTGGACATTTTGAACATCTTCTGTAATGACAACGACCTGCGGAAAGAAAAGCGTTCCGGTGAATTTCAATGTTGTGAAGGCCATAACTCGGAAATGAAGCATTTCCGGACACATGTTGTAATGAACTATTTTGATTGTCTACATGTGGGAAATACATACCTGAAATTATGCCCCGTATTTTTTGAAACACTCTGTATATATATATATATATATATATATATATATATATATATATACACACACACACACACACACCCATTTGCAGTGTGAATAAATACATACACATACAAGTTTCTTCGAGTTTAGGTCATCCATTGCAGCACACATCATCACAAAACTGGAATATCGACGGAGCATACGGTAGTCTACACGTGCTAATCGCCACGTAGAAACACATTGTATTTATTTATTGTGTCCCTCAAGTAGGAAGGAGAAAGCATTACACAGCTGCGAGCCGCTTCACAAATAACGGGTGGATCTGATGCAATTTCTAACACGACTCTCACAAGCTGCTCCGAAACTCTTTGAACAATCATGTTTCAGTAAGTGAAATTGCTGAAGTAGGACTTGAACGCCTCTAAGACGGAAAGCTTAATCATAAACAACTTCTATGTTTTTTTTTTTAAATTGGGTTATTTTACGACGCTGGATCAACATCTAGGTTATTTAGCGTCTGAATGATATGAAGGTGATAATACCGGTGAAATGAGTCCGGGGTCCAGCACCGAAAGTTACCCAGCATTTGCTCGTATTGGGTTGAGGGAAACCCCCGGAAAAAACCTCAACCAGGTATCTTGCCCCGACCGGGATTCGAACCCGGGCCACCTGATTTCGCAGCCAGACGCGCTGACCGTTACTCCACAGGTGCGGACACTTCTATGTTCTTATCAGAGTTCATGTTGAGCCTAATTTCTAAACATTAGATCGACTCCTCTTTGGTGTCGTCAACACCACCCGCACAAGATAACGTAAGACATAACACTGACACATGACGGGATTTGAACCAGCGACCGTGGCTTACACGCTTCAGAGACGAAGAAGGTTACAACTTCAGTCAACTTAGTTGTTTTCCGATTAAAGGCCCATTCACAATGAAAATTAAACATAACCGTAACATAAACACAGAAGTTTGCGCCCAGGCTACCAAATGGGATCATTCACAATGATTCACATAAGCATTGACATAAACATTACCGTAAGACGTTAACATGAAAGTTTGCAAACTCCAAACTTTCATGCTTATGCTTACGTGATTTGCAAACAGTACACAATCGTGGAGCGATGAAGTATATGACAGAATATGAGGAAATGGCGTCGTTGTTATGTTTCCATGGTTACCAAGTATGTTTGCTGTTATGTTTATATTCCCATCGTGAATGATCTTGATTTTACCGTAACGTTTATATTAAGTTAATGCTTACGTTATGTTTAATTTTCATTGTAAATGAGCCTTAAGTCTGTTGTCGTATGACGCCAAATCTCTTGTTCAGAAGTGTACACACTTACTGAAACCCGCCGTTCCGTAATACTGCACTTAGTGTAAACGCCACGGGACTATCTTTCTAAATACAACCTTATTCCTGCCTTTAGGTAAGAAAAGATTGCGAAATCAGACGTTTGCCTTTCGCGTGTGCCCCTAACTTGCATGTTCTTTCCTATTTATATTTTTATGATTACTGACATGTTTATGGGAAGTGGATAATATTTTATTGCAAGCAGCTGACGAAATTCGGTGAGTGAAATCGGAAATAGATTTAGTTTCCTAATTAGTCCATTTCGATCTGCTGAATGGATTATGAGTTCAAGTAATCTTGAGCAGTTAGAATGTCAAGGTCGACCAGTTTCACATCTACATAATATTTAAGCAGAAGTGAACGATCATCCAACAATAGTCCACACCTGTGGAGTAACGGTTAGCGCGTCTAGCCGGTGGCCCGGGTTCAATTCCCGGTCGGGGCAAGTTACCTGGTTGAGGTTTTTTTCCGGGGTTTTCCCTCAACCCAATATTGAGCAAATGCTGGGTAACTTTCGGTATTGGACCCCGGACTCATATCACCGGCATTATCACCTTCATCTCATTCAGACGCTAAATAACCTAAGCTGTTGATAAAGCGACGTAAAATAACCTACTAAAATAAAAAAAAATTCAACTAGTACGGGGTCATCGTATGCTAAGGATGATAATAACCTCAGCCGTTATAGCTGGTAAAATAATGTAGTTTACTGTACAAGTATAGATCAAAATTGCCAAATACTATGCAACTTTCACGTTGAAGTTTTAGAAAATATCACAAAAAAATTGCTTTTATGCATTCAAAATGTAAGTTAGTAGATAATAACATTTGGTTTTGCAATCATTATTACTATTTACTGGAGTTTTTTCAGTAATTACACTTCAGAAGTGTACAGGGCATAATATTAGGCATATACTGGGTCTGGCAGTTAGTTCTGAGTAGAGCCTCGATAATTATTGAATGTAAGAGTTGAGACAATGAACATACTCCTTGTGACTGGTTGGATTTAACCATGACTTACATTAACATACATACATATGTACCGAGATAAAAATAAACTGGATCAATGAAATACTAAATACCTCATTATGTGTAACGTCTATACTCTACAGTCCCTTCATAACTAGAGTTGAGACGTTTATTCCATCAAGAAGTAAAATATGTAATGGTTTATTGCAGTGAAAATGGAAAAACAAATCTCCTATGAGAAGTAAAATTATAGACATCCATATTACGTTCAGATATGAAACAAATTCGATACATAATTTTATAATATATTATATTTATAAAATAATTTTATATACATATATATAACATAAAATTATTACAGCTAGTTTATCACTGAGGAATAACGAAAACCTATTAACTTGCATTTATTAGCTTAATGGATTATGCAACAAGGTAGGTAATGTTTAGATCTTATATTCAATTATTATCCAGGAACTCTAGTTTTGACGAATTTCAACAGACTGTTCCTAAAGTGACTATAAGCTTTAGAATTACCGGTATCAAAACGACACATGATACGGCTTGGACAATGAAATTTATTGGCGGGTTATAAAAACACACATTTCAAGTGATGCACTCGATATCTTATGGTTTGTTGCAATATAATTCGGAAATTGTTCATGTACCAATGCACCAATGGAGTGTAAGGACTTATTGTGTTTTAACCAATCAAAGCCAATAAATTATCAACTGCAAATTTTCTCGAAACAATCTTGTCGCACCTGATGCGCATTTGTTTAATATTTTGTCGCACCTGATGTTCACCATGTTCGTTGTTTTCTTAACAATACAGTAGGCCGTGATATAGCGTGATGGCCATGCTAGCAAACGTAAGTATTGAATATATTATATTAATTAATAAAATAATCTTTTTCTGTATGTTATAAATTATTTATTAATATATTTCCGAAATAGTCTTATTCAAATATCAGAAGAGTTCTTATCTTGTCTATGATTCAGTAAATGAAAATATTTAATTGAAATAACAAGTTATAACCTCAAATATTTAATTTTGCTGTTTCACTGATAATAATTTCTACAGCGATTGTCAAATTTTTAAACATCCATTTCATATTGCAGGAAGCCAATGCTATGCCATTCAAAGACATACATTGTTAGCAATTTTAATGTCTTATCCAACAGTAATATAATTATGTTATCTTCTTTTTATTACTTATTTATTTTTTATTATTCGCGAAATAGTCTTATTGAAATGATAAATGATAAGATGAGAACTTTGTCATATTATCTACGACAATTATAATTATCTTTTTAAGGTATTATTTTTTTTTTCTGTGTCACTGATTTCGAATGCGCTAGACATGTCAACATTCAGCACAATCAACATTCCCGGATCGCTGTGAACGTTGTACGTGTAAACGTATCACTTCAGACGACACGTAGACGGGACAACTTAAGCAAACAGAGCTATCAAAAACCAGCCGAAAGCTCGTAAGTTTTAGAGCTTTATGACAAATGAATCGGCTTTAATTCCGAATAACCAAGTTCACGTGCATAAAAAACGTGCACCGTCAGCAAATCCTTGATCTATAGTCAAGGAATTTTGCAAATAGTCTACGTAACGTACAAAAAAATAAAAGCAAATCATGTACAAGACCAACCCACAAATGGTGGGCTCTGATTGGCTGGAGATTGCGGGCTCGTCGGGGGTCAATATAAGGCAAAGCTCCCACTACTCGTTTCTCCATTTCCACGTCACAGGTATACGTCAACAGGTGATAGGAGGCCGTCGTAACTACTTTCAATTGTGTGTTCAACGTACGTCAAATGTTTCGTCAGGCGGAACGATATATTATGACAATTTAAAAATTACACGGTCGATAAGAAATAAAATAAAATATTACCCTCAACTTCATTAAAGGCTGTTTTTTTAATCTTCATAATTATTTGAATAACACATATTTTATTATCCTTAAATTAGGAAAATCAAAGCAGAGTTGCATCTAAACTAACCAGTGTTGAAGTGCCCGCCTTTAATTGATCATGAGTGTACTCCTACTGCATCGTGTCGCCTCTAAGGTAAGCGTGCTCATTTTATTTCTTCTTTTGTTTTGTTTAATGATGAGGCAGTATTTCTGCACACAGTCGAAGTGGTTCGACCGGTCGGGAATGGAAAAATACCGGAATGCAGTTGGAACTATGGGCTGCGATTGGATATGCAGGAACTATTTTGAGAAGTTATTTTTTATGCATGAGGCTAGCACCGAAATACATTCCGTAGAAGGAAAAGACACGAATCTTTCTAAATAAGAAAGCAAAGCTTTTCAGATATGTTTCCATTCGTGTTTTAGAAAGTAGAGAAAAATACGAGATAACAAAAACTGAATGATAACTGTCCAAACTGGTGGAACTGACGTAACGTGTATCACATAAACAATTTTATACTTCTTATTCGACAAAAGTAATGTGAAAATAAGCGAATGCTGACAAAAAGTTCTATTTCATTTTAATGCATATATCATATTTGCGTCCATTATTTTCTTAAAATAAAAACAAGCTGCAAAATAATCGCATAAGATCACGTAACGCAAAAAGAAATATCTTAACAAAAAAAAAAATTGACAGTGGAATCTTGATGTCGAAAAGTTTGACGTATATATGTCTCGATTCTTATTTAAAGTTGCTTGTACACGATCAAATTTTTCTTCCTATCCAGACCGCTACCCCAATCTACTTGCCTTCTCATTTTCAAAATGTATCCAGGTCTCATCACAACAATTACAATTTACTCATTACACTCTGCCACAAGACATCTTTACATTCATCCTGTACAGTTTCAGTTGCTAGAAATTGGAACTCGCTTCCGAGTGATGTCAGGGATTGTTGGACAATAACTTCATTTAGGTCAAAATGACATAAATTCTTACTTAACAGAATAATTACTGATTAATATTTGTTACTTGTAATGAAACTAACATCTGTCCATTCTTATTATCACCATTAATTTCTCTAAATAAAATACAAAACCTCTAATGATAAAATCTCATTACATTAATATTATTCTCATTCTATCAATATATTTTAGATTTAAATTTTTCTCCCTATAATATCTGCAAAACCTGGCAAAAATGGCATAAGACAATTTCCACAAACATTTTTTATTAATTTATTGACAACTTACGGAACATCTGCTCGCTTGGGAAAAGAGACATAAGTATTTCTCCCATTACAATAATTCATACAGAAGAAAATCAAATCGACATAAACCAATGTGAAGACAGTTTTTTCCTTCTCCTGTAAAATTAACATTTTTGACTTGTGCCACTTCTCCCGGGCACTACAGATATAGTTCCAGTAAACTTCTATTATATTAATTCTCATCATTTTAACCAACTAGCTATCTCAACTTAATTATAATTCTTTACATATTTGCATATAAAAATAAACTAAAATTGCACTTTTTCAATTCAGATTTCTTTCAATTATAAGCCCTTTTCTCTGCTATTGTTTTGTAAAAATATATATCTTTTCCTTCCTTTCCCGTTTTTTGTTCTCTTGATCACCAGATTAATTTATTATTATATCGATTTTATTGTGGATTTTATTTAATTTTCGTATTTCTTTTCTTGTTTTTTATTATTATTTTTATTACATTCCACTTTGTTGTATTCTTCCTTACGTTTTCCATATTAACCATTTGTACTAAATGAGTTGCTTTTATTATATTCCAATGTATTTAATTTCTTTTTTCTATTAAGCATGGTATTATTTTCATGTTGTTTAGTGTCGATTTTGTTATGCTATTATTATTATTTTTTGTAATATGTTATTACTCTGTTCTTTAACTCTTTGTTAAATTTTCATTGCTTGTAGCCTATACTTTGTGACCTGGTACAGTGTAAGAGAAGGCCCTATAGGCTTTATTATTATTATTATTATTATTATTATTATTATTATTATTATAAACTGAATTGAGTTATAGCTCATAAATTATTACTTTTTCATGTAGGCTTTATCTCAAATTAAATACATAGAGGAGAGTCGGGTAGTATCGGACATCGGGTAATATCGGGCAGTGCGTTTCTTTCATCTACCACCATATGGTAGTACCTGAATGACATGGTTACGTTTCTCTATGCGACATCACAGAAACGTAACCATGTCAATCAGGTACTATCATCGTGTGGTAGATGAAAGAAATTCACTGTCCGCTATTACCCGATGTCCGATACTACCCGACTCTCCCCTACTAGTCGTTAAAATTTAACTGAAGAATAATGCTGGAGAACCTTTAGCGTATTGTAAATATTAGTAATTTAAATATGTATGTCGCTACTGTATTGCTTAAGGCTGGTTGAGTGGAAAAGAAGGTCTTATGACCTTAATTCTGCCAGCGAAAATAAAACATTGTACAAACATAAAATATTCTACTTTACAAGAAATCTTGTCTCCTTGATTAAAAAAAAAAATGCATTGGTACTTGTTAGAAATATCTGCCTTGCAATTTTCTCATACGCATTATTTTTCTTCATTCTGATGTGGTATTCCACGGCGTACATGGGTTCAATTCATATAATTGAAATAACTCACAAACAACTTCTCTCGGACGCCATAAATTTCTATAGTTTTTGGACCTTAATATTTTCGATTCACATAGGTCAAAAATTGTCAAGTCTTTGTCCAATTAGAACATGTTCTCATTTACTTTGAAGACAATAAAAGGCTTTTAAAGTCAAAACTTGTGAAGTATTGGCAAGTCTTATGAAGCGTTGAATTTGACAAAACATCGTGTACAGGGTGTTTCAGAAATACTTCGACAAACCTTGGGGGCATGTTCCTCACACCAAAACAATAAAGGAAGTTCATATAAACCTATGTCCGAAAATCCTTAGTTTTTTAGTTATTAAAGAAAGAACACAATGAAACATGTTAGATATTGTTAGCTTGACAGCAAGTGTTGCAACTTTAATCAATTCAGAAACTCATAACAATGAAAGTGGAAACAAGAGGAGAACATTTTGAACATTTGTTATGAGTTTCTGAATTGATTAAAGTTACATCACTTGCTGCCAAGGTAACAATATCTAACAGATGTTTCATTATGTTCTTTCATTAATAACTAAAAAAGTAAGGATTTTCGGAGATATGTTTATATGAACTTTTTTCCATGTTTTGGTGTAAGGAACATGCCCCCAAGGTTTGTCAAAGTATTTCTCAAACACCCTGCATACAACCAGCTTAACAGTATAGGAAATTCTCACTCTTTAAAGGGGTCTTTTGACATACGTACATATTTCCTGTATTAAATAATCATCATAACAATTTCACGTATTAGACCTAAGGGTCTGTTATGGTCTCTATCCAGCGCTTCTTCGGCCTCTGGGAGTAAATCGTAAGATCAATTTTGGGAAAAGGTTGGAGGGCATCCTGGCAACATGTTCTTTCCAGTTCAATCCCGCATCGGAACTGCAATCAGGTGTGGCTTAGTGGATAAAGCGTTAGCACGTAGAGCTGAAAACCCGGGTTCGATTCCCGGTGCCGGAGAGAATTTTTCTCCGTTCTACCCATTCTTCACTATATGGTAATGCAGAATTTCTGCACGGAAATATTATACTTCGGTACATCATTAGTAATACGTCTATTTTTGATTTCAAAAAATTGTTTAAAAAGAATCACTTTGGAATCAACTTTGCAATACACAGCATTTTGGAAATAAGCAAAGTGTTCTTGTAACGATGTAACCTGCAACAATATTGGAAGTTGGAAAAGAGCCCTCAGCGCGCAGAGCTGAGAGGTCCCGGGTTCGATTCCCGGTGCCGGAACGAATTTTTCTCGATTTAATGGTGATATAGCAGTGCTCCTTAGCGGCAGCGGGCCGATGCAACCAGCAACATAGGCTAAAGGATACAAATAAAATAAAATAAAAATTAAAACTCGTAATGCAATATGCATAATGATCTTTAATTTATTCCATACAGTAAAGGTTGGTAATATTGTAATACTAATAATATTATGATAGTTCTTTTTGAGAATTTTTTTACGGTCAGCGCGTCTGGCCGCGAAATCAGGTGGTCCGGGTTCGATTCCCGGTCGGGGCAAGCTACCTGGTTGAGGTTTTTCCGGGGTTTTCCCTCAATCCAATATGAGCAAATGCTGGGTAACTTTCGGTGCCGGACCCCGGACTCATTTCACCGGCATTATCACCTTCATCTCATTCAGACGCTAAATAACCAAAGATGTTGATAAAGCGTCGTAAAATAACCTACAATTTTTTTTTTTTTTTACAATTTTACTGAGCGAGAGAAGTGCCGGTTTTGTGCAGAAACTTGTCCACGAACATTCCCTTAATACGTTGAAGCAAAAAATCGATCTTCCTCTCGCTCAGTAAAATGTTAAAACATTCTCAAAAAGAACTACCATAATATTATTAGTATCACAATATTACCAACCTTTACCCTATACAATCACACGATCATCAAGCTCAGTAAAAACGCCGGTGACCACCCTCTATATTCTGACCTCCCTAAAACAAGTGTACGATATTTCTAGTGACGAAAGAGTAATTTGAGGCAGAGGGGGTATAGTTGCCGAAGACTTGTATGGGGTTGTGTCAGAGTCCACGGAATTGGTGAAAGCGAGATGGCATTTTGGATAAGAGTCCATGGATTCGCGACTGGTTTACCTGAAATTCGCTTGACAGTTGGCAAAAACATGGACAATAAAAAAACAAGTAATGGGTCCATACGGATTCCAAACCACGCCCAGCTCAACCTTGGGAACAAGTACCGCTTGCTAATCTTATACCGTACCGGTGTATCGCCAGTTGCCCGACACGTTCAAAATATCCATCATCCCTCTTTAGATTCTCTTAAACTCGTGCATGGTTTATGTAGCGACGAGGTACTATTACTGTATTAAAACCACTCCATGGGTTACAATAAACTCCTTTCAAGTATATGAGGACTTCTCCTTAGTAAAAAAATGAACTCGTTCACATTGTTTTGTGCGAGATCGTGCGTATTTGCTTGGTTTCCGCACAAAACCAATCCGCGAAAAGTCTAAAATTCCACATTCAGTATTCCCAACCTAACACACATAACAATTTCCTTCTTCTTACCGCTTAAGTGACATATTGATTTTACTGCTTTAGGCTTTTAACATATTATTTTTAGAGACGTTCAATATAGTAATAATTATAAATTGGAAACTTACCACTGCAATTTCACCTAAATTGCACTGCTAATTATTGTTTTTAATTATTTGCAAAAATTAAGTAACTCTACAACTCCACTAAAGTTACTGCATTCGTGATGCAAGTAACATTAAGGAAGCCGTGAAAAAATCAACAAGGTTCCAGACTCATCATAGACTGGGGGGGGGGGGGAAGACAGACGTATATCACGGCCTGCTGGAGTATAGTAAACACAGAAAACATTTTAAAGCAACAATGTTGAAGATAGATATTTTTGTTTTGCAAATTTTCCGTCATTGAACAGAAACCAAGATGAAGATTTCATTGCAACTAATTAGAAATTCCTCTTTCAGGTATGTAATAAACGATCTTCGCACAAAATACGTTTCGCTTTTTCAAACTTTTCCTCGAACATGAAAACTTCAACATACCGCTCTTGTAACGCATATTACTATTTTTTATATGGTGTAATCATTTCCATGACAACATCAGTGTAATTTCTGTTCCACAAAATCTTTTAAGGTCTTCTATTACTGTAAGTTGAATACAGATGTTACAATTAAAAAAATAGTGCTATTTTTCAGGATTGTTGATAGCGGATCCAATAGACAAGTTCTTCTTAATATGGGACAACAGAAGTGATTTAGGGAATTATATACCTATTAGTATCTTACCAGTTGTTTCTAAGCTATTTGAAACCTTAATAAAAACAAATTTATAACTATTTTCAAGATTATGCATTATTTTCTAAATCTCAGTACGATTTTCTAAAGTCTTGTAGTACTTTCTTAAACGTAGTTTTGAATATCTTGAACATGGTGACACAGTTTTACGTAGATTGTTTAACATGACGAAAGCTTTTGATATAGTAGGCCTATCACACACAATACTTCTGCAAAAGTTGAAGTTTTATGGATTTAATAATTCGTCCCTTTATTTATTAAACTCGTATCTTACTAATACATTTTAGTCAGTGTATATCAATGAACGTAATAAGTCTGAATACAAATTAATTAAGCATGGTGTTCCACAAGGGTCAGTACTAGGTCCCTTATTCATTATTTATATTAATAACCTTCCTGCTAATATTCAAGATGAATGTTTTCAAACCTACTTGTATGCTGATGATCTAGTTAATATTAATCTCAGTAACGAAGAACTTTATAATATAAAACTAGGTCATTTGACTAACATTGTAATAGAGTGCTACAATGCAAATTCTCTTTCTCTCAACCTAGATAAAGTCAATGATATTAAATTTAATCTTAGATGTAATGGAAATTCTAATGATTCAACTAAGTTTCTTGGTATTTATCTTGAACCCGGCATGGGTTGGACTTCACATATTAATCATAGCGTGGCAGCTGAAACAATAATCACGGTAAATTATGGATTTATTCACAGCCACCTAAATTATGGAATCTTGTTGTGGGGCAACTATTTTTCAACTAAAAGATTTCTACTTTTGCAGAAGAAAGCTGTTAGGATTATTTATGTGGAGCTGGTGTTAGAGAACACTGTCGACCGCTCTTTGTTAACTAAGGTATTCTTACTGTACCGTCCATGTTTGTCTTGGCATATCTCCTACATGTTAGGAATAATACTGAACATTACAAATCGTGCACTGATATTCATAATTACTATACTCGTAATAATAATAATAAAAATAATAATAATAATAATGGTTTATTTCACCTGGCAGAGTTAAGGCCATGCGGCCTTCTCTAACACTCAACCAGGTGTAAAACTGCGTTACAAAAAAACACTACATACATACAGTAATGGAGGTAAAAAATGGTCAATATTTCCAAAATTTTACTGCTGTAAGCTGTACCTAACCCCTTAAAATGTATTTCAGTATGTCATTTAAATACCATTATATGTATACACAAATATTATGTAATATTACTCATGCTTGAATGTTCTTCGATAACAAAAAGATCTTTGTCTACACGGTGCACTACAAAATCATGCGATGATATACAACTAATATTTTCACCGATATCTCTAGATAAGTCACTAAATGTTAAGCTCGCAGGGAGTAAATTTATGAGACAGACAAGAATGTCCGTTATCGTCCATATTATTCAACTTCCATACTGAAAACTTCATATAGATTAGTGGGGATATAACACAACGCGCTGATACTACTTCAGGGACTGCATATTATGTAGGCCTAATTCTTGCGAGCTTAGAAAATTAAATATAAAATTACATACATACATACATACATAGGCTACATACATACATACTGCTGATCCGGAGCTGCGTTCGGGCTTGGGTTGGATCCCCCTTTGGACTTTGGTTTCTTCGGAGGTTTTCCCCAGCCGTGGGACTGAAGCCAGATGGTCTATGGCGAGTCCTTGGCATCAACCCCTTTGATTTGATTACCTGGTTGGGTTTTTCCGAGGTTTCCCCCACCGAAAAGGCAAATGCCGGATAATATTTTGGCTAATCCTCGGACCTCATCTCATCTCACTACATCTCGCCAAAATGTAAAAAAATTGTACAAAATTGTAAAAATTGTAGAAAATTACTAAATTGTAAAACTATAAAAATTTGTAAAAATTGTAATTGTAATATTGTAAAATGTTAACATGTTCCACATCTTAAAGCTTCATTGGTCATGTAAGATCTATGGAATAAAATAAATGAATGAATACGTCAGAACACTTTACTGAAACTTAACGTAAAGATTACTTTTTTGGAACTACTATCTGGTTACTGGAACTTTGTTAAAAGAAATACCTACAAACATACCTTCACTCGCAAAAGACGTTATATTTACAGTATACAGTATACGGAATTTTCAGAAGACAAGACACGCTATCCTATTATTACGTTTTACGATTTTTGCAAACTAAGATCCTTCCTTACGTTGTGCATATTACCGTGTGCAAGTTATTTTACTGAACTATTGGAAAGGTTAAGTAATTAATAGTATATTACGATCAAGATACGAAAGTGCTTTTTACAAAATCGAGGAAGAGTTTGAAAAATAAGCAGAGCGAATTTTTTAATTTCCGACATTTTGTAATGCACTCCACAAACGTGTATTGTACAACGTTTTTTGCACGATCATATTTTTAAAATTACAAATACAATATATTTTGCATTCAAAATTTAGAGCAGTATTATTCCATAACCTTCACAAAACTGCACTGTAATGACAACTAAGTAACAATAAGTGCACTGTAATGGATTTATTTCAGTACAGTTTTATGTTATGAAGAATGGTTTTCCCAGCAGCAAGTTTCTGTGCGGGAATTCTAACTTTCAAGGCTAACAACAATAGCTGTAACTACTGCAAAAAAAAAACACACACGTTCGTGCAAAAATGAAATTATTTAATATGCAAACTATTAGAAAATAGTATATAACGTTAGATACAAGGTTGGGAAGTGCTTTTTACAAAATGAGGAAAAGTTTGAAAAACCTAAATGAATGAATGAATCAATTAATGAAAGAATGAATGAACCAATCAGTGAATCAATTAACGAATCGATGGATGAATGAATCAATGAGTCAATGGATGGATGATTGATTGTAGTGATAGAGAAGAATTATCAATTAAATAGTAGGCCTACATGAGGATAATCGCGTTCTTCCGAGAGCTCTTGGAATTCCTACATGGCTCTATGTGGTCTGCCTCAGCCGTTCACCCACAAAGAGTGAAAAACAACTCGAATATTCGTTAAACCCAGAGGTCTCCAAAAAGCGTATCGTCATTCGTGCTCTCGATGCTGCCCGCCGAACACAGTGTGCTGTAAGGCTAGAGAAGGGGGAGAGACTAGTTCCTCAACAGATGGGAGTGATCAGTAGGGGATCGCGGCAACGGTCTGCTTAGGTTTACAAATAATAACATCAAAAGAATAAGAAATATCATACGTTTCTATATTATTTTGACATACTATGAAGCTGGAGCCTCGTCTGTTGCTATAGACACAAGCCTTTGCAAATTCAACCTCTTCTGTTCTATTGTGCCTTTCAGTGCCAGGAAAAGATCTTCTCCAGTTGTATTTTGTAATATTAGATCTAGAAGACATTCAGACATAGTAAAATGTTCATTAACTCCTCGGATGAAAATGGCTAGGTGAGCTTTGTCATTTCTATCTGTGCTTTCGTCCAATGCAAGTGAGTAAGCCACAAACTGGTTAATTACGGTTTCGACTTTAGATTGAATTACATTTGCAGTCTTGAAATTCCTTCTCTGAAATGTTATTGGAAACATTTTAATTTTCTTGAACTTTGACTTTGTTCTGAACACAGAGTTTTAGTAACGTCCTGTATGCACGATTTTACAAATGATTCTTCTGTAAAGGGCTTCATTGATTTTCCAATATTCCAAGCTAAAACATAGTTAGCAAAACCCTTTTTTTGTTTAAGACTGAGGACACGTGTGTGATTTGTGTTTGTATTTTCTTGTTTTATATTTATCAACATATTTGTAGGCCTACGCATATGACCTAAAATTAAACGAAAAACTATATTTTTGTCGTGCCGAACTAAGTGTAAACGTTTTGTAATATACTGCTTATTATGTATAACCAACAGTTATACAAATAACCCCAAAATAAATTATTTTCACATGTCCAACATGCCTGCAATTGTATGAAGTTCTTTGTGAAGAGTCGAGTAGTGACGTCGCATGTTGAATTTTAACACACCCTTAAGAATTTTCGAACAAATTAAGCATTTCACATTCTCCCAACTAAAAAAAAATTCTCTTCCTATTCATCCTTGTACAGTATGTACTACGTCCATGATTAGAAGACATTGTGAAAAGGTGGAACACACTGACCAACACAGTGATAATGGCAGTCCGCCACTGCTCTTCGTTTGCGCATAAACATTGAGTACAGTACAGGTGGGGATGGGTGAGGCGGAGCGCGCTCATTACGTACTGGCTTCGGTTCCGTTCAGGGGCTTACTCGCGAGTACGCTTTTGGAGACGTCTGACCGATCACTGGGACATTCCGCGAGACGGAAGAGCTTTGCATACTGACTACAGCGCCAGGCGTTCAAAAGTAATAAATAATTCCTATTTTTCATAACCGGTTGTACACGACTCTGTTTCGGAACCATAGTTTTGATACGGTAACTAAATATAAATTGTACGTGCGTCAATAGGTACTGTTTAAAAATGAAAGTTAATCCCCCAGATATTTATAGAATCAAATATTTCAGAAATAAAGAAAGAGTTAACGGAAATCATTTTTGTACCTCAAAGAACTGATCGATAAGACATATGTATGATAACAATTTGTTTAATCTATCAGTGACAGGTGTTGTATTGTGTTACAATATCTGAGACTTGATCTTCGAATTACGTTAAGCTTACATCATATTGCATCAGGTAGTGATTACGAGGGGCAATGTCAATGCTACAATATCTGCCTCCCACAACTGCAAGACTTCCTTATCACGACAGAGCTTCAAGTATCATTTGTCTACCAAGGACATATATTATGGACTAATGGCGAAAAACAATATTTTGCTATGTTTGTGTCATGTCATTCTAATATTTCATTACCCGCACACAACTAAGATAGTAAGTTACATTTAAATTTTAAGTCAATATAATAATAATAATATTAATAATAATAATAATAATAATAATAATAAAAATAATAATGGTTTATTTTAACTGGCAGAGTTAAGGCCATTCGGCCTTCTCTTCCACTCAACCAGTATGATAGAAAATTACTACAATGCTATGAATATAACATAATTAATACAATACAATACAATTCAAAGCAATACAATACTACAATACAAGGCAATATATTACATCTATACTAATAATAAATCTGTAGCCGAAATTTTTCTGGTAATTTTCGATTTTCCAAAAATAATTGGTCCTAACATATATAATTAACTACTCTGAAACCGAAAATCGCTTTTTTGAAATTTTTGTTTGTATGTCTGTCTGTATGTTTGTTACCTTTTCACGCGATAATGGCTGAACCGATTTATATGAAAATTGAAATATAAATTAAGTTCGCTGTAACTTAGATTTTAAGCTATATGACATTCAAAATACGTTATTTAAAAGGGGGGTTATAAGGGGGTCTGAATTAAATAAATCGAAATATCTCGCTTATTATTGATTTTTGTGAAATGTGTTACATAACAAAGGTTCTTTAAAAATGATTTCCGATAAGTTTTATTCCATGCAAAATTTTGATAGGACTGATATTTAATGAGATAAATGCGTTTCAAAATTAAAATACAATGCTATCTAAGGCGGTGTAATGAAATGAAAAACAAATGACTACGTCTATAAGGGGTCTTGGACAACAACAATCGAAATCTATGAAACATAGCCTACAGAGAATGTTTCTGTGTTTGTATGAAGTAATATCGGAAGCTAAATTAACAGATTTGTATAATTAATTATTATTTCACCACTGGAAAGTGTAGTTTCTCTAGATGGACATATTGCTATAATGTTATTACAGTAACTTCTGAGTGATCTCTGGACCAAAATGATCGCATTTTAATTATTTAAATAAAATTTAAATTATGTAACATATTAAACGATTTATCCTTCTATCAAAGACGAATGTTCCCTGGATCAAACGTCCTATTTTGATTATGTAATTACTTTATATTTATTTCTAACAGGTGCAGCGGAGCGCACGGGTACGGCTAGTAATTAATATAATACAATGACTTTTTTTATCTTCACAACACCAATAAAATAATTATGTAATAATAATAATAATAATAACAATAATAATAATAATAATAATAATAATAATAATAATAGTAGTAATGATAGTCATACCTAAATTAAATTAAATTATTAAAGTCGATCACAATTATAACTTCAATTTGACTGCGCCCCTAAGAAATCGTTTAGCCTTTTCTTGAAAGTGGTTATTGTCTGGCAGCCCCTAATCTTCTGAGGTAGAGAATTTCATTCACGGGGGACTGAGACAGTAAAAGAGGATGAATAGTGGGATGTTCTATGGGGAGGAATTGCTAGGATTTGGCTCTCCTGTGACCTGGTGTTTAGATTGTGATTGGAGGATAAGTAGTTAAACCGGGAACGAAGATGATTTGGAATAGAAGTGTGGAGAACTCGAAACAGTCACGAGTCATTCGAAAATTAGTGGCAACAACTTGATTAAGGGGAGAGGATGGTATTTTTTGGTGAAAAATGAGTAAATTAAAAAAAAAATCTTTAAAATAGTCTGTGATATATGTGGAACGCATAGCAATATGATTTTGTGGGTATTTGAGCCCTTATCGGATGTTGAGTAGCCATTTTTAAACTTCCTTCGTTATGGATTTTTAAATCACTCGCCCACTTTTATTGTTGTTTCCGGTAAATTAAATAAAAAAAATGTTTTTTTTTTCTTTAAAATACCCTTTGATAAGTGTGAAATGCATTTCATAACATTTTGTGGCTATTTATGCCCTTATCGGATGTTCAGACGTCATTTTTAAACTTCCTGCGCTAAGGATTTTTAAATCACACGCCCGCTTTTATCGGTTTCCAGTAACTTCATTTTTTTTGCTACACTGCCAGGCAAAAATGGATATAATTTCTGAACTATTACAGATACATGCATGAAATTTAGAACACACATTCTTTTGACTATTAGGAAACTTTTCTCTGTAACAGAATTTTGTTAATTGGTTTAATTTAAAAAATACGTCCGCTTGTTTGCAAGAAAGGAAATCAGAAAATTGTTATTAAATTTTAATTGTTTATTTTACAAACGTAGGAACTAATATCAAAATTCTGTTACAGACAGTTTGTAGAACATACTTTCGCAAATACATTGCAAAAAACTGTTTGAATCTATCTTTAAAAACGGTTTAGATATATTGGTTTTAGTATAATCCTGCATTGGGTATATTTTTTTCAAACTTGGGCCCCCAAATAATTTTTTATTTGGTTGAGTTGCCACAGCTATGAGCTCTCTGCATACAAAAAATTAATATTTTACACCAAATAGGAAAAAAGTAAAAAAAAATACCATCCTCTCCCCTTAAGATCAAAAGCTTATTTATTCACAATTTACAGTTCTTAAAAGTACTCTCCTCCAATATCAAGTACAGTCCCCACGCCTCTGGTAGGCGACGGATGTCATCCACAGCGTCACTTTGTTCTAAGCTCTATAGCTGTTATAATGGCCTGTCTATTTAAAAAGTGTACCCCTCACAGTGGTTTTTCATTGTAGAAAAAAAAGTTGTAGTTGCAGGAGAATACAGAGGATACTCCGGAATTTTCCAGTTCCACATGTTGAGTAAATTAACCCCTTGGGCAGTCACGTGACAGTGAGCATCATCGTGAAGCACAATGGGGTGGGTATTCAACATAACTTTGAGTGCTTGTATTTGCTCCACATTTCCTTAGGGTGTAGTAAATAAAAGTCCTAGTATTACCATAACTGCATACAAAGTATAAATCAGATTATTACCTTATAATTTACTGCTAATATACAGGCTGATTTACGAGGATTTACCGTCCTTCACGGAGTTTATTTCTGAAGACATTCTGAGCAAAAAATGTCATATAAACATACCGGTAGTTAATGTTCTCAATATTTTCAGAGTTACACTAATTTAAAGTTGTTTGTAAAATACGTTTTTTCTTTAGTTTCAAAATGTTGTAAAAATGTGTGGTAAAAGGTTCAGATTAATTGGTATAAATATGTAGAAGTTAAAAATTTCACAGATCCATAGCCTTGCAAAGTGGATAAGTATGAAGCATTCTACCATATCAGTGATGGTATAGCTCTCTAGTTCGCACAAGGATCTTAGGATCTTGTTAACAAACATACGCAATAAATGAAGGGTTCAGAGCCACAGTGGGCCAAGCGCCATTTATTAAAAACGGAGAAAGCAAGGGTTAAAGTTAAGTGAATACCATAGGTTAATGAAGATTGACATATCATTTAGTTTTAATGTGTATACTTTATATTACTTGCTATATGTTTCCATTGAATTATGGTAATAACTTCATTTTAACCCTTGTTTTCTACGGTTTTAGTAAATGGCGTTTGGCCCACTATGGTTCTGAACCCTTCAAATATTTTATATAATTAACGTTTTGCTGTACTTAGCTAAGCAGCGTATAGGTTTGAGAGAGCATAATGAATATTTATTTTTCACTATGTATGTGTCTCTTTTTGTGTGTAGGCCACTTCGTATACTCATGATGACAGTATGCACTTATGAATGAGATTATTTTTTCATATCAATGTGTCCCACACCCCAAGGAAATCGTTCTGTCTCCACCTATAAATTATCTTAGTCAGTACAAGAGAGAAACAGTTTTTATCAGTAAAATTATCATCAACATGTCCTCAAATCACAGTCTATAGGCCTTTGTTTAAAATGTTTTCGTGTAGTCTATTCTGTATTTATATTAAGAATCAAGAGTTACAAGGGACTAAAGAGATATCTTACGTCAGGGACAGTCGAGCTCCAGAAATTACTCAGCACTTCAATCAAACAAGATGATAAAGACTCTTACAGTAAAATTAATGACGTCAAGGAAACACCCACCAAACTTTGAGGTGTGTCTCGACTCCATTGGCTGATGCAAACTGCAATCGTAAGTGTTCGCGGCCTTGGATCTCGGATCAAGTTACGAGTGTAAAGTGCTGACACACGATACCTGGGACCTTGGCCATGATAATGTATACCAGCACGTGCATGGCGCAACGATCTTCATCGAGTGGACATCGGTGTTCTTGCACGGATGAAGGAGTATGCAAATCACAATAAAACCTTTGGCAAACACGCATTATTGATAACGAACATTAGACGAAGAGTGCAAACAGCTCAGGCATTGCTCAACACAACACTCGCGTGGTATAAAGAAATCGTATAATCACTTGTCCACAATAGCTGCTGCAGTGACGAGTTCAGGAATTTTGTCTCGAGGGACACAAATACAGGGGACAAATCGTGTGTTATTTTTTCCTATTTCTTCTTCTTCTTCTTCTTCTTCTTCTTCTTCATCTTCATCATCATCATCATCATCATCTTCTTCTTCTTCTTTGAACTAGTAATCAGTTCTGGCTCCATATTGCAAATCTAACTTTCAGGTATACCTCCCTGTGAAGTTGATTTGAATAATTTCAAGGGAAAAACTGTTCCAGGACCGAGTATCGAACCCAGGACCTTTGGCTAAACGCACCAACGCTCTACCAACTGAGCTACCCAGAAACTCTCCAGACACCGACCCAATTTTTCCCTTTATATCCACAGGCCTCAAAGTGGGCTAACAACCGTCAAGCAAACTGAGTGCACACAAACTCTATGTGACTTGAATTGTGGCTTTCTGTTGACGAACAGTGACGTGTATTATGCAAATCTAGCTTTCAGGTATAACTCCCTGTGAAGATGATTTACATAATTTCAAAGGGAAAAATTGTTCCGGGGGCGGGTACCGAACCCGGGACCTTTGCCTAAACGCACCAACGCTCTACCAACTGAGTTACCCAGGAACTCTACCAGACACCGACCCAATTTTTCCCTTTATATCCACAGACCTCAAAATGGCTAACAACCGTCAAGCAACCAACAATGAGTGCACACAAACTCCGTGTGACTTGAATTGTGGTTTTCTGTAACGTACAGTGACGTGTATTATGTAAATCTAGCTTTCAGGTATAGCTTCCTGTGAAGATGATTTGAATAATTTCAAAGGAAAAATTGTTCCAGGACCGGGTATCGAACCCGGGACCTTTGGCTTAACGCACCAACGCTCTACCAACTGAGCTACCCAGGAACTCTACCAGATATCGACCAAATTTTTCCGTATTGTTCGGACAATCTCTTCTTTGGTCTACCCACGTTTCTTCTGCTATTAGATTAGTATATTTTTATGCTAGTTTAGGGATTCTGATTTGTGTGATTCTATCTTCAGGGCGTCCCGTATTTATAGCCTACTTTTCGTCCATTTATTACACATAAATGACATTACATCAGAGGGTCAAATTACAATGAAACAGTAGTACAGTTATTACTATCGCCTTCATATCACTGAACGTTAGATAACGATGATAGCAGTTGATAAAACGTCGTAAAATAACCAATTAATAAAAAAAGACAATTGTCCCATGTTCCGTCTATATGCCTAACAAGATTCCCATTGTCCACTTTTCCAAACATTTATAAAATATTTTCTGGTATTTATTGTCTTGACACAATTCTTGCAAGATACGTTGTCGATTATAGCATGTGAAACCAATAGATGCAGACTCCTGTATGTTAGGCTACTTTACCGCAGAAAGAAGAGAAGACCCTGACATCGCGTCCCCCAAGGACGAAGAGTAGTAAAGTACATGAACAATATTGCCAACTCAAATTGTTGAAAATACGCTATGAAGTAGTTCAGGAGGCGCTAGATTTACAAGTTACTAATGTGAAAGAGATTATTCTGCCACTGTGAGGGTCAGGAAAGCCGGTAAATCCCAGCATCAACGATACAAATTTCATTAAATTTAGGCGTTAAACTAACAGGGAAATATTCCAGATGGAGAGGAAAACCGCTGAATTGGCGACACTACACTTCAAAAGCATAACAACATTATATTTATACAAGCTGATTTCAAACACGACAACACACAGTGGTATATATATATATGTATATACGCACAATTAACTGTAGAAATGAAGATCTAATTTAAGATATTCTCTACAGCTACTTATATAACCCCAAAACGTTTCATTTTCATATCATCAATATAGCATTAATATGAATAATTAATGAAAAATAGTCGCATCATGACATTACATATAATAATATTTCATTTCTAATAGTAATAATGTCATCAAACCATCTCAAGATTTGTAGATTTTAATATCCAATACACAGCTGTACTCAGAAAATTACACACCGCAGAATAAGACCTGTAAATTATTTTAGTAAGTCTTGAAGTTTTTAATAACCAATTGAATTTGAACTCTAAATATGTCAGTAATCCTCAAGTCATGACCTTCGTGTAATAGCCTATTGTTTATTGTAGTGTGTGTTTTGTTTTATTCTGAAATGCAATTAGTTCTCAAAATTGACGAAAAGTGGATTTAAAAAAATAGGAAAATTATGTAGGAAAACTAACGATTCACTGAAAGTTACTATTTTTCTGAAAATCCTTGGATGCCAAGCTTCAAAATGACGGGTCACTCATTAAAATCGATTCACCCGTTTTCCCGTAATTTCCATTACCAGTTCTAATTATATATATATATATATATATATATATATATATATAGATGTCTTTTTTTTTTTTAGTTACAATGGAGGAAAAAAATCAATTACAAACTGTGATATGCGATGAAATTTATGGCGGCGTACAACTACCCGTCGAGTTACCAAATTACCGAACATTATTTTTCCAGTTCCAGTTACAAACCTCACGTAAATTTCAACAAGGTGACTTGAAATGAGCCAGCCAATACTTCCTATTTGTTATCATCACGTTATCAAGACCGCTCCTACGCTTCGTAACTGAACGCATGGGACTTTTAACGTTTGACGACCAGGAAACTGATTTATAATGGCACGTAGGACCCTCGAGGATCTTGATCTTTCTCTGACAGTTCAGTTTTAATAGTAATATGCGTTACAAGAGCGGTATGTTGAAGTTTTCATGTTCGAGGAAAAGTTTGAAAAAGCGAAACGTGGTTGAGCTTTTTTAATTTCCGAGAATTGAAAGAAAACATACCGCTCGTGTATCGTACATTATTTTGTGCGAAGATCGTTTATTACATACCTGAATGAGGAATTTCTAATTAGTTGCAATGAAATCTCCATCCTGGTTTCTGTTCAATGACGGCAAATTTGCAAAACAAAAATATCTATCTTCAACATTGTTGCTTTAAAATGTTTTCTGTGTTTACTATACTCCAGTAGGCCGTGATATACGTCTGTCTTTTTTTCCCCCAGTCTATGATGAGTCTGGAATCTTGTTGATTTTTTCACGGCTTCCTTAATGTTACTTGCATCACGAATCCAGTAACTTTAGTGGAGTTGTAGAGTTTACTTAATTTTTGCAAATATTTAAAAACAATAATTAACAGTGCAATTTAGGTGAAATTGCAGTGGTAAGTTTCCAATTTATAATTATTACTATATTGAACGTCTCTAAAAATAATATGTTAAAAGCCT
Source organism: Periplaneta americana (assembly GCF_040183065.1). Lineage (NCBI taxonomy): Eukaryota > Metazoa > Arthropoda > Insecta > Blattodea > Blattidae > Periplaneta > Periplaneta americana. Next base: position 198,361,516 of record NC_091119.1, on the reverse strand, counting down.
AAAGCAGTAAAATCAATATGTCACTTAAGCGGTAAGAAGAGGGAAATTGTTATGTGTGTTAGGTTTGGAATACTGAATGTGGAATTTTACACTTTCCGCGGATAGGTTTTGTGCGGAAACCAAGCAAATACGCACGATCTCGCACAAAGGTCTTTTTTTCAGGCGTTTGTTATGGCGTTCCGAGAAGTTTTAATCGGGATGGCACACGTTCAAATTTGTGGTTCAGCCATAAACTTCGTTAAAAAAAAAATCACATTTTGTCAGTCTTGAATGCAAGTGAGCTATATGAAAAGCGGACACACATTAGTACACCTAAAAATTCTTAAGGATGTGAGACAAAACATTTACTTAACAATATTTGGATTTTTCAGTCGTAAACTTTCTCTTTACAGAAATACTAAAAACTGGCAAGGGATTTAGGAAAAATCCCAGTGACTGTGTGAAAAGTCTATACTATAATTGAATCGGGGATTGCAGAAACAGCAATGTCAAGAAAACTAAATTTTTCAGTAGACACAAAACACGGCATTACTAGTGGTAGACCACATCACTGGTTATAGTACTGGCTTCTTCAGACAGAAGCCTAATAGATGTGTCGTTTTATACCAAATTTATTGGAATCTAATGAATTGTTAATGAAATAAATCAATATATATTAGCTTGCCATGAGCTGTTTCTGCAAGGAATCAAAATTGTAGTATCATAATTTCAGTTCAACTAAAGTTTATTTGTCAAATTAGGGATATAATATATGCATAGGACTACTGTGTACTTAATACATAAGTTCAGCATATAAATGCACTTATTTTCCACAATAGGCCACTGGAGAATATTGTAAATGTATTTCAACTCAACAACAATGTAATTTATTGTCACAACAATAACTCTTCACTCTCTACAATTTAACTTCACTCCCGTCAACAACGGAATTTGCTCTCCACACAGTAACACAGTATTCGTTATTGCACTCCACAGACGACAATGACAATTTACTTGGAATATTGAGAACAACAATGAACTGAATTTTAACTAATGTTCACAAAGCACTATTTACAAATCAGAACTGTCAGTTCTCAGTTCACAGTTCTTCTAGCTCAGTCACTCGAGTTCACAGTATCTCGAACCACAGACCTTCAGAGAGAGTCCACTGTACTCGAACTCAGGTTCCTCGAACTGCGGTCTACTGCACTCGAACTCAGGTCCCTCCAACTGCGGTCCACTGCACTCGAACTCAGGCCTTCGGATGCTGACACAGTTGCGGACGCACACTCAAGTCGAACTCCGGTACACAAGACTGGCTGGCTCCCTGTGTTCACTGGCTTACTCACTGAATGGCTGAATAAACTGAAAACTGCTCAAGTTCGCTCGCGTTTCTTCTTTCATAGCTAAACCATAGTTACGAGAAATTTATACGGGTCTCCAGAGATAGCTCTCTCGAATTATCTGGATATCTCCACTTCGACGGACTCCTTTAGACGATTCGGGAGGGTCCGTCCCCCCTTCACTCCGCAAGTAGCAGCTGCGCGCGCAACCTCCCCTCGCCGTGTTGCCGTAATACACCCCCTCTGCCCTTCAGCATGCAGATGCTCAACGTACCAGCGTTTCGTCTGCCGCGCGCCCTGTCGGACGCGTGTTCGACCCCCGTTGCAGCTGTCACAATATTATTGTAAAATTCTTGATATTCATGTGGTATGTAACGCATTAGTTTGCGTATGTCGTCAAGCTTCTCTTTTTGAATTGGCACGATTTTGTCTGGGTATGCCAATGAAGAAGGTAAATATGGTATTCTCCTTTGTACTTACAAGCAACCATTCTCATGGGGGTAGAGAAAAAAAATTAATCTTCTTTCTTCCATCGTTTTAATAACGTCAAAAGAAGTGCTTACACAAATTTTGGCCACTCGAGCGTAATTACGAAGGCCGTAAAAATAAGTTTCCCTGGGGCCATTTACAGAAAGAGAATAAAATTTCATGGAAAGTTTTATTGGAATAGATATAGCAATTGTTGAGTTATTTTTCAACGTATTCACCACTAGAATTGAGACATAATTTTGTCATTCAGTGGGATCAATTTTTGTATCCTTGTGTCGTAGACATCTGCCGTCTGGAATCGGAACCAATGTGTCGGCACATGTCTTTGACATGAGTTGTTTCTGCGCGCTTCCAGGATTTCACAGATCTCCAAATGTGAGACGGCTATACTAGCATATGTGGTTTCTGCATGGAATGATAGCCCTATATCAACAATACATGAAACTAAAACTCATTTCGCCACAAATAGTGACATGTGCTATTTCTGCAATCCCTGATTCAATTCTAGTTACAGTAAAAAAAATATTACAAACAGAGAATGAATTATTCAGAAGTATCATTTCTTTAATTGGCTAGTGTTCTGAAGCTGAAAATGTGTTGTGAATTGCTTTGTACAGATTTTATTTTTAAACTTTTAACTAAAAATGACGTCATTCTTACGTACTTATCACAAAAATTGTTACAAATCATACGACTTTAGGAACTTGATTCATTACAGTTTAATTATGCATGCTAATGTACAGTCATAAAGAATTTACAAGAGTGGCGTGATTTGTAACAATTGGGGTGATAAATGCGTAAGAAAATTTATTTTTCTAGTTAAAAATGGGGGAAAAAAATCTGTACGAAGCAACTATGGAATCCACAACATATTTTTAGCTTCATAATACTAGCTAATTAAAGAAATTATACTCCTGAATAGTTCATTCTTTATCTGTAATATTTTTTACTCTTAAAACTAAAAATAACGGTAGGCTATTTTACAAACAACTTCAAATTAGTGTAATTCTGAAAATATTGAGATTAGGACAAATGTTTATATGACATTTTTCGCTCAGAATGTCTTCGGAAATAAGCTTTTTGAAAAAAAATATTTCATGAAAAAAAGAAAAAGTGAAAAACTGATATGTGAATTTTTCTTATAAATTAGTAGAAGGATTAGAAGATTAGAATCAAATTTTTATATAACTTAGATGTATCATTTAATTTTACTAGCTAAAATTACTTTTTCTACGTTAGTCTAGGAATGAGAAATGATTTATTTTTAGAAATTTGAAAAAATTGGATACATTTTTCAAATATAAAAAAAATCATACCTTAATTTCAGAATAACCTAGTTACCAAAATTGAATGATATCTGTAGACTTTCTAAAACAAAATCTAAAAAATTCTTCCACTAGTTTATGAGAAAAATTGCCACTTATATCTCAGTGTTTTAAATTATTTTTCAGGAGATTTTTTTTAAAAATTAATCATTCTACTAAAATTTTTATACGTTCATTACATTATTAAATTTTAAAGGAAATATTCATTAGAGTCTTCCTAATCTGACTTAAAAATTGCACATGGATAGCTTCAAAAGTTGATGAGATACAAAGCAAAATGTGGGCTTCTGTATTTTACACTTCCTGGTTATCTTAAATTTGTCAAGCTATGGTACGAGATACACAAATATTAATAGGGTAAATCCATCAATTAAACAGAGATCAGTCGAGAAGAAAACAGACATATCTGTCTCGTGTTCAGCATTAGAAATGAACCCACAACCAACCAAAAGACACGTAACAATTATTACATACCTCTTGCTTCGTCCTTGGAGGTTCAGTGGTACAATAATGACAGTAGATGCGAGGTCGCAGGTTGAAACCCAGCTGGAGGCGTCCGGTATTTTAAGAACGATAAAATACTTAGCGTGATGTCTTTCCAAAAGGAAATAAAGCCATGAGTTCTATGTCGTAGATATAAGGCAAGTTAAGAACTTTGTCCATAGCAGAGGGCTGGAGGTAAAATTTTCCTACCACTTTTCACAACGAACCTGAAGGATCGGTTTTAGATGCCGAAGCGTGTGCGATCTTGTTCCACCCGCAATCCATACCATCTTTAGAAATACAGCGTGTCTCTAAAAAATGTTAACACTTCTGGGTAGTGATTCACACACTTATATACAGTAACTTCAAAATTTCTCCACTTGTTCATCATGTTCAACACATGTAAGGAACCTTTCCCATGTAGGCCTAGTAAGCAAAGCTTGGATGCACATTTCTTGTAGAACTACAGGAATTTTATCAGTTATTCTCTCTTGCAGATCGTCAATATTACATGGCTTGGTTGCACATACACAGTCTTTCAGCATATCTCACAACCAAAAATCGCAGGGAGTAAAATCCGGCGAACGTGATGGCCACTGCTTTGGTCCACCTCTTCCAATCTATCTTCACTGCATATGATATGGCCGCATCCCAAGGTCCTTCTTCAAGATTTTCCCTACAGTTAACCTGGATAGACCAGATTCTGCACTGTATCGTCTTGTTGATTCGCTTGGACTACGTAAGAAAGTCTCTTGTACAGGAACTATGTTTTCAAGGAATCGGCCTGTATGTGGTCGACCGCTATTCGCTTTGTAATAATTGCCAGCAACTGAACCGGTTTCACGAAGTCGTCATATGTAGATAGTGAATCACTGTTGAAACAGGGTTCATATTTTTTTTGCGAACAACTGTGGGGGATTGGAACACATCCATCCATGCTGCAATATTTCATCTTTGCTCCAAGCTGAATCTTGTAGACATTTTTACAATAGAGATGAAAACAAATTCATTGTAACCATGGAAATAGCATGACCTACCTTATTTTGAAGAAATGGAAATATGTTGCTCCTTAAGGTTCTGTGTATAATCGAACAACCACTATTAATTCAAATGTTATTTTATATGCCGAAATCACAAAACTCGTGGTTTATTTTAAATCACTATGCTATAATGCACACGCTCATGTAATGCTCGCTTATCGTATATGAACCCAGCTTGGTTATTACGTAAAGACCTCGCGTAACAAGGAATAACAATTCTTACAACTTACGTTTCCTTCTTTTACGCAATAGACTATTGACATGTTCCTCGCAACTCAAGAGGGTAGTATCTCCATGCATGTGTTGCAGGATATCCGTATGATCCAAGGACATCTACCGGTTTTCATCATAACCACTGTTATCAAGGGTCTAAAGCAGTTACTCGACCTGCTAGTCAACAAGGGTTTTCCACCCACAGTTCTTGAGCTCTGTATGAGGAATTCCGTGTTAAATAACTCGTCCCTCCCCCACTGTTTTAAGACGCAAGTTGGGGTTTTGTAAGTATCCGCCAATACGGAAAATTACACGTTTTATCAACCTGTCTACAGCAGATAGCAATAAACCATATGACTTGCATGGGCTCGACCATTCAGGAACTCGCGACTGTAGGAGTTCCCCACGATAAAGTTTCTTATCTCTGGAACTATATAACCCCCGAGAATCGGGGAGGGAGAGATCCAGTTTCAATTTCCATCCCTCTACTATCTCTACTTATTTGCATAGGTTTGTAAACTATAAAATAACTGGACAAAGTCCATCGCGGCATTATCTAGTTGTGGCTCAAGCGGTGTAGTGGTAGCAGTCCTCTGTTCTGGCCCCGTACAGTCCAGCTAAGGTAAGGAGGAATTTCTATACATTTAATTGTACTAGTGCACCTTACCACCAAGCTAACCTTCATAGATTCGTCAACTGAGGCAGAAACAAGAGGAAGAAATTTACGAACAGTACTTTTTCTTCTACTTCTTCTTTCTTTCATTAGACCAGCGTCTCTCAAACTTTTTTGAAGTGGAGATCACTTTTTTAAATCGGAACAGTTCCGCGTGTTCCCTTTGAAAGCAAATTTATAATTTTTTTGTATATTTTAATACCAGAATACTTATATTTTAAAATAGAATTAATTAAATTAAATTAATTTTATATTAGTATTAACTAATTAAGCTAATATTAATACAAGAAAATTCATTTTATTTATTTAATAAATCAAGGCTATTAGAGTTTCGATAATCTTTAACTTATTACTAAAAAAAAATAACTAATCCCTATTTCAGTTTGGTTGATAGGCTTTCCCCTCTACTCACACTCTTTACCATCCGTGAAGGGGAAGATGCTACTGTCCATCTTACTAACGTTCAACTAATTGACTTTGAACATAGTGAAATTTCTTATTATTGAAAACGTTTACCGGTAATCTAGATTTCGAAAATCTATACCAAGCGTTTATATTTCATTTCATTGCTGTTTATATCAACTGGCACATTAAAAACCTACCGACAGCAGATGATAAATGTTTTCTTCACTGCTAGTTGCTACTCTACAGCATACACAACGGGACAATCTGCATTGTGTCACTCCCCCCAGACTTCATAACACAAACTAACATCCCTTTATTTAATTAATTATTAGTTGAAAATTTTGTAAAAACAACACTAAAATATATTGAAACATATTGTAATTGTTAAACATCTGTGTCACTGTATTTTATATCCATTTATGTACCTTATTTAATATTTTATTTCCTTGTGTGTACAACTTGGGGGGTGCAGGTATAAGAGGTAACAGCTACCGGTCTGTTATACTGACGGACTCAGGGCAAGTAGAAGGGGAAAGAAATGCTTTCGCAACCGAAACGGCCATCATCTTATAAAATGTTGTCAACTAGCAGTTTATTTATTTCCTTGTTAAAAATTTACAATTTTTTATCTGACATTCGTCTACGGAAAAAAACAAGCCAACCAGGTAAGCAGCCCAAGCGGAATTCGAACCTACGCCCGAGTGCAACTTCGGATCAGGAGGCAAACGCGCTACCACCTAAGCTACGCCGGTGGCCTTTTTTATTTTTAAATTGACTATATTACATTAAGCATTTGTAGAACAATCCGTATTCTAAATGTATGACGTAGTGTTAAAATTTACATTTACATTTAATTTTACATTGTGAGCATTCGCAATAACTTGGAGAGGTTAGGCCGTTTGGCAGACACCAGGACCGACACCAATTCCCGAAATTCAATTATTTGAAAAAAAAATAAACTAAGAAAAGTAGAAAGAAAAATTTGGGAGAAAGGGATTAGGTGCGTGGCCCATTTCTTTACGTTCCATTCCAATATTTTGTACAGGGACATCATTTTATTTTCACTTCAATTTTTATTGTACCTGAGTTTTTGAATGTACTTCACTCCCACCCCTTCTACTAAGGAAGTTCCAACTCCACACAGAACCAAGACCGCAGATAGTAAGCAGTACTGAGTTACTGAGTATAGTACGTTCCAGAAATATGTTCGCGTTTTCCAGTGACGAAAGAGCTTTCAATATTGAATCATATTTTCGCACAGGTACTGTCCGTTTGCCTACGTCGCATCCCGATTTCCCCCACCTGCTTCTGCTCGCCCCTCTGTAATAGCTGGGCTGTCTTAGCTCTTTTCTGAAAACATTAATTTCTCTTAGGAACTGGAAGTTTACGTAATATTATACAGCTGTTTAATTTAACTTAAATAAAAGGGCCTCGTTAAGTAATTAACTGTCACGTGATTTTCTCCCTTTCTACAATCCTGCGGCATAACCACTTGGACGGACAGTAGATAGCAAGTCTGAGTAATTTTATATTTTCGGGTCGGGCAGAAGTGAAGATTGAATTTACAGTACGTACAGTAGCTACAGAATTATTTCAACATGAGTTACTAGTACGAAGGTCGAAACTGGCAATTGGAATTAGATGCAATAGTCTATAGTGCGATAATATGCACAAAAGAACTGAAGCCTGTATCGAAATGAACGGCCACCATTTTCAAAATTGTGTTTAAATATTCATATTATGATTATTTTTCAATTTAACTTCTTTCTCTATATTGTACGCTAATGTGCTGTAGACAGTATAATATACGCTGCATAATGAATACGTTCGCAAGGATAACTCACTTCGTGAGTAAAAATACTTATTCTTAATACAGTACTGTACTTTGATTAAAGAAAAACCTAATGAAAATTATCAAACTCAAAATCGCGATATTTCCTAGTTTACGTAAATGGATGAACTACTTTTCTTCCTTCCCATACCTAGTAGAGTGATTTGTGTTTTACGCCAGTATCATCGAACTCCAGTCTTGGAGGGGGGAGCAAGCGGTGTTTCCGGTTCTCTAAAGGTATAGACAGGTTAATATTAAAAATGTTAGTAAAAATAAAATGATGTCCCTGTATTAGCGCACCACCGCGTCACATCCAACAAACAGAGAATACAGCGAGTCGGACAGCGTGGAAAACCATTTAGGCCTACACTTGTTTCCATGGCAACAAGAGTGACATTAGCTATATTACATGAAAATGAGACAATTTTATTCATAGAGAGTTCCGTTTAAACGTATCACTTGAAAATATAATACAAGGTAAAACAAAAAACAATTACGTGCTGTTTCAAGGTTCAATTACTGTACATACATTAACTGGGGAAACCAACAGGGTAAAGAAACATCTTTTATCAGCGAATTATGCATTTGCGCATTTTAAGCATTTCGATAAAAGACAACTTCCGTCTCTTTCCTGGTATTATGAAATAACATATCAAAATTTTACCTTACAATACGTCACACATAAATGACATAATGAATGACAGAATTATTCTAATGGAGTGACAGTGACGTAAGAAAACAGATAAAACGTACTTCCTTAACAAAAGGAAAAGAAAAGTGCCCTTGGAAAACAAATTACACATTTATATAATCAGGAAAGTCATAATGTTCACTTCTCACGTCTGATACGGTAATCGTTCGTAAAAACAATGTATAGATAAATGTGTATTAAAAGTCCATAAATAAAAATCTGTCACAGTGAAATACATTTTTAATTAAAAAGACAACCTTCACGATGATAACACATACTTTTTCATTATGTTTAATGAATTATTTTTCAATACTTCAGTTTCTTGATTATGCCATAAATGATATGACGGTTTACAGTTTTAGTATTATTTAAAAGACAGACGTATATTAAATTATTTAACTTGCACCTATGCAAGATGAAGAACTTTCTTGTTCTGGAATCCACACAAAAGGCATTCTTCATAATCATAAGATTAAGGTATTTGAGATTATTTACTAGAGTTGTCGATCGACTAAAAATTTTGATCGATTAACTTGATACCTTTAATCGATTAGTTAAAGGGTTAATTGAATTATGATCGATTTTAAAGTGTTTGTAAGTTTGAACAAAAAATTTAAGTACATAAATAAAAGAAATAAATACATAAATAATAGTGCATTATGCAACGAGCCTATAAAGATAGTAATTAAGACGCGAGTATGTTTGTTTATAAAACGAGCGCAAGCGAGTTTCATAATTTTAATACGAGCATCTTAATTACCATTGTAGGCAAGTTTCATACGACTTTTTATGCTCGAACCATATTTCTAACTTGAAATTATTCAGAAGTATTCATTTTATTCGTATCTGACTGAAGATGGAAGTGAACTTGTGCATAACTCGTGAATTGTGAGATGTGCGCAGACGCGAAAGTATTGATTTTTTCCGAGGAACAAATGTCATTGACCTTGACATAATCTAGAGAATAACATGAACTAATTTTGATATAACCTGGAAATTGATTTAGAATTGAAAAACGAGATGACAAATTGAATTTATTTGAATATTATTTACAATTAACTCTATTATAGTAACAGAACATAACCTGCTGCGACAGTATTGGATTTCCAGCCTCCGTGACGTTTCCCTCGTTGTCTTTCGATTGCATATCCGAGAATAATCGAAAACCTGAACTTTAATGAATAGGTGTACTTTAATGAGGTCCATTAAAAGAGTGCTACCAGGTGTATAATTACTACATTTCGGCATGGTCGAGCATAAATACATTTATATACGCTTTGAAGAACATACGTTTTTACAAATATTTTCAATAAAATTTGACTGATGTATCTCACAAATACCTTTTTGCACGATAGTGGAAGTTGATTTTACTGAATTCAAAGATGCCAACGTAGATAAGCATTTTGAAATATTACAAATAACTGCTCTAGGGTTGTAATTAAAACTACTCCTGGCATCTACCGACACCTATGACAACTTCTTGCTGCGATCAGTCGCTGTTCATAGTCTAACGTACAGTACGTAGGTACTGTATATTAATGTTTTTAAAAATATTATTTTCAAATTATACTATCCTGCAAAAAAATACTGTACAATACACGTTTGTGAAATGGATTACAAAATTTCAAATTGAAAAATGTAAAAGGAACGTCTCAACCTTGTATCGTAATATACTAATGAAGCAGCAACTGACACTGATGATTTATACAAGGAGTTTGAAGAAAGAAAAATTTTCCAGTTTACATTTAGTCACTATCTGTGTTTCAACTTTTTTAATTAATGTCTTCCTCAACTTCTGAGGTTGCCATAACAAAGAATAATAGAAATAAGATTAAAATCGAATAAAACATGATAAGGAATAAGACATTTTGTGCGAGATCGTGCGTATTTGCTTGATTTCCGCACAAAACCAATCCGCGGAAAGTCTAAAATTCCACATTCAGTATTCCCAACCTAACACACATAACAATTTCCTTCTTATTACCGCTTAAGTGACATATTGATTTTACTGCTTTAGGCTTTTAACATATTATTTTTAGAGACGTTCAATATAGTAATAATTATAAATTGGAAACTTACCACTGCAATTTCACCTAAATTTCACTGTTAATTAATGTTTTTAAATATTTGCAAAAATTAAGTAAACTCTACAACTCCACTAAAGTTACTGCATTCGTGATGCAAGTAACATTAAGGAAGCCGTGAAAAAATCAACAAGATTCCAGACTCATCATAGACGGGGGGGGGGAAGACAGACGTATATCACGGCCTGCTGGAGTATAGTAAACACAGAAAACGTTTTAAAGCAACAATGTTGAAGATAGATATTTTTGTTTTTGCAAATTTGCCGTCATTGAACAGAAACCAAGATGGAGATTTCATAGCAACTAATTAGAAATTCCTCTTTCAGGTATGTAATAAACGATCTTCGCACAAAATAATGTACGATACACGAGCGGCATGTTTTCTTTCAATTCTCGGAAGTTAAAAAAGCTCAACTACGTTTCGCTTTTTCAAACTTTTCCTCGAACATGAAAACTTCAACATACCGCTCTTGTAACGCATATTACTATTGTACAAAATTTAGCATGGTAAGGCTAAAGGAATGACACTAGGAAGGTACCTTAGGGCGTGGAATAAAGATGATGTCGTAGGATGTAAAAGCGTTTGCAGAAAGAAAGGAGATCATTTTTCAAATTTCTCACAACAGTACCGAATCAGAAGCAAGCACTTCTTTTTATCTCTCCTTACAGAACGTCATTATACTCCTGCATAAACAAATCCATTACAATAGGGTAATGCAATTAAAATTCTGACTGATAAACACAAAGAAACAAGTAACCTATATAAATGTCAATACAATACAGACTTCTCTATCAACTGACTGCACAGAAGTCGAAAACCTCTTTGCTTTTATCATAAACATGTACAACACTTCTTAAAGTACTTCCGTATATAAGCAAATACCCACGTCTTATTGTTTGATACGTTGTTAATAAAAGTCTAACTGCATTAATTATCATTTATGATGCCGTTGCCCTAGGAGATTAAAATGTAACGTTCAAACAAAAGCACAGAGCTTTTCATATGCCAAAATATTCAATAATAAAACGCTAATTAACCCAGTTTTATCAATTTTTATCACAACGTGTTCTAAAGCAAAAAGGTGTGTTCCATAGCAGCTTCTATATCATAAATTCCAAAGCTCAAGCTCCGGTCAGAAAACGTCAGCAGTCTGTAGGTGGACTGCTCCACATGAAGAAATGCCTTGTTTAAATACAAAGAAAATTTCAATGCAGTCTATCTTCCGTAACTAACGTTCGTGCATCTAGAAAGACGGATGATGCAGTACAGTTCTACTTCTACTGAAGAGAACAAGTAGAAAGTTTTAATGCACCAGTGGAAATTAACTCAAGGATCTAGATTTCTACTTTCAGATCCACATACTGAACTGTTTATTCCACAACATTAAATTATATTGCAAATTGCAATCGAAAGATACTTGCCATCTGGTTATGATATCACCTTCATTTATGCCTTTAGCAATATACAGAACTTTTACTCAAAGATGCCATCAAAATTGATATATTCTTAATGGAAGATGAATGTCTAGAATGAAATCTATATATATATATATATATATATATATATATATATATATATATATATATATAATTTGAACTGGTAATAGAAATTACGGGAAAACGGCTGAACGGATTTTAATGAATGAACCGTCATTTTGAAGCTTGGCATCCAAGGATTTTCAGAAAAATAGTAACTTTCAGCGAAGCGTTAGTTTTCCTACATAATTTTCCTATTTTCCAAAATCCATCTTTCGTCAGTTTTGAGAACTAATTGCATTTCAGAATAAAAGAAAACACACACTACAATAAACAATAGGCTATTACACGAAGGCCATGACCTGCAGGATTGCTGACATATTTAGAGCTCAAATTCAATTGGTTATTAAAATCTTCAAGACTTACTAAAATTATTTACAAGTCTGATTCTGCGGTGTGTAATTTTCTGAGTACTGCTGTGTATTGGATATTAAAATCTACAAAACTTGAGATGGTTTGGTGACATTATTACCAATGGCGTTGTGGTGTAGATACTTATATACGTCACTCTTCAGTATTCGTTCGAGAGAGCGCAAAAATTAGTTCCTAAGGAAAGACGGTATTTCTTGCTGATAAAATAAGAGACCTACACTTATTTCTTATTTTCTTGAAGATATTGCGTCGTAAGTACTGGGCAATGCCAATCGGCTGGACTTTAAAGACCGATACAGGATTCGTGAAGAGGAAATGGGTTTACGTGCCGAAATGAGAGGGGAAGTAAAGGAAAATTCCCAACAGCTCGTCCGTGATGTCAGGTCACGGCCGAAACAGTGATCACTTGCCTTCAGGGTTACTCGCTAACTCGAACCGCGACCCGGGCACAGACAAGCCTCTGCAAACGTCAGTGGTCAATTAGTGAATAAAGAGAATGAGGACCGCCGTGATTGGTGCTTTCCAGACACACCACAACGTGCAGACCAATAGTAAACGCCGCTTCTAATGACCATGTGTGAGGCTTACCTGCCAGATGCGACAATGCTTCTACTGAAGAAACATGCAGCACAGATTTCGACAGACGAAATAAAGACTATTTTGAAAGTTAAGACTACGTAATAGTAATATGCGTTACAAGAGCGGTATGTTGAAGTTTTCATGTTCGAGGAAAAGTTTGAAAAAGCGAAACGTAGTTGAGCTTTTTTAATTTCCGAGAATTGAAAGAAAACATACCGCTCGTGTATCGTACATTATTTTGTGCGAAGATCGTTTATTACATACCTAAAAGAGGAATTTCTAATTAGTTGCAATGAAATCTCCATCTTGGTTTCTGTTCAATGACGGCAAATTTGCAAAACAGAAATATCTATCTTCAACATTGTTGCTTTAAAATGTTTTCTGTGTTTACTATACTCCAGCAGGCCGTGATATACGTCTGTCTTTTTTTTCCCCCAGTCTATAAATGCGAACTTAAAACATACGGCTTCCTTAATGTTACATGCATCACGAATGCAGTAACTTTAGTGGAGTTGTAGAGTTTACTTAATTTTTGCAAATATTTAAAAACAATAATTAACAGTGCAATTTAGGTGAAATTGCAGTGGTAAGTTTCCAATTTATAATTATTACTATATTGAACGTATCTAAAAATAATATGTTAAAAGCCTAAAGCAGTAAAATCAATATGTCACTTAAGCGATAAGAAGAGGAAAATTGTTATGTGTGTTAGGTTGGGAATACTGAATGTGGAATTTTAGACTTTCCGCGGATTGGTTTTGTGCGGAAACCAAGCAAATACGCACGATCTCGCACAAACATTTTATTTACAAATGGCTTTTAAAGAACCCGGAGGCTTTCACATAAGCCCGCCATCGGTCCCTATCCTGAGCAAGATTAATCCAGTCCCTATCATCATATCCCACCTCCCTCAAATCCGTTTCAATATTATCTCTCATCTACGTCTCTGCCTCTTCCAAATGTCTTTCTCCCTCAGGTCTTCCAACTAACATTCTACACGCATTTCTGGATTCGCCCGTACGTGCTACATGCCCTGCCCATCTAAAAAGAAATGTTATGTTTTATTTAACGACACTCGCAACTGCCGAGGTTATATCAGCGTCGCCGGATGTGCCGGAATTTTGTCCCGCAGGAGTTCTTTTACATGCCAGTAAATCTACTGACATGAGCCTGTCGCATTTAAGCACATTTAAATCCCATCGACCTGGCCCAGGATCGAACCCGCAACCTCGGGCATTGGAAAGCTAACGCTATACCAACTGAACCAACCAGGCCGACTGTCCATCTCAAACGTCTGGATTTAATGTTACTAATTATGTCAGGTGAAGAATACAATGCGTGCAGTTCTGTGTTGTGTAACTTCTTCCATTCTCCTGTAACTTCATCCCTCTTAGCTCCAAATATTTTACTAAGCAACTTATTCTCGAACACTCTAAACCTCAGTTTCTCTCTGAAAATGAGAGTCCAAGTTTCAAAACCATACAGAACAACCGGCAATATAACTGTTCCCGAATAATAACTGCGTTTATACCTGGTAAGGTTTATCTTGTCTCAGTAGCAATAAAACCAAGTCCCTTCAAATGAGGGTGGAGATTATAGGAGGGTTGTAAATTTTCAGGATTCCTTTCAAACCCTTGTTATTGTACAGGCTGCCGGAACTCAATTTCTTGAAAGACAAGCTCAGTGACGGAACTACACAATACGAAGAGAGATATTTTGTTATTTTATTTTGTGCTACAGAATGTATCAACTAGTCCCTTCCGCCACTGGATGGATGGACGACATCGCTCCATTCCCTCATTGCCATAACAATACAGACGAAGTAAGACATATCTCCTTTCTCTCTCTTTTCACAGTGAGACAAGATACATCACACAGACTCTAATTTCCTCCCGAGTGTCATTTATAGCCTATTTGTCACTGATGCTCCACGATATTTGAATTTTTTCACCTCTTTAAAAGATTAATTTCCAATTTTTGTATTTCCATTCATCATGAAACATCTTACTATACATCTTATTCTCAAACACCTTTAATCTCTGAATAATAATAATAATAATTTCAAGGCAAAAATTGTTCCGGGACCGGGTACCAATCCCGGAACGCTTCGCTTAGAGCACGAATGCTCTACCTACTGAGCTACCCCAGGAACCATACGCGACATCGTCACAATTCTTCCCTTTTTATATACACAACTCAAATGGGCTGACAAGACGCCATAACCCAACTCTGAATGCACACAATTCTTGTGGTAGCTCAGTCGGTAGAGCATTCGTGCGCCAAGCGAAGGGTCTCGGGATCGGTACCCGGCTCTGGAACATTTTTTTCCCGTAAAATCATTCAAGCCTGCTTCACAGGAAGCTTCTACCTGAAAGCCAGATTTGCACCCTTAATCTCTGTTCCTCTCTCAAAGTGAGAGCCCAAGTTTCACAACTATACAGAACAACCGGTAATATAACTGTTTCATAAATTCTAACTTTCAGATTTTTTGACAGCAGACTGGATGATAAAAGCTTCTCAACCGAATAATAACAGGCATTTCCCATATTCATTCTGCGTTTAATTTCCTCCCGAAAGTTATATTTGTTACTGTTGCTCCACGATATTTGAATTTTTTCTCCTCTTTAAAGGATTAATTTCCAATTTTTGTATTTCCATTCATCATGAAACATTTTTAAGAATTTTAAATAAAATGTGTACAATAGCTAATTTAGTACAAAGTTGTGAGAGTAGATTTCTATTTCAGGGTCAAAAATAACATTTTCTGAACAAAACAATTTTGGGAACATATACCCTATGCTATTTTATCAAGTAATTTATTTTCTAGAAAGAAAAAATAAACGTACAAGATTTCCCATATATTTTACGCACCCCTTAACTATACCGGCGGGTTAGGGAAGTAAGACAACATAGCAGTTTAATGTGTATTTCTACCAAACTTGATCAACGTGGGCCTATTCCTTAAAGACATTCTGCCTCTTGCTTTCATTGCAGAAGAAAAAATGGTAGAACTATAGGCCTAAACATTTTAAGTACTTTCGGGAGACAAGGTCATGGTTGCCTTATGAAAACAGATGCTGCTTCAGATGATTTCAGTACAATGTGCAGCAGTCTGTGTACCTTCTTGGCAATAGAAGTCGTTAACGACCGATAAGCTGTAAGAGCTGAGATTGTTGGTTTACTCTGTGTAAACTGTAGTATCAGAGAAAGGTCTCCTCTGTGTAGCCTACACGGGCAAAAATCCCCCGTTTACTTGGTATGAGAAGCACAAATAAACACAGATAAATGCGTTTGTAAGTCTAGTTCAAGACGACAGTAGCAACAAAGAAATTTCTCTTCACAGGAACGTTTAAATTCATGCCTTCCTACAGTACCGACCTCTTATTACAAGAAGGCACAAATACTATTAATGTTCCGATAACAGTTATGTAGGCCTATGTCATGCCATGAAGAAATGCCGATCACAGGTTGCTATGGTAACAGAAATTGGCTCAGAATTGCCCTACAGCTACTGAATATTAAAATAAATAAATGCCGATCATACGTTGCTATGGTAACAGAAATTGGTCAGAATTGCCCTACAGCTACTGAATATTAAAATAAATAAATGCCGATCACAGGTTGCTATGGTAACAGAAATTGGCTCAGAATTGCCCTACAGCTACTGAATATTAAAATAAATAAATGCCGATCATACGTTGCTATGGTAACAGAAATTGGCTCAGAATTGCCCTACAGCTACTGAATATTAAAATAAATAAATGCCGATCACACGTTGCTATGGTAACAGAAATTGGCTCAGAATTGCCCTACAGCTACTGAATATTAAAATAAATAAATGCCGATCATACGTTGCTATGGTAACAGAAATTGGCTCAGAATTGCCCTACAGCTACTGAATATTAAAATAAATAAATGCCGATCACTGGTTGCTATGGTAACAGAAATTGGCTCAGAATTGCCCTACAGCTACTGAATATTAAAATAAATAAATGCCGATCACTGGTTGCTATGGTAACAGAAATTGGCTCAGAATTGCCCTACAGCTACTGAATATTAAAATAAATAAATGCCGATCATACGTTGCTATGGTAAAAGAAATTGGCTCAGAATTGCCCTACAGCTACTGAATATTAAAATAAATAAATGCCGATCATACGTTGCTATGGTAACAGAAATTGGCTCAGAATTGCCCTACAGCTACTGAATATTAAAATAAATAAATGCCGATCACAGGTTGCTATGGTAACAGAAATTGGCTCAGAATTGCCCTACAGCTACTGAATATTAAAATAAATAAATGCCGATCATACGTTGCTATGGTAACAGAAATTGGCTCAGAATTGCCCTACAGCTACTGAATATTAAAATAAATAAATGCCGATCACTGGTTGCTATGGTAACAGAAATTGGCTCAGAATTGCCCTACAGCTACTGAATATTAAAATAAATAAATGCCGATCACACGTTGCTATGGTAACAGAAATTGGCTCAGAATTGCCCTACAGCTACTGAATATTAAAATAAATAAATGCCGAACACACGTTGCTATGGTAACAGAAATTGGCTCAGAATTGCCCTACAGCTACTGAATATTAAAATAAATAAATGCCAATCATACGTTGCTATGGTAACAGAAATTGGCTCAGAATTGCCCTACAGCTACTGAATATTAAAATAAATAAATGCCGATCACACGTTGCTATGGTAACAGAAATTGGCTCACAATTGCCCTACAGCTACTACATTTTAAAATAAATTGATAGGGCCACCTGTACAGAAATCTGTGTGAATCAAACCTAAGATCATTGCTTTGTTTAGAGTACAGATATACCTACCTTCTCTTGTGATTAATGTATACATCTCTTTACTGAGCATTTCTTTCTCTGCTCGTCACTGTACCTCACATAATATCAAACTTGATAAAGACACTACACTGAAGGTTATGTACTCAAATACTGATTTTGAAAGTCTAGCTCGAAGATCAATCACTTTTTCCAAATGTTCACTAGCATGCGTTATTACGGCATATTGCTGTCTTTGTTCAAACACGCATCACTGCAAACCCAGCATTCTCCAATCTTTCCTATTTTCTGCCTTTCTCTTAGTCTCCGCATATGACCCATATATCTTACTGTCGTCTATCATCTGATATCTTCTTCTGCACCGAACTCTTCTCCCGTTCACCATTCCTTCCAGTGCATCCTTCAGTAGGCAGTTTCTTCTCAGCCAGTGACCCAACCAATTCCTTTTTCTCTTCCTGATCAGTTTCAGTCTTCTTATTTCTTTAGCCACTTTTGCAACACAGCTTCGTTTCTTATTTTGTCCATTTCACACACTCCATTCTTCTTCATATCCATAGTTCAAATGCTTGTAGTCTCTTCTCTTCACTTCACTGTAATGTCCATGTTTCTGCCCCCATATAATACCACACTCCACACAAAGCACTTGACTAGTCTTTTCCTTAGTTCTTCTTTCCAGAGGTTCGTAGAAAATGCTCCTTTTTCTATTAAAAGCTTCCTTTGTTATTGCTATCTTCCTTTTGAAGATCGTAACATTAAAAATTAATTTTAAATTAATATATACATAATACACAAGCATGTGGGATAAAAGAAGAGATTTCAAACAAAATAAGATAGTAAAAGTAGAAATAGATTTACATTTAATTATCCGAATATAACAATTGAAGAATTTTCACTAGATCGCGAAAAGAAACACTTTTAAAATCGTGGGCCTATAAGAGATGACAGTCTCATGTTCCCGTAAGACTATTATTTCTTGAAAATAACATAAAGCATGGCCAAAGAAAAGAGGTTCCAGGAATGAGATTCTTGAGAGATATGTGCACTCCGGACAGAAAGCAAAATGAAGATATCAGGAACCGATTTAACACAGTTGAACTGAAGTAGTATCGACCAAATTTAATGGAGCAAATAGGCCTGCTCAAATTGAGAGTTCATTACGTACTAAAACAAGTACGGTACTTAGGCCTAGCCGTGTTTCAGGACATAATAGATTGGAACTATTATGTTATTCAAGACCACACTGTACCGCCAGTCTTCACTGTAAAGAACGTCAGTGAAAAACAAACTCGATTTACAGAATTCTGAGAACACCGAACGTCCCAAATCATGAACTATGTTATCTCTAACTCACAAGAACTTCGTTTTCCTGCAACAACAAAGAAAGTACGCTCACAATATATCCTAAGATTATTTTTAGCCTTGATTCTTCATTCAAATCTCTTCCTATAAGCAGATTTGCGTACATTTTAATTAGTTCTTCTACGAGCGAAATATCACACACGTCTCACAATCTACGCAGAAATCGACTAAATTAATTCCTATTTTTGATCTCGAAACAAAGGAAGTATTAGCCAACTATGACCTTAGTATCAAGATTATCTAGTTTACTACAATACTAAGTCCGGAAAAATATCACGAGCAAACAAATACGTCTACTGCAAGATAATTTCGCTTTGCCTGCAACATGAAAATAAAAATGGCTTAGGTGACAAAAATTTCTTAAAACCAATTTCATGGAAATAACTGTCAAGAAATTACTCACCTGTTGCATCTATATATATAATTTGAACTGGTAATGGAAATTGTGGGAAAAAGGCTGAACGGATTTTAATAAATGACCCCTCTTTTTGAAGCTTGGAACTCAAAGTTTTCAGAAAAATAGTAGTTTTCATTGAAATGTCAATTTTTCAACATAATATTCCTATCTTCCAAAATCCATCTGTCGTCAGTTTTGAGAACTAGCTA
The DNA here is from genome assembly GCF_040183065.1 of Periplaneta americana. NCBI lineage: Eukaryota > Metazoa > Arthropoda > Insecta > Blattodea > Blattidae > Periplaneta > Periplaneta americana. Next base: position 198,341,703 of record NC_091119.1, on the reverse strand, counting down.
ATTGCATTTCAGAATAAAACAAAACACACACTACATAATATTACACGAAGGCCATGATCTGCAAGAATGCTGACATATTTAGAGCTCAAATTAAATTGGTTATTAAAAACTTAACTTACTAAAAATAATTTACAGGTTCGATTCTGTGGTGTATAATTTTCTGGGTACAGCTGTGTATTGGATATTAAAAACTACAAAACTTGAGGTGGTTTGATGACATTATTACTATTAGAAATGAAATATTATTGTAGTTAATGCCATGATGTGACTATTTTTCATTAATTATACATATTAATTCCATATTGATGATATGAAAGTGAAACGTTTTGGGGTTATATAAGTAGATGTAGAGAATAATTTAAATTAGATTTTGATTTCTATATTTTACTGAGTGGCGGCTATATAGTATATATAGTATATGTTACTGAAAGCTATAAAACTTACGTAAGATGATAATATTATTAAAAATCAAATATTTTTATAGTTATTAATCAAGTGGGTTGGGTCTTTTTCATATATTTAATGGCGGTGTGGTGTATATATTTATATGCGTCATTCTCTTCAGTTTTGGTTCGAGAGAGTGCAAAAATTACAGTTCCTAAGGAAAGACCAAAAGGTATTAGTTACTGATAAAATAAGAAGCTTACAAAATTATGTAGTCTCCCGATCATTTCAGCAAGATCTCTTAGCAGGATAAAATAATTTTACCCTCTACATTTCAAGCTCTACTTGCAGCAGCTATACCAAGATGCTATGTCTATTGTTCGAAAGCACAGCAAACCTGACTTCTTTTAACTTTCACCTACAATCCACAATGACCTGAAATAGCTACTGCTTTACTCCTCACATGAAAAATTCACTGATCGTCCTGACATTGATACTTGCGTTTTCGCGTTGAAACTCAAAAACTGAAAGTGGATAGGTTCAAGAAAAAGTATTTGGCATAAAAAGTATAAAAACCCATTCAGAGGGAGTATGTTTCATTATTATGGAAGCAAATAACTTTCAGAATGTCTGGTATTCATCATTGAAAATAAATCTGAAAAATGTTTATTTGAACGTCTAACGAACTTAGTTTGCAGCATTTGCTGCACAAGCCACTAGTTAATTATTATAATTTCAGCTCTTAAATTGCTGTCTAAAGAAACTTCTGGAAGTATAATTATGTAGGCTACTCACCCAGAGCAATACTGATATAACTAGACAGGTAAAATTCTTATCATTCTTAAGAAAAATGTAATAGTCCAAATTCGCCCAGATTTTCAGCTCGCAACACAATCGTTCCTTGTGACCTTCTGATTTTCATATGTTAAGCACTGAATGTATGAAGGTAGTGTTTACACGGAATGAATCTCAGCCTATTTACTCGTGTTGAGCATGGTCTCAACATGCGACAAAAATCAGGTGACGTAACACGACTTTAATATATGAAGAGCTCCACTTAAAAATGAACAGTACCGTTCTGGGTAGACGCGCGTATTCGAGCAACAAATCTGTGACTTTCATACATTCGAAATTATCCAGACTTTACATTGGAGTGAAATAAGTTCTCCCAAATAACAGAGTTCTATCATTTCGGGACATTTCGAGTGCTTACTTTAATCAAAATGGGTGAAGAAATTATTGAAATGGAGAAACTGCTACCACAGGATTCTCCCGCTAGTAGCGATGAAGGGGTAAGTTAATCTGAAAACTGTGTTAGCGAATGTGCTTACTTTTTATGTTCACTACGTGAGTGTAATATTGAAAAATATCGACAAAAATCTCCGCCTTTACCATCAAAGCATTACAGCTATTAGAGACAATATTCTTGATTGCATATGGCATATGGAAAGACATTAAGTTATTGTATTTACTATAGATATTTTATATTGATTTAGAGTTTGAAGCACAAGAGTCAAATTCTTTGTAGTTAAATTTATTTCAATTTCAATTAAAGTCAACGGTTTTCAAGAAATGGAAGAAAAAATATTTTAGGCATACAGACGTGCTCCAGATTTTAAAAAAGATTATCTAAAAATAAGGTTTACTGAATTATCCGTCTATCCATATGAGCTACAGATGTCTTCAAAGAAAAGAAAAACTTCAGATAACGCTGCCAATATTGGACCCCTTAAGAGGGAATATACAGGTTTGAGGGAAAAAAAGTCATTTTTCAATTAATTTTTATATAAAAATCGGACATTTATCTTTATGTCGGTGAAGGAATTTTTACGATATATAGGCCTACAATATTTTGCTAGATAAGATCATAAACGTGCAAACGTGCATTGATAAGGCATATTTAACGCTCATTTCCCTAACTTGTATTTTTCAAAACCGTTTTTGTGATAACTCGTTAACTTTTTAAGATATCGCAGTAAAATTCTGCACGCAACTGTCTTTCATACTTGTGAACAAGACGAACTACAATTATTGCTGTAACATTTCTAGTTTACTTTTAAACATTTTACATAAAAACATTAAAAATTTAACTTCTCATAAGAAAAAAAAAAACTTCTCTTGTAGGCGTTTCAAAGATTGTAATTCATATTGTCCACTTGACATTCAGGAATAAATATAAAAAGAATGACTCAGAAATATTCCTACATTATCACAAAAACGGCACAACAGTGTACAAAAACGGCTACTTTTTTGTTATGATAATTACTCATAATGGTGAAACTTTCGATAAATCTGAAAATGGTCTATAATTGCAGAAACAGTAAATACTGGACATGTCAAATTGCAAGGTGAAAGAGTCATTAGTTGCTAAGAAAAAATATATATATATTGAATTTTTCTGCTCAAACTTGTATATCTCCCCTTAAGAACTGCAGTCTTTTAAAGACAAATTAAAAAAAATGCTTTTTGATGCAAAACACATCTATTAGAAATCGAACCATTTACCTATAATAATCAGGTGTATGAAAATCCATTCTTTTGAAAGTCTGCGTCAATCCAGTTTAAGAATACATTATCCCAAATTTTGAGCATAATGGGAAAACAGAATTAACATTACAAGTATATGTAGCACAGGACAACATACACCTATCGTGTGTTTTGCTGGGTATTGGACATTGCCACAAGAAATCTAGGCTATGTATAAAAACAATTAAGAAATAACTTAATCTGTTGGCCAAGTTTAGAATTTAGCAGGCTTTGGCTTTATAAAACAAGATAACATCATTTACGCTATGGTTGCTAAGTCAAAGCCTGATGTTCTCTTGTTTTACAAATTGTCAAAGCCTGCTTATTTCTAAACATGGTCCACGGCTAAGTTATTTCTTTATTGTTTTATAATATGAGCTATTCCATCTCAAATCGACCGAAATATAGAGAAAATTGACCTTACAATTTCTAAATACAATGACACTTTTTCTGTCCGTTGACAACTGTGATACAATGCTTTGTGCAAAGTTTGAGGCATCAGAACTTCATAGTGTTTAAATTTAAAATATTCAAATGTATCGTATTTTCATAAAATTAGCAACATTAAACTGTTGTAGCTCCGAAACTTTTTCACCCAATGATCAAAATCATGGTTTATTTTGATGCTGAGAAATTAAAGTTTATATTGACATGTAATCAGTTTTTCTTACTTTTTATGGAAATGGAGAAATTTAGATTTTTCTTCATTAAGACGCATTTGACCACGAAAAAAATATTTTTTAAATATATGGTTAGATTCCGCATTGAAAGTACAAATAAACACATATTTTTTACTGGTGCAACGTTAATAAGAAAGTATTGAATATATCAAATAAAGAAAATAAATAGTACGCGCGTGAACTAACCAGCTGACTGTGAGACGGGAGCTAGCCTAGACAAGCAACGCCAGGAGACAAACACGTGATGTTTCGTCTAGTAGCGCATAGCTGGGCTAGCTTTATCACAAGTTTTCATAAACACAGGAGTAAAATGATGCCCAACGCTCGCTTATCTTCAGCTCTCGGCCAGTGCGTGCGGTACTACGCCGTTCAAGTCCAGGCGTGTGAAAATAATTTATTTAATACCCTCGAAACTTATTGCCATACCAGTAAGCAAGCAATGCCCAATCCCTCTTAATAATACAAGATTTTTTCTCAATATTGTTTTACATTTTTACAAATTGGCAAAAAGCCTAAAAGTAAATAAAATCAGATTTCTGTCTCTCTGTATACAATAAATAAGGATTACTTGTTAACATAACCTACCAAATGTCAGCTTCAAAATGAGCTCCCGTTCAATGTTCTGCAGTAAATGGTTCCAGAGTTCTGAGCGCTGAAAGAGGCTTGTTTTTTATAAAATACGCTAAATTTGTCGCTCAACAATACGAAAACCGTCTGACTTTCGAAAGTATATTTTTGAAAATGCACTCTCCTCGGCACCTTGTATAAATAGGGAAAAAATTAGAGTATAAAAAATGCGGGGTTTTTTACTGATCGATTTCATATGTAATAGCCCATATGTTTCTTATGCCAATATTTAATCCCTATATCCTACACCAAGAAAAACACACAGTATATTCTGACCAAAAAATTAATTTAACACTAAAGATGATCCTAAACAAGAGTAGGCGAAACTAAAATACATCTCCATCCTCCCTACAAAAATAAGTAAAAGGAAGCAATGACACACCGGAAGTTAACGATCACGTGTCTGCGGCCTTCAGGCGGGTGTAGGTATGGCATTGTTGCAAAACTCTACTACTCCAGATCAATGTCAGGGTCGAGGTTACACATGATACGCACACGATCACGCAAGATTTAAATGAGACAATATTCTTCGCACTTCTCGCCAAATGCTGTTTCTAGCTCATCAATATTTAACACCAATCTGAAGTTGTGCAAGTCTTGCTCATTGGGATGTCTCCAATTTCAACAGAATTTCTATTATCTATTCAGTTCTAGAACGCAACCTCATAACAAACCCGATTTTCTATTAATTCGCGCTTAAGTCTCTGGTTTCTTCCCCAATACCCCATCAGCTAATCAAGTGCGGAAGAATCCGAATGCCTACTAGCTCTTGAATCTGGTAGAGAACGTGCTTTCGGTTGACTAAAATTGGACAGCGATTATGAAATAAATCGTATACACGGTACAGTTTTTTCTTGAACACAATACGGTCTTACCATTCGCATTAAATTCAAAATCCCAATAAAAACACCCTGTACCCATTTTTTTTTCTTTTTTTATTGAACAACGATTTGCGCATGTTGGTTACTGTTGTCTCCGATTTGGATTGGTAAAAAATTCATTTTCGTCACAGTGTGTAAAAGTATAGAACCCAAGAACGAATATTGGGGAAAGTGACTTTTGACCCACTCTGTATTTTATTGTTTAGTGAACTGTCCAAAGACAGATCTGAACTTCATAAGTAACAACAACAAGGCACCACTCATGAGGAAACTAAACCAGGAGATAATGGGGTAGCGTGGCCAGTTCCTTTCCCCCTCCATTGCATAACATACACTAACTGCACCGACATTCCGTTATTCGGGAGTGAGAATTGACTAGGAAATGCGTGTAATTCTGGTATGCAATTCCCTGGTCCTTTACTTGTAGAGGTCAGCAGGAAATTAAGCCAGATTTTACTGCCACAAGAGAGGATCTTGAGACTTCAAGGGTGGCACACAGTCACACAGTGTACAGTGCAAACCCTGGGGCTCTTCGTGATCACAACACAAAGACGGCGGCACTACAGATCTCCGGTTAGCCTTTCATTTACGTAGTTGAAAATGGTGCATGCAACCGTCCTTCATGGGCCTCTTCAAAACAATGCATTCGTTTTATTACTCGCACCAGTTACAGCTTCACGTCAACACTTGTTTTGTTGCAGCCGCCTTCAGATTTAGTCATTGCCATCAATTTGCTTTCACTTAACCCTTAAATTCGCAGAGTATCCTATAGGATACAACAAGTTTTAGGTTATATGCTATAATTTTAATAGAACAATAGAAACAAAATTGGTAGGAAAATTAAAATTTCACAATGCTATAATGTTGCACAATATATAAAACATGGACATTGCGATAGTTGTTTTCTTTACAGTCCGACACGGTTTAATAAACTAGTATGAGAAATGAAGTTTTGCCAATTTAAGAGTTAAGTTGGCTAACTGACGTGATTGGAAGGAGAAAGAATCTCTACGAGGAAGAGAAATAAAAAAGAAATTGTCGCACACAACAGTATTGTTTTCGTTTAATATAGAAGAACTGAAATGTTTTTTTTTTTTTGGCTTCACATTGACGAGATTCAAAGAAAAGGTCAACAAGGATCTGTACCTTATCAGTGATAGGCAATAGTAATATGCGTTACAAGAGCGGTATGTTGAAGTTTTCATGTTCGAGGAAAAATTTGAAAAAAGCGAAACGTAGTTGAGGTTTTTTAATTTCCGAGAATTGAAAGAAAACACACCGCTCGTGTATCGTACATTATTTTGTGCGAAGATCGTTTATTACATACCTGAAAGAGGAATTTCTAATTAGTTACAATGAAATCTCCATCTTGGTTTCTGTTCAATGACGGCAAATTTGCAAAACAAAAATATCTATCTTCAACATTGTTGCTTTAAAATATTTTCTGTGTTTACTATACTCCAGCAGGCCGTGATATACTGTACGTCTGTCTTCCCCCCCCCCCCAGTCTATAATGAGTCTGGAATCTTGTTGATTTTTTCACGGCTTCCTTAATGTTACTTGCATCACGAATGCAGTGACTTTAGTGGAGTTGTAGAGTTTACTTGTTTTTGCTTCACATTGACGAGATTCACAGAAAAGATGAACACGGATCTGTACCTAATTAGTGATAGGCAAAATAATATGAAATTTCACATTCAAAACTATTTCTGCTTTACAGCAATCAGAGTTTAGAATAGTACATTATGCAACGAGCGTATAATGGTAGTAATTAAGACGCGAGTATGTTTGTTTATGAAACGAGCGCAAGCTCCTTTCATAATTTTCATACGAGCGTCTTAATTACCATTATAGGCAAGTTTCATACGACTTTTTATGCTCGACCATATTTCTAACTTGAAATTATTCATAAGTATTCATGTTATTCTTATCTGACTGGGGAGCGGAACTGACCTTCTAAATTGTGAGATGCGCGCAGACGCGAAAGTATTGATTTTTTTCAGAGGAACGAATGTCATTGACCTTGATATAATCTAGAGAATAACATGAACATTAATCTTGATATAACCTGGAAATTGATTTAGAATAGAAAAACGAGATGACATATTGAATTTATTTTAATATTATTTACAATTAACGCTAATTATTATAGTAACAGAACATAACCTTCTGCGACAGTATTGGATTTCCAGCCTCCGTGACGTTTCGCTAGTTGTCTTTCGATTGCTTATCAAGGTCAATGACACATTCGTTCCTCGGAAAAAATCAATACTTTCGCGTCTGCGCACATCTCACAATTTAGGTCAATTCCGCTCCTCACTTACATAACCATAACATGAATACGTATGAATAATTTCAAGTTAGAAATATGGTCGAGCATAAAAAGTCGTATAATACTTGTCTATAATGGTCATTAAGACGCTCGTATGAAAATTATGAAACTCGCTTGCGCTCGTTTCATAAACAAACATACTCGCGTCTTAATTACTACCATTATAGGCTCGTTGCATAATGTACTATTGTTAAATCAATTATAAATACAGTACGTATGTCTTGCAATTGGAGGAAATATGTCTGAATTGATTCTGATGTTTCAAAATTAATGTGCACAACTAGGCATGAAAAAATGCACTCCTGTTGTCTTAACAGAGCATCCTGCCACGTCTTTAAGGTTTCGTAATATTTAACATACGATTAAAACCCGTTCTGCATCGCATTTATATGTATGCATGCACCTCTTATCACTGCAAGCTTACCGGGCAACAACACTTGTATCAGCGGGTTTACACTGTGAATACTGATAGAACTAGTACCGCGTCACTAACACACTCCTAAAATATTTTTTATTCTAAAGAAAGCTTCATACATTTCCCAGAATTCTAGGAAATTAAAAATGAGAATGCAATAGAAAAATGTAACAATTTTTCAATTTTTTTACTGGTTTATTTGGCGTCGATGGAATTGGTGATAGCGAGTTGGTATTTGGCGAGATGAGGCCAAGGATTCGCCATAGATTTTACCTAACATTCGCCTTACGGTTGGGGAAAACCTCGGAAAAAAACAACCAGATAATCAGCCCACGCGGGAATGGAACCCACGCCCGAGAGCAACTCCGGTGGCCACGATTTTCAAACTAGTGTGACTGAAGACCTGAAGTGACAAACATCCCAAGTCCATTGAAGTACCTACCGGTAAATTGTTCAAGAGAGACTTGGGGTGTTTGTCAATTGAGGTGTTCAATTATATTCAATCTGTGAACATATGAGAGAAGTTTGTATTCTCTTTTGTTTCCGCTGTCATTCCAGTGTCAATTTCTTGTCAACATAAAATCTCACCGATGTCTATCATCATTAGATGACGTAATAAAACTTATTCTTCCTATCCCCTACCTTATATTAAATCTATTGGTCTGTTACGATTTTACCAAATCGTTTCAGTGGAAGGCCAAAGATATTTTTCCTAAAGGACAGCAGGTAGTTTATTATTTGGCGTGATATTCTACTTGGTGGTATTCTGAGTATATGAGATTTCCATTTCTGTCCATATTTTGAATTTTCTCCAAAATAGGATCTACTTTTCTTTGAAAATATCTATGCTTTTTCCCTGTCTAATTTTGTAATAGCCCGCAGTTATTCTTAAAAATTTCATTTCACTGGGAGTGATTCTATGTTTATCATATTTACTTATGGTCCAGGCTTCACTTCCATATACGAGCACAGGTCACATTGATGTTTTATAGGCTTTGATTCTTGTATGTTTCTGGACAAGAGAAAGTTTGAAAATGTTATTAATAACATTCACTATATAAGCAAAATAATTTAAATTTTGTAGAAATATCTTTTACCTGTTCATAGCTTAAATTTCAACCTAAATATTCAAAACAGGAGACGTACAGCTTTATTATAAAGGAAAATCCTGCTACGGACATATTTTTTTTTTTTCCGATGACCGCTAATTTAGTCCTATCAACTGAAATTTCCATCTCGTATTCCTCAGAAACGAGTTGTAATTATAAAAACAAACGTTGGAGGTCATCTTCAGAATCCCCTAGTAAGACAAATTATAAACTGCGTTTATTGATTGGTTTGGATCATCAACATCTTTCAGAATTTCAAATATTATTTCCCTGCTAACGTTGTAAAACACCTTTCTGAAATCGTTAAACCCGAAATGTGTCTTTATTACTACACTTTCTTAATTTTTTCTGTTCTAACTTTTAAAGTAAAGTTCCCATCAGCACATAATCTTCCTTTGCAGAATCTATTATGTTCTTATAGACTATTTGTTTTCATAAAATGTATAGGCCTATAATTTTTGTTTTAAACGCTTTGTGTAAATTTTATACCCCGAACTGAAAAGATTCATACCTATGTAATATTCGCAGTCCTATCTCTTTTAAAAATCGGTATTACATAATAAAACAATAAATAAAATCTCCTTATCAACATGCATTAGCGTATTTTACGTATCTATGGCAACATAAAATCCCACGAGCTGTATAAAAAAGACAGTAGATCAGCTGAATATCTTTGCACATGCGTAGGATCGCGTGATTTCGGTCAGCTGGGTTTGTTTTCCATGTTTCGTGCGCAATCGTTTAGAGTGTCTTCATCTTGAAATCGCACTTTGGAAACCCTTCACAAACAAAGTTTTACTTGGAGTCCAAAGTGTAACAAGTCAATAAATCCTTCATTTCGTACGCTCATAATGTCTTACAAGTTGCTGTATAACAGCCCATTATTCTAAATCAAATAAATGGATCCCCATCACCATTCGGAATGCCAATGTTTTCGGTGTACAACTGTCTCAAATAAAGGGATGCACAGATATTTCATAACGTTTAACTCCGACAAAAATATATACAAAGTGACAGCTTACACTCTAACAGATTTGCATTTCTATGTAATAAGGCCGGAATTTCACTTTATAAATAGTGTTAAGGGAAGGTTAGAGGGAAACGCTGTGTTTTAACTCCAGACATATCCAATTGTTGGGTTTGAAGTGGAGACTCAAACAGAACAGTCATTTTATGAAGAAAAAAAAAAAAAAAGCAGCAGTGGCTCACTAGTGGAGTCGGAGCGTTTATGGATGAACAGGAAAGGGGGTTCTGGGCGAAATTGACGAGAGAAATGTTCTAGCCACAAAGTCCACAGAATTGGCGTACGCCGCCGCTCTTTTATGCTCTCTATATCGTCTCTTGTACTCCACAGCGCTAGTCTTGGGCTTGTTTGATTCGTTTTCTCCATTTCTGATTGTATCTACTTTTACATTTTCTCAGCGTTTGAATTTTGAGTCATTTTTAAGTTCACAAATTTTTACGACTATTATTTTAGATAACAGAGAGGGTTTGGAATTGAACGGGTTGCATCAGCTCCTTATCAATGCGGATGACGTGAATATGTTAGGAGAAAATCCACAAACGATTAGGGAAAACACGGGAATTTTACTAGAAGCAAGTAAAGAGATAAGTTTGGAAGTAAATCCCGAAAAGACAAAGTATATGATTATGTCTCGTGACGGGAATATTGTACGAAATGGAAATATAAAAATTGGAAATTTATCTTTTGAAGAGGTGGAGAAGTTCAAATACCTGGGAGCAACAGTAACAAATATAAATGATACTCGGGAGGAAATTAAACACAGAATAAATGTGGGAAATGTCTGTTATTATTAGGTTGAGCAGCTTTTATCATCCAGTCTGTTGTCAAAAAATCTGAAAGTTAGAATTTATGAAACAGTTATATTACCGGTTGTTCTTTATGGTTGTGAAACTTGGACTCTCACTTTGAGAGAGGAACATAGGTTAAGGGTGTTTGAGAATAAGGTGCTTAGGAAAATATTTGGGGCTAAGAGGGATGAAGTTACAGGAGAATGGAGAATGTTACACAACACAGAACTGCACACATTGTATTCTTCACCTGACATAATTAGGAACATTAAATCCAGGCGTTTGAGATGGGCAGGGCATGTAGCACATATGGGCGTATCCAGAAATGCATATAGAGTGTTAGTTGGGAGGTCGGAGGGAAAAAGACCTTTGGGGAGGCCGAGACGTAGATGGGAAGATAATATTAAAATGGATTTGAGGGAGGTGGGATATGATAGAGACTGGATTAATCTTGCTCAGGATAGGGACCAATGGCGGGCTTATGTGAGGGCGGCAATGAACCTCCGAGTTCCTTAAAAGCCAGTAATTAGTATTATTATTATTTTTTTTAAATCTAGGGTCCAACTTACCGCGGATAATTTCTTCGCGTTTATTTAGTCGATCTCGGTGCCCCCTATCAAGAGACACCTCAAACTTGCGAATCGGTTCAGATCTCACGGAGTTACGGGCATAAAATGGTCACCGGAGCGCAGTTTTCGAGGAATGTTTCGTCCTGTCTCGTCGGTCTTGAGATGCGGATGTTTACGGTTACGGGACTCCTTTGTCTACACAGAGGTGTACTTTCGTTTCGCTATGTTTATTTGTTGCAAAGTTATAGCCTAAGTGATTATAGTGTATCACTTTTTTTTTTCTGACATCATTACGGAGAGGTTGGCGACCTACCGTGCAAAATACAAAGACGTTCCGATAGTTCTACGTAAAAAAAATGGTGTTGTGGTCGGGGTGCGTAAGTTATCAAAATAATGCAGCTCACTTGCCAAATGTCAGCATAACCAAACGGATAACGATGTAGATTGGTAGACCTAGGCCTATATGTGAAGGCCCAGTTCCATCGTCAGTTCTTCCAGTTGATTTTTACACGCAAGCTGTTTCAAAAGTAACAGATAATTGCAATTAAAATTGAATGCGGCGGTATGGGATAAAAAAAAAGCTCAGCCACGTATAACCTTATATTTAAAAATATATATTTTTGTACAAACAAAATATTTTTGCGACTATTGTGCGAGTTATGGCGCCATCGAGAACATTTTGAAATGGTACCGTGTAGTCTTTTTTTTTAATATCATCTGAAAGAGCATATTTTTTATGTAATATTTCATTTGTTTTGTACAAAATCACTATGGTTATGGTTACTATGGCAACAAATGCAATTAAAATTGAATGAGGCAGTTTGGGACAAAAAAGCTCAGACACGCCTAGGCTTATATTTAGAAAAAAATGTTTCTGTCGAAACAAAATATTTTTGCGACAATTGTTCTGCAAGTTATGACGTCATCGAGAGCATTTTGAAATGACATCGTATAGTTTTGTTTATATTATGTGAAAGAGTATATTTTTATGTAATATTTCATTTGTAACGGTTTTATTTGTACTGCACTAATCTATAATTGTTCAATTTCTCCATGAATACGATATATATGTAATACAGCCCATTATACTTTTGCGGGCCTAAAAAAATATATTTGTTTACTTATTTAATTTATACCACTCAGAAGGCCTTAATTAAGGATATGTTAATTTTAAATAAAATCTTTTATTTATAAGTATAATTTTAAAAGTCATCTTCTAAGATTTTATTTTATAATTGATAATCAGTGGTGATTAATTATTACATTTTATTTTTATAACATTACTCATATTTAATTAATTATATTTTTATTTGCTATTAATTTCGGGATCCTCGTGGTCATCCTTAATTAAGGCCGGACGACTTATTTCTTTCTCTATATATTTACTTAATTGGCAACAACAATTGGCTTTAAAACAACTCCAGAAGGAATTTCGGTTTCAGCAGGTCCCAACATCATTTCCAGCATAACAGAAAATTGTTTATTAAATTCAGAGACTGGTAACTTAGCACAGAAATAATAGCATCATGCATGGCCTCCCACAACGAATTATTTTTATTCGACATATTCTTTTTTTTTCTAGTAGGCCTATACACAGTCCCTAGATACCAAAACAAAACACGCTAAACAAGACTTACAAACACAAAGCGAATTTCTAACTTAAAACTCTTATCAAAAAGCTTTAATTTATTTAAATACGGATTAGTACGCCACAAAATAATGTATGAAGCTTTGGCGAAATTTCATGTTTAAACCTGGGCCAGAAGCCCTCGGCAGTAACCCTGTAGCCCTCGCTATAAACATCTTCATTTCGCCCTTGATACATAAATTACTATTTTGCCAATATTTTGTTAGTTTCTGTATTATGAAAGCAGTTTTATTGATTAATTCAACATAAAACGAGATGTTAACAGAAAATGATCGGAGTGTGACAAGTGGCCAACAGGCTTAGAGGTCACATATTCAGTTCTTCTCAGTCCCAAACCCCATTGCAAGAACGCGTTTTCAGGTACGTTTTAAGTCTTTCTCCCCCCAATTCTCCACTGACACCGACAAAAACTATACAGAAAAAAGGCCTATTGATGGGTAAAACACGACAAAGAATTACAAATTTATATAATTTTACGTAATCTGCAGCATAGGCGAGAAATATGAGAAAACATTTCAGATGATCAATAATGCTTCCCTGACACTTCACAACTAGATGTGTTTGAGTCTGCTCTTGAAATCCTTTAATTTGTTACAGTTTTCGTTAAAATATTAGTTTACCATTATGACTTCACCTTTTGAATGAACCTTAAAGTCGATCTCAAAGGAGTGACAAAACAATGTCACTGTCAGGGACCGTCCACAAATTGACGGGAAAAATGCAGTAGAGTATTAAAAATTTATAGGGACTCGACAATCACTAACCCAACCAAATTTAGAGCATGCATTTGTTTCTCCAGATCGGCCTACGTAGCACAGGAAAGGATCTCCAAAACAACACAACGTCACATCCGCTGACAGTTTTCAACACCCACCAAGTCTCCAAAAACGGTTATTTACCAGTTGCTGTAGACAATCTTGACATGGCTTGTCTTTTTCATGTAAGTAAACCAGATATTGTGAGGTTTGCTTATGGAATTCAGATCTCACGTTTAATTTATAAGTACTAAGCTCAAAATGTGATATAAATTACTAATGAAACAATTATCCCTTTTAACGATTAACCATACTTAAAACTACAGTGGAGTCCCTCCGTTGGAAACTTCTGTTATGGAAACTTTCAATACATTACTGATAAGGCGATGACTTTGTTTATACTCGACGTTGACATCAAAAGATACAGTAGAGAATAAAAAAGAAATTTATTTAAACTTATACATGAAAATATTACAAACTTAAATAAGAATTATTTAGCATCACGTCGACCTGGTTGGCGAGTTGGTATAGCGCTGGCCTTCTATGCCCAAGGTTGTGGGTTCGATCCCGGGCCAGGTCGATGGCGTTTAAGTATGCTTAAATGCGACAGGGTCATGTCAGTAGAACTCCTGCGGGACAAAATTCCGGCACATCCGGCGACGCTGATATAACCTCTGCAGTTGCGAGCGTCGTTAAATAAAAAACATAACATTTAACATTTTAGCATCACACATATAAATACAGGGTGTTAAGAAAAAAAGTATCCAATATATTAGGAGGTGATAGTATGCATCAAAACAAGATAGAAATGTCTAATAAGCATGAGTCCTACAACACATACTTTCTGAGATCTGAACACTTGTTCTTAGGAGGTGCTCAATGTGATGTCCATTCATGACAATGCATTCTTCTACCCTACAATACAGCAGACTACCAGATAACCATACCGTAGTTGACACCCCTGGCATGGAACAATGATACTTCGCAAGGAATACTGAAAACAAAAGTCTGGTTGCGGATATGAGCGGGGTTCAGCAGAGATGGTGTTGTGAATTTTCGTAATCAGCATGTGTGGGCTGATGAAAATCCCCATGCAGTTGAAGAAACAAGGCATCAGCACCGATTCTCAATCAACTTACGGGCAGGCGTTCTTGGTGATAGATTAATAGGGCCATTCGTGGTACCACAGAGATTAACTGGGGATCGTTATCAGGACTTCCTTATTAACGTATTAAAACAAATTTGAAAAGGTGCGTCATTCCTTACGCCGAAAGGCAGAGGAATGTATTGCCATGAATGGACGTCACATTGAGCACCTCCTATGAACAAGTGTTCAGATCTCAGAAAGTTTGTACTATGTTTGATGCATACTAGCTCCTCCTAAAATATTGGATACTTTTTTTTGACACCCTGTATAATGAGAATATTTTTTAGTAACACATACAGATATGAGTAAATCATTACAGTGTTAACTCCTCTAAATAAAATAATTGTTTTAACATTAACGACAAAAATATTTTTAATTCGTTTAGACTGATACCCTTTCATAATGCATTTACTAAGACAAAAAATTAAGTTAAAACTTGTAGTGAATCTGCCGCGAGGTCCCTCGAACGCTTAGAGACAAGTATGTACAGTTTTTGTACCCTTTCTACCAATCACAGAGTTCATCTCTGGCAGTGGTTACATCGTCTAGATAGGGGCGGGCACAGAAGACCAATAATGTAATAGACAGTACATATAAACGTACAAAATGACCTTTGATTGGCTAATAGTTTTTACCCCCATTTATAAATAACGAAGGGACTCCACTGTATACTAAAAAAAAAAACAGAGAAAGATCGTGACTGCAGGGTTGTACACGATGTGAGACAAATGAACCAATCAGCTCATTCCGAGTAACGGGTTTCCATGGTTACCACTGAGTTAGCCACTCAGGTGGCAATATCAACAGCAAGACCAATCACAGTCGCATTATTTCTGGCAACTCAGTTCGCATTGGTAGACCCCTACAATGCACAATCTTTCTCCGACTCCACTCATTGCTGTCAACTTCGAATGAAGAAAATTCTCACAGTGGTAAGTAAAATGTCCTAATTCCAACAAAAAATTCCTATGCCACATTAAATATGATTAATCATCTGCAATTAAAGTGATTCAAGACAAAATATTCCTACAGCCAATAACTGTAAAAATAGGAGATTCAATTATCGCCAATGACAGGTAATGTGTTAATACTGAAGTGTGGAGGAATATTTCACACGATATTAAATGCTTCATGACCATTACGTTAGAAGGTTTCCAACACAATGTATACGAACGAGAGACTATTGAATTATAAGTGAATGTTATGGGACAAAAATCCAACCAAATTTCGTGTTACACAGCCCGATCGGTATTGCACGTTATCTAATGTACCACTAATTATTATTGTTAGTATACATATTACTCTCCAAAGATAGAACGCGCAATGATTTATCAGTTTAAATTAAATGCTTAACCTCAATATGCATAACACATACGGTTTTTGATTTAACATATATATTCATAGGAATACAGGGTGTTTCAAAAGTGATGGTCAATAATTTACATGAAAAGTAGAAACTGAAAGAAGAAAAAAAACTCTAACAAACATTGATCCGCAAATTAACCGTTCACGCGATATTCCCTTAGGAAGAATAGTGCCTGTACCATGGCCTCCTAGGTCACCGGATTTAAATTGGATTAGATTTCCGTGTTTGGGGTCATGTAAGAAGCCTGATTTACACTTCTGGGATCACAGAAGTGTGATGACAAAAATTCTGTCGACCACTACTCTAGGACAGAGTGGAGAAGAAAAGATCTGCAACGAGAAATTCCAAATTATAGAATTTGAACAGAATAGTCTATGGCGACTTTGTCTCCGACTAAATTCTAAACCGCCTGTACAAAAAGAGGATTTTAAACTTCAACAATAATAATAATAATAATAATAATAATAATAATAATAATAATAATAATAATAATGTTATAAAACTGGTAAATTCTGTAAATAAAGGAAATTTACAGTATGTGTTTAAAATTCTCAGATTGGTAACACAACCAGTTTTTCCCATCATTCCCAGCGGAACAAAGCTAACAACATTCCGGACCAATGCGGCAAACTGACGAACTTCCATGACATAAGAGTTAAATCCCATTGTCCAAGACTGTCAAGTTACAGTGAGAAACTCGCCGATCAATTTGTGCATACCACAATGATTAGACATTAGCGCTCCTACTACAGAAATGCAATCACGATGGAGTCGAGCTTTCATTGGATTGTGATTTATGTTTATAACACTGTATTGGCGGGCATGCAGTTAATAAATAAACTAAAAGGAAGAAAAAAAAGGAGTCTAAAATTTCTCACAATTTTAATAATTTAACTATTATCTTCCCTGTGTCTCATTAGACAGGATATCTGATATGTTCGATTTTATAACGCAAAAACATTTACATCCAATCTCGGTGCATATTCCTGGGGCCACAACTGGTCAATCTAATAAACACAAGCTAGACATCCATGTGTACGTACAGACGAAGTGTGGGACAATTACACTGTCTCTCAGAACAATCTGTTCGGTGTAGTGAGATCTTGAACGATAAAAACGTGGAGAGAGCATGTGTGCCATACATCACGTAGCTCTGTTGTACGGAATCCAGATCAAGATCTGTGTTCTGAACGTGCCGACTCTCACATCATATAAGAAACAATCTAAGAAGCCCATGGCCAATAAGAGTGGCGCCACTTAATTTACATTGTGTGTGACTCACAACACGTAACAAGCCAGGGTATAACTCTGCCAATTAGAGGTTTTTGATCAAGGAACCGATAGAGCTCCATTTCTGTCTAATTTTGAGATTGTTATCAGCGGCCATCAAACGTCGACGCGGTAAGCAGTTATGAAAACCAAAGTAGCTTACAAAAACGATCCTCAAAATGTCGTTGCGCTTCAAATAGATATTTCCGACTATAGGCTTCCTTTCGATATACCCAGTTTATACTTCTCTATCATCTGTATTATTTTGACCCAATAGGTTTGCGATTCACTAAGACTATTTACAAAAACAATCCTCAGTTAAATAAACACCCTGTATAGCAAATACTTAGTTACTTACTGGCTTTTAAGGAACCCGGAGGTTCATTGCCGCCCTCACATAAGCCCACCACTGGTCCCTATCCTGAGCAAGATTAATCCAGTCTCTATCATCATATCCCGCCTCCCTCAAATCCATTTTAATATTATCTTCCCATCTACGTCTCGGCCTCCCTAAAGGTCTTTTTCCCTCCGGCCTCCCAACTAACACTCTATATGCATTTCTGTATTCGCCCATACGTGCTACATACCCTGCCCATCTCAAACGTCTGGATTTAATGTTCCTAATTATGTCAGGTGAAGAAAACAATGCGTGCAGTTCTGTGTCGTGCAACTTTCTCCATTCTCCTGTAACTTCATCCCTCTTAGCCCCAAATATTTTCCTAAGCATCTTATTCTCAAACACCCTTAACCTATGTTCCTCTCTCAAAGTGAGAGTCCAGGTTTCACAACCATAAAGAACACCCGGCAATATAACTGTTTTATAAATTCTAACTTTCAGATTTTTTGACAGCAGACTGGATGATAAAAGCTTCTCAACCGAATAATAACAGGCATTTCCTATATTTATTCTGTGTTTAATTTCCTCCCGAGTGTCATTTATATTTGTTACTGTTGCTCCAAGATATTTGAACTTCTCCACCTCTTCAAAGGATAAATTTCCAATTTTTATATTTCCATTTCGTACAATATTCTGGTCACGAGACATAATCATATACTTTGTCTTTTCGGGATTTACTTCCAAACCTATCTCTTTACTTGCTTCCAGTAAAATTCCCGTGTTTTCCCTAATCGTTTGTGGATTTTCTCGTAACATATTCACGTCATCCGCATAGACAAGCAGCTGATGTAACCCGTTCAATTCCAAGACCTCTCTGTTATCCTGGACTTTCCTAATGGCATAGTCTAGAGCAAATACTCTAAATTTAAAGGCATTTTGTACGAGTATTCTGAGATTAGTCAACAATTAAATACGCTATGCTTTCTTAACACACGAAAATTGTTTGGGGTGTATTAAAGGAACCAGACTTTTCTCATTCTAAGTTTTGAGAGTGAAAAAGTGGTTAGGCCTACACTAAGAATATATTTCTACCCACATGTTTTTAATGTATTGAATGGTCGGAAGGTCATGAAAAGAAACTGGCGTGGACAAGAAAGTGCACCTGCCAGTCGCTGGTATGTGTGTGTTTAGTCTACGCTGGGGTTCGCATATCGAGACACACGTGCACATTGTCATCCTGATATTTAATTTCAAAGCAAGGGCAATGTGAACTTTATGCTCGGGGGCCATTTCAGTATAAAATATGAAACTAACGTTCTTGCAAAGGAAAGAGTTGTCTTTTTCTGTTCTACAAAATAGGATGTAAGTCTTATGAATTGCAAAAACACTATTTCTAACGGTTATTTAACGACGCTGTGTCAATTGAAACATTATCTAGAGTCGACGGGATTTATGATATTAGGGCGACCAGATTCACACCGACAAAAAAAGAATACAATAAATTAAATGAAAAACGAAACTTTTATGGATATATAGATGTTGATTTTGCTTGCTTTATGTTGCAAGAATTAACGTACAGACGAGAGCAATTCAATGGGTAGGTTATATGTATTAGCTAGCATTCAAACTTGATTATTACTGCTATATTCACACAGATCATATTAACAGTTCTAAAAAAATTCACTTCTACTCAAAAGTTTGTAAAAATTACATATAATTATTTTCTATGAATGAAATGTTTGCTTTTTCGTAAAGAAAGCACAATTTTAAAAGTAGTCTACGTGAATAGATTTCGGGTTATACAAACCTTTAATTTCGTTTTAAAAAATCCTCTGTTTCGAATAAGCAATATCCATCTCTACAGGTCTTTAAAGTCCAAATAAACGAACGTATATTTTACATAAATAATTGAAGGGTTCAGCGCCATAGTGGGCCAAGCGCCATTTATTATAAACGGAGAAAGCAAGGGTTAAAGTTAAGTGAATACCATAGTTTAATGAAGACTGACATATCATTTAGTTTTAATGTGTATACTTTACTTTACTTGCTATATATTTCCATTGAATTATGCTAATAACGTCATTTTAACCCTTGTTTTCTACGGTTTTAGTAAATGGCGCTTGGCCCACTATGGTTCTGAACCCTTCAATTGCTACATGTTTACTAAACTTGAGTTGCCGATGTTATAATTTCCATTAAATTATCCTTAAATAGCACCGCCATTAAAATAATGACTGAAGGCACTGAATATATTCCAAAAAATCTGAATATTTACGACATGCTGAAGCAAGTTGTAGTTTTCATGTTTTCTTCCGTGTTTTGTTGTGGATGTATGTGAGTAACCGAAATGTTTTAGAACAATACAAATTGTTTTGCTTTGAACTTCTAGCCAAAGCTACTAATTCTTGTTATTCCTTATGAGAAGGCGGTTCAGGTAGCACAAGGTTGAAGCAAGCGAGCGTGAATTAGAAGGAATAATACTCAACAATTTTTTTCACAGTTGTGATTTTCTATGTAAGTAGAAATATAGCCTGCGATACGATCATTCTCTAGGCAAGATTGCTTCGAGTCAGACACCTTGTACTCTTTTTTTTCAAGTTTTAATTTGAAGTGTAAACCAAGACGTAACAAATTACAAGACATGTTTTTCGACGTGTATTTTTCGTTGAATTAATTCAAGGTAAGAAACGCCACTCAGTAGCAATTTATGGTAGAATATCATCACCTGGTGAGTTGCACTTGTGACATTACCATTAGACGGACATCTTGTAGGAAATTTTATTCCACATAATTTATCACGGACAGAACAAATGACGGTAGAAGAGCGAAACTAAATGTTTTGCAGCAGTAAGAGACAATTAAATTAGTTTATAAGAGTAATGAAAGTGTCAGAAATGTCAGAAAGGTGATATATATCAAATTTTATTTACATCATAGACTTCTAGAAATAATCTTAAATTTATGCTAAATTGCTATGTATATGAATGACATTAAACGTGTTAGCTAATTCAATAAAATAAACGGTGTTATGGAAATGACAAACTTTCTTTGATACATTTACGGAATAACTAAAATAACACAAGAAACGCTGGATAACCCAAAACATGATATATAAAATATTATCAGGAAAGGAACGCATTCACAAATTAGGGTCAGTATTTTTAAATTTTGAAAAATCTTTTTACATTGTATATTTTTATGCACACTTATCATCAACCTTATAGCTTTGTTTTGTAGAACAAAAATATGTTTAATTTCAGACGAGTTTTCCCAGAATATTAATTCATATTTCATTACATAATGATAGTACGGACATCGGGTGAGTTTCTTTCATCTACCACACGATGATAGTACCTGATTGACATGGTTACGTTTCTGTGATGTCGCATAGAGAAACGTAACCATGTCATTCAAGTACTACCATATGGTGGTAGATGAAAGAAACGTACTGTCCGATACTACCCGACTCTCCCCTATGTCACTTTAAGGGTGCTTATATCTGCAATAAATGATAAAATCCAGAGCAGGGCTCAATTTAGGAATAATAATAATAATAATAATAATAATAATAATAATAATAATAATAATAATAATAATACCGGTTCAAAACAGCGTCTATGAAAAACGCAGAGGAAAAGCGTTTTCCACTTAATTCCCATATTTCTCAATATATTTTTATGATTACTTTTCCAATTTATTCTTAAATCTTATATCTATAAAAGTACCGGAATTAGTTTTGTAACATCAAATAGTTTAAATAATACGAAATATTAACTACTCAAAAAGTTACAAAATTCAGTGCTCATGAAGAAAAATATATTTATCACATAGATACATAAACGATTCTGGTACATTTTCTAGATATAAGGTTTAAGAATAGTTAGGGAAAGGAATCATAACAATGTATTGATAAATATGGAAATTAGGTGGTAAATGCACTGCATTTTTATAGTTGTCATTTTGAATATTTAACCACCGGTAACTATCAATTCTTTTTAATATTCTGAATACTGTATCTTAAATTAGAGGTAATGAATATTTACCACACCAATTCTAAGTTTAATGCACTTTCTGGTTTCTGAGGAAAAAAATATTTCTTTTTATCCTCAAAGGTGGACGTACTCCTTTAAAGACAGTGGAGTTCATTTTATTATCACCTAGGAAACCGGAATCAGCGATGAAAAAAAGAACATATATAAAGACTTGTAAAATTGTCATAAAAGAGACTAGAAGATTGCAAAGCCCCAAATAAATCGCTTTCTAGCAGACATTAAATTCAAATTTTGAAATATAAAGATGGTCTTAATTTTCGTCTGAAGTTGCATTTTACAATCATATTATTAACTATGGACTTAAACACAGCTATGGTCTACGCCATTATGTACCAGTACCTATATGAAATGGACTGAAACAACCGGTATTACGTTCTAACAATTATACGATAAATTTCCAAGAAAAATGCGCCTTAACATAAGACACTTCATTAAAACCTACAACACCTAGATGAAATTACTGTAACAAACTTGAGACTGTCAAACCAACCACAAATTTTGCCTACAGATCAATAATTCCTGCCTCTGATGTGCAAGAAATTTCTGTCTGTGTCCTATGTTATGCCTAAACAAATATGAAGAGAGACATAAACGCCGAATCTAGTAGTTATCTTTCACAAACGTTTTCCTTTCAACCTCGTATCACACTGATATTTTTATTTATACACGTGTTCATCCCATGAATGTCAGTGATTGTCTGGAATCCTGCGCCTTCTAATAACTTAAAAGAAGTTCGTACAAATAAAAGTTACGACCACTATAATGGAAGTACCATAAAGTGGCTGATAAGTGCGGCGTTTAGATATGGATTTATTTAAAAACATGTAGGTATTATGAATAAATAAAGGCTCTGGCAATTATTTCTCAGTATTCATAATATACTAAGCAGAGCTAAACATAAAATGACCTTCAAGAAAACCACTCAGCACTGAATAAAAATATATAATACCCTATACCACCTTTTAATATTGGATGTAAATTTCCATTATGGAAGTTTCAAACAGGATATAAATAGGAATAAAGATGTCTATAAGCGGGATATACGCTCACAATCTTCATTATAGAAGTCTAAAAGCAAGATACAAGTTCATAATTTCAATTATGGAAGTCTAAAAGCAGGATACAAGCTCGAAATCTCCATTATGGAAGTCTAAAAGCAGGATACAAGCTCGAAATCTCCATTATGGAAGTCTAAAAGCAGGATACAAGCTCAAAATCTCCATTATGGAAGTCTAAAACCAGGATACAAATTCAAAATCTCCATTATTGAAACACAAGCTCAAAATTTCCATTGTTGAAGTCTACAAGCCCAAAATCTCCATTATTGAAGTCTAAAACCTGAATACAAGCTCATAATTTCCATTATTGAAGTCTACAAGCAAGATACAAGCACAAAATCTACATTATAGAAATCTAAAAGGAGGATACAAGCTCAAAATCTCCATTATATGTCTAAAAACAGGGTGCAAGTTCAAATCTCCATTATAAAAGTCTACAAGCAGGATAGAAGCTCATTATCTCCATCATAGCAGTCTAAAAGCAGGATACAAGCTCAAAATCTCCATTATTGAAGTCTAAAACCTGGATACAAGCTCAAAATTTCCATTATTGAAGTTTACAAGCAGGATACAAGCCCAAAATCTCCATTATAGAAATCTAAAAGCAGGATACAAGCTCAAAGTTTCTATTATATGTCTAAAAACAGGGTACAAGTTCAAATCTCCATTATAAAAGTCTACAAGCAGGATAGAAGCTCATAATCTTCATCATAGCAGTCTAAAAGCAGGATGCAATCTTAAAATCTCCATTGTTGAAGTCTACAAAAAGAATATAAGGCCAAAATCTCCGTTATACAAGTCTAAAAGCAGGATACACGCTCAAAATTGTCATTAATGAAGTACATTCTGAACTTGGATGTAAGTTCAAAATCTTCATTACACAAGCCTACATGCAAGATATTAACTTGGAATCTTCATGTTCCAAGCCTAACAGCAGGACAGAGATCCATAATCTCCATGACAGAAGTCTCAAAGCAAGGTTTTACATGAAATGTCAAATTATAGACATTAAAAATATAGAAAAATAGAAAGCAGATATTCTTAATGCTACTCCATATGTTTGTAATAACCTAGAAATTGATTTTACTACATCATCTCGAAGTTTGAAGATATCCTATTGAATGAAGATGATGTTTGATGCTTCAAAAATGATATCTGTCCAGGCACAGAGGATATTCGAGGACAAATGAACTGAATGTAAAGTTTTATAATGCTGGGACATGTGAACAAAACGCACATTACTGCGGTATTTAGAAATTGTGGGTTATACACACGCCATCTTGCTCATACACCTCACAGGGCCTGAAAATGATATATGTAAAACTGGAACCGGTTGCACGGGAAAAGGTCGTACAAATTGGAATAGCCCTACCGTCACAGAAAATATATATCACACCTCGTTGCGTGTTTTACTATTGACATGCCTACTGCAGTGATGGGAATGTTATGTTTCATAATCGCCTTGTCAACACCTCGAGCTTCCAATTCATATCTCGATACATTCACTGAACAAGTTTCAAGTTTTTTTTTCGCTCCAAAACGGTTGATATTTAGCATTTTCGAAGAAGCAAATTATATTACATTTCATGTTTAACCTGGTTTTCATGAACATTCATTGAAATATTATAAATAGTATTATATCATGATTTAGATGGTTTAATCTTCAAAACCGGAAACTTCACGACTGTCAGAGTATACATTTAAAATGTCTGACAATATTTGAACTACTTCCAGTTGCATTAATTTGTATATAAAATCCAAACTCCTATTCCATATATCAAAATTTCGTGGTATGTAATATTATGGATATTTGCTGCTAATATTTTCTTTTTATATTTGTGCAATTCAATTCTGCAGTTTGGCATAGATACCAGAAATCTGCTCCGAAAATATATCTGTCAAACACGTGAAACTAGATGTATATTCAACTTATTTATTTTGCACTTTCTATACCAACACATGATGGACTGATACCAAACAAGTTGGTACGTTTCAATATTGTATTAATTAGATGGAATAGGTCTATGTTTAACATTTTCTCATTTATATTATAGGTCTATTACTAACTTGAACTCTGAGTGTGTGTTCAGAAACGCATTCCAGAAATTCTTATTTCTATCATTTCCTCCGTTCATTGTCCAGGTCTCAGATCATCCGTTACGAGTGGAGAAATCAATTTTTAATATCAGCACTATGTCTTTTCTTATACATATTACTTCTTAACGATCATTGAATACTTTGAAATGTTGGCAACACTTGAATTAAATCTTTTGTCATTTCTTTATTGTGTATCTATAACAATTTTCAATCTTACTTGGTGTTTACCGCAGAAAGCCAAGACATTTCGATTATCTATATTTTCTAAATGATAACTTTTTTAAAAATAAGATTTACATAATAAATTTTTTTCTCCACACATAGCCAGCTATTGCTTCTATTTTTGATGCACAAATTTTCGTTTGAATAATTTAATTCAGGTTGTGTTGCTCTTTTTAATTCATTAGCAACAAAAATTTCATTATCGTTATCAGCAAATAAATTTATTTAACAACAAATTTCAGCTTATGCCAATTTTATTTCATTATCACTAATGCCATTCTTGTAATATCTTAGAGAACTAAGTACTAATGATAGATATGAGATATATGTATAAAATATAAAACTATTGCAGAAAATAATTCACAAATACATTTATTACATTGCATGTGCCAAATTTAGTCAAGGTCGATGGGCTCATATGTAAGTACTGTACACACATGACTAGCAATTTATACGATTTAATTGATATTTTCTATGGTATGATACAGATTAGACCTGCTGAGGAGGCAATTCAACGTACAATTATGCTACTGTCAGGGGTTCATTGTACTATAATATAAAATCTGACATGGGTAGGAAATTTGCCTGTAGCCCTCTATCTAGAAAATGTTTATTTGAAGTGCTGCAAATACAGCCTAAACCGTAAGCAATGCCATTAATTTCAAGGATTTATTTTTTTACATATTTCAAACAAAAAAGTTTAATAGAGTTTTCCTAGTTTCTTTCGCTTCCTTTCAGAGATAAAAATTGTTTTACATGAAACATTTCACAGCGTGTTTTGAGAAAGCTATTGATTTAATTTCCAATATGCTCAGTCAATTTGAAAGAGCACTACATTGTGATAGCTGATTGAAAGAATTTTAGTTTTGTCTTTTAGTTGTGCAGAAATTTGATGCTAACAAATGTAACTTTTCGTTCTGAAAAGTGATTTTTAAAAGTTACATTTGTTCGGATCACATTTCTGCACATTTAAAAGACAAAACTAAAATTCTTTCAATCATTTATCATGATAATACACTGATCTCTTAAATTGACTGAGTATATTGGGAATTAAATCAATGACGTTCCCATGCTATGAAAAGTTCCACATAACATTTTTTTTTCTCGAAAAGGAAGCAAAAAAGGAGCAAAATTGTATTAATTTTTGTTGTTTGAAATATCTCAAAGAATAACCCTCTGAAATTAGTTACATTACTTACGGTTCACATGGAAGACCAGCTTCAGTTTACTTTCGAATAAAGCCATGTCATGGGCTTTAAAATGGACTATCCTCGACAGGATTTGAATCAGCGATCCTCCGGCTCGACGGCAATCTCAGACCAACAGAACGATTTATATTTTATAAACCGGGCTAGTGAAGTTGTGTAGCCTACTTGTATGATGTACAGATGTCAATCACTTTTAACTCTTTCAACATCAGCAATAACATTTCCTGAAGTCATTTCTGAGTTCGGAAGATCCTGACACGGCTGAATTCTAGGGAACGCAAGCTTTTTGTACGTGTTGTACATTGGATACGAAACTATTACGTCGGTACGATTACACAGCGTTTAACTGCAAGTGTACTTAACTTGCTACGTCAGTATGTTATTCTAAAGATTTACTGGGTAAAAGGTAAAATACGTAATTAGTCAAACAGTGATACCGCTTACGGTTGAAACTTGTCTTGCATGAAATTCTTAAATTATTGCTAATAAAACACAAAATAAATATAAGAAAATACGAGGTTATTCTCTCACAATACCAGCAATACTTGTATGTGTAATTACTGAGGGACATTATAATTTAAAATGTTGCTTTTTTTCGGATGACAGACATCCACGTAGACAAAGTGTTATGAAACTTCAAATATATCATAATGCTCAATTTTTACAGGATACCAGTGCCGAAATGTTGAACTTAAGTACAGATATATTCATATAGACAACGAACGTTCGTTTTGGTCCTGAAAGTTGAATCCTAGGTGCCTAAAATATGACTAATTCTTGCATAGTTTAGAATCTATAAAATTAAAAGGAGGTTAGATGTGTTAGGAAAATACTTCCAAATTAGAACAAGTAGCACTCATTCAAATCTTACTAAGATGAGCGTCACAAAGATGATACATACTTTCTCACTACAAGCTTAATGCCTTTCGCAATAACTCATTTCTGTTATCAAGTTGCGAATGATAATCCATTTACAGTTTATTTTCTTAAGTGGGAAGTAACATTTTATTATATTTCAACATCATTTTACTCAGAATCTGTAGGTCATCTGGAAATAAAAACTGGCACGTTTAATATTCACTACCTGTACACCACTAAACAATTTGTTTTTGAAAACGTACTATATTTTAATTTATGAAAATTTGTAGAATATTTTGTTCAGCCACACATTTTACATGGTAACTCGAAGAAAGTATTTGGTATATTTTAATGAAGTTTTGCATGAATGTAATGTTCTTCCACGTGAAGAACATAAATTAAAATATTTAATAAATAATAATAATAATAATAATAATAATAATAATAATAATAATAATACATTTATTGAACACTTCTTACAAATTCAAAATTATCAATTTATAATTAACTCACTACCGAAAATATCTCAAAGCAATAATTACATGAAAATTTAAATATCTAAGCGATTTATCACGCATTTTCAATTTTAACTTTCGTAGCTTTGTGTGAAATTTACTAAAACAATTTGCGTACAACGCGGGTTTCGAACAAAGGCGCTCTTCTGATTAAAATTTTGAAATACGGGGAACTGAATATTTAATTAACAGCAAGAGTGCAAGAAAAGACTTTGCGTTAGTCAGAGATACAAAATAATAATCCATAAACTGTTATATAAATGTTTCTCCTGTAGCTCTTCTGTCAGATGAACATACTCCTACTTTACTGATAATAGGTAAAAAGCTGAAATGGGATGGATATCTTATCAGGGATGACATAACATATTGAATCTTTGGTAACTAATCTTTACACGAACAATGTATGACGCCCATCACGTTAGTGCGAGATATGCTCCACGAAAGGCAATATATTATTATTATTATTATTATTATTATTATTATTATTATTATTATTATTATTATTGCTGACTTTACTTAGTATATTTTTCAATGATTATACACTATCAAATTTTCATCAAATTCAACGTTTCACAAGACTTTTCAAGACTTGCCAGTATTTCGACATTTATTGTCAAATCACTGACAATACTTTAAAAGTATTTTATTGTCTTCAAAGTAAATAAAATATGTTCTAATTGATCAAAGACTTATCAATTCTTTGAAGGAATTGAACAATGACCGAGAAAAGTTGTTTGCGAGTTCTACTCTTTCAGGGGCGAGCTAAAGTTTCTCTGTATATTTTATAATTTATGTTACAATTATTAGCAAAATAATAAATATATAAAATAAAAATGAGTATGAAAAAACTACAAGGCACATGTCTCGGGTTAAGTGGCAGTACATGTATTTTTTTATGAAGAAGATTTTTCCCTATAACCTAGGCAAATACTAATCGTACATGTTTTGTTTTAAAACAATATACAATCGTGATATTTTTTTCGTTTTAGGTACCGTACAATTAAGTGATAAAATACTGTTTTATGGTCTAGTTACACTGCAAAAAATGTATTTATGTTGTAGGTCTACATAGGTTATAATGAATTTGAAGCACGTTTCAAAATTTTGTCAAATCTTTAGCAATATGAAACAGTCTCTGACAAATACTTTTGAATACTGATCAATCTTTGACAAGTTCTCTTGTTAAGTATTGAATTGAAAGAAAAATCTGATCGCGTATAAGTAATTTACAATACATTTTTATATTTTCAGATATGCCTAGTAATATAATAAAATAAGTAGATATAAATTTCAATCATAAGACAGATATGTCTTATGATTGAAAAAAAAAGAGAGAAAAAAAAAAAGGCGTATAAGTAGGTTATGTTAGCTAAAATACCGATATCCAATAACACTGCTGTGGAATACTTATCAGCGAATTTTTATTGCTATGGTAACAAGGAAAAGAAAGACAATTGCTAGAGTTAAACTCATCACGTAGAAGAAACGTAGTCGCAAGTGCTCTAGTTCTGGTTTTTAATGCCTTGAGATCCCATATGCCCCGAGATCTCCTATATATAGACAATAGCTGAATCAAGAGAATTAATAAAAGGCAAAATAAAGGAATTTAGTTACCGATTGGCAGGCGTTCGAGGGGGCGTGGAAATAAAATAAAATACACAATTTTGTGGAGCAGCCATACTTCATAATACTTTCAGTTTTAATTTGTAATGTATTACTGATACTTTCGTGGAATATGGCCCTGGTCTTACTTCCCTCCTGAAGAAAGTCATGTTAATAATTTAATTGTTCTGAAAGTCCATCAACCTCGGCGGTGTCTGAACCTTGGATCAAACGACAACCACTGTACTTATGTTAGTGTCAATACAATGAAAGAGTTATTGAATTAAGTACAGCGATGTAATTGGGCACAGAAACCTTGCAGATATAAGTAGCTGTTTGGTAAACCTGACCTGACCACAGAGTCAGCAAAATATACTGGAGTTATATAGGCTATATATAGGCTACCTTTGTTGTAGCGGAACCAGTCACGAAACTGGAACATGTTTCTCGAAACTTCTAATACGTTTCCTTCGACAACAAACAAAACAAATCCAACAGCGCACTGATTTAGTGGGTCTCTTCCATACCTTTTCATCCTTCATTCTTTTCTTTATTCTTTCCCTCAGCTTTCCCCTCTTTCTTTCTCTCGTGTTTGATTAGAGATGTTTGAACTATGCCTAGCCAGCCCCTCCACTTACGTCAGCATTTCTCCTACTCTACCCCCACCATCGGGAGACGAGCCCCCAGGATGCCGGTAACTTATAAAAGTAGACTTTGCTACCTGATTCAAATCATTGAATAAAAACGTCACGTTCGATAACATTTAGCTCTATAATATAATTTCGAATACATTGACGATTTCAGTGATAGTGTATATTATTATACATTTTTATAAACTTTAATTTTCCCGCGTAATTGTCTTAGTGAGAGAAATTTCCGATTCGTTTTGAGCGCCCATTTTGAATGACGTGTAATACGAATTAGTTTGACATTGTAAACAAACATAAAATCGTACCACGTGTCTTAAAAAAAAACTTTTGAGCTCAAATCTCTGAGAACTGTCACCAACGTGTTACGCGTTACAGTGGACTGACAGAAGTGCCAACTGAACTGCCTGTGGTTGTGCGAGAACTGATTCAGTGTTTTTGAACTTTGTCACAAAATCTGCAACAATGAAGTGGTTCGTGGGTCAAACCCGTACACCCGCATTGATGATTCCAAAATGTATGGTGAGTACGATAGAAGCTAAAATATTTTTGCTTACATTCAAATATACTTCAACTGATGATATATTCTGCATGTCACATTTTTTCCCTCCCACTTAATTAACAGTAAATATTATTGTTAAAGCATACATTGGGCATTTTCTACATGTCCTGAACATGAATAAAACGATCACTTCCGCATGAATCTTAAAAAGAATGTATTCTCCAACTTGCATGCATTAGATATGTCAATTTTATTATGCTTAATTTCGATGGGCCAGTTCAAAAGGCAAACAACTCAATATTTAAAGCTTTGAGAAAACTGAATTTTAAAGTTTCATCTTGCTATGAAAAATTAAATTAACAGACTCAAATTAGAAACTTATAGTAGGGGAGAGTCGGGTAGTATCGGACATCGGGTAATATCGGACAGTGAGTTTCTTTCATCTACCATACGATGATAATACCTGATTGACGTGGTTACGTTTCTGTGATGTCGCATAGAGAAACGTAACCATGTCATTCAGGTACTACCATATGGTGGTAGATGAAAGAAACGCACTGTCCGATACTACCCGATGTCCGATACTACCCGACTCTCCCCTATACATAAAATATAATTTACAGAATTTGGATTAATTTCGACGATCCTTTGATTTTTCACAATACAAAGCTTTAAAATTAAGGTTTCCCAAAACTTTAAATTTTGAGTCATTTACCTTTTGAATTGGGCCGTCCAATTTTGTTGTGCTTAATGCATATATTCACTGATCAGGGTAATTAATAAAAAATATAAGTACAAAAACACACCACTCGAATAATTTAAGTTACAGCAATGTATTTGTTTAAGTTTTCAACCCCATATCTGTTAAAGTCCATGGTGAAAACTTCAAAGTAAATTGTTATCAATATTATGTTACGACAGTCAATTCCACACGGAATAGATCACTTTTTAAAAGATGTATTTCCACATTAAAGAATCCTGTATATTGTTACGATGTTTTCACATCCACACGCTACTAAATTACTAAGTTACTTTAATGTTATGAAAATGTAGGACTTACTATAGTAATATTTTTATACAGAAATTATTATCCACTGAAGCGAATTTAAATTCACTGCTAAGCGAAAAGAAGTTTGTAACAGATTTGTAAACGATTATGTCACCTCTGTCTGGAGGTGATAGCGGTGAACATAGGGACTACAACAAGGCACAATCTATGCACTGAAAGTAGTTCCTGGCGCAGCTCCTAGATAGCAGAAGCTTGCGCAGAGGATGTAGAATTGTAGAGAAACTTAGTAACCAGTAATACGTTGTGTTAGCTGACCACTGCGATTGACGATATATACATAATATAATTATATACATTTATCTATTTATTTATTTACATCAACGCTTCACTCAAAGATATAAAATCTACTATTTGAAACAACGTTACAATAGAGATTGTCCTTAATGCCAGCGAGATCCAACAACTAGTTACACGATCAATTTAATTTTAGATGATGTCGGAAGATAACGATGATAGTTCTTCATAATTTTTACTTCTAAAATGAACAGCTTTGTTATAAATTGTTTTCGTGGTCAATATTTGTCAAGCTGAACTTCAAATTCCTCGGTACTATGGCGCTAGTGTTGAGTCTTGTACAGACATTTACATGTCCACCATTTTGTCATGTTTAGTAAACATGGCGTCGATATTAGCATCTACTCACAATACGAATTTTCGAATATCTCAATGTTTTTGCAATAAAATGTCTGAATATATCGCGTTTTTGGAAACTAGTTCACAGTATAAGAGAAATGTGTTTCTGAACACACTTCCATCACTATACCATGCTTAATAAACACGACATTATTACATCCGATATTAGCATGAACTAGTTCAACGAAATTACATATAAGTGGAGAACGCACTGTAGTTTTTAGAAACTTGGCAACTATGCAACATACACTCGTTTCTGAAATATTGATCGAAATTCTTCAAATTAAGCATTTATTTATTTATTTATTCTGGTGTAGTTAAGGCCATCAGGCCTTCTCTTCCACAACACTAGGAATACAAATGCAATAATAGAAATAAACAGAAAAAAATACACTAGGTTATATACAAAATAAAGCTACACAAGAAATAAAGAGAGAGAGAAAGAAAAAAACACTATAAACAAAGTAAAGCCACACAAAAATATACACAGGTTGCAGTCACACAAACTTTAAATGATTAATTAATTGTATCCTAACTAACATAAACAAGAAACTTGCAAGAAAACAAACAATATTTAGTATTTAGAACCGTTTAGACATTGTGCAAAAGATAGCCTTTTTGGTTTTGTGTGAATCAAGTTCGATCCTAGATTTGCTTGACGTAAGGTTGTACGTTATAAGTCTGTTGTTGGATTGTGTACCAAATTTTGCATCGCCCACTGTTACAGGAACGTTAATTTTTCAGAAAAAAAAACATAAGCCTACTCTTTTGACTCCACATCTGTCAGATCATTATTTTAACACAAATCAATGTGTACATAAAAAGGTGTGAGGATCGTATACAAGACATGGATACAAAATAAAGCATACAGTATACTTATGCACTTGACTATCGCTTCGAACTGTAATTCTCGAGTCGCACTATTCTGCATTTACGAAGTAGCTCACGGCGCAAGGTTGTCTTCACTGCCGACTGTACCTTACACTTTTATTACCGAAGTGACCTTCCTTTACGATTAATGAACCATAACACACACGTTTTATGGTTCATCAACCGCAAACAAACCAAACTTATAGCAGATCAAGAAACTTTTTCTGTACCTAGACCTACATTTAATATCAATTTTTATTCGGAGAATCAAAAGCTTTACAAATTACACAATTGAGAGGAATATACAGTGTGTAACAAAAAAGTATGTCAAAACTTTACGGAAATATTTCTCACATGTAGAGAATAAAAATATGTTATACAAACATGGGTCCGGAAACGCTTTATTTCCGTGTTACAGCTCATTTTCTACAACTTTGCGTACATATCATGGAAAACTATGCGTTAAAAGAGGTGTTCAAAATCAATCCGCCGTCGCATTGCATCCGGAAACGCTGCAGAATGTCTATTGTTTTACAGCCTTCCTCAATACAGATGCGAAGTGTCTCTACATGTTGCACCTGGGTTTCATGAACAAGAGCTTTGAAATGCTCCCATAAGTAAAAGTCTAGTGAGTTTAAGTCCGGAGAGCGGGGAGGCCAAGGAATTGGTCCACCCTTCCTATCCACCTCTCACGGAACCTCTCATTTAGCAACCGACGTAGTCAAGCAATGAAGTAAGTCACACGACCTTTGTACGTACAGTTGCAAATCAACACCGGTGGTGAACCTAAGAATTACGTCACGATCCCAGTAACACTAATCAGACGTAAACACTACTACAGTCAGATTACAAGCTGTTTGTAAACAAGTTCTTGTTTGCAAACTGGGGGAGGACTAGTTATAGAAAATGAGCTCTACCATGGAAGAAAATATACATTAATCGACTATTTAACGACGTTGTATCAATTCTGCGGTTATTTAGTATGGAACTCATAAAGCCTCGGAAAAAGCCTGTAATCAGCCTAAGCGGGATTAGAAGTCAAAGTCTCGGACCATGAGTCATGTTTGCTACCCCTAAACCACTCCAGTGACCGGTGGGATTTCCTATCATATAGTCAGCAAGATATGCATATGGAAAAGACATAAATGTCTACTTTACCAGGAAACGAACCCGGAACCATTTCAGTCGCGACGGAGAAGTGAAAATATAAATACATGTTTGAAAATACTGATATCGGGTTTCAAGTCGCCCAAACATCTGCAGCAGGATTTATCTGCTACCCTTGTTGTCCCTCACGTCAACATTCAGATGAATCAATACTTGAGATAGGTCTTCCGTCCGGTCTTGTGTCTAAGAGTTCACGGCCAATGACATTCAAGGGCGTAGACTCTTTAAGATGGGAAATTTCCACCTGTTCAGACATCACGATCAACATCAAGAATGTATTATATGCTAAATTTCATTGCAATCTGTACACATTTCAACTACACAGTGGTACTTCTACCAGTTACTTACTTACTTACTTATTGGCTTTTAAGGAACCCGGAGGTTCATTGCCGCCCTCACATAAGCCCGCCATCCCTCCCTATCCTGAGCAAGATTAATCCATTCTTTATCATCATATCCCACCTTCCTCAAATCCATTTTAATATTATCCTCCCATCTACGTCTCGGCTTTCCCTAGAGGTCTTTTTCCCTCCGGCCTTCCAACTAACACTCTATATGCATTTCTGGATTCGCCCATACGTGCTACATGCCCTGCCCATCTCAAACGTCTAGATTTAATGTTGAAGGTGAAGAATACAATGCGTGCAGCTCTGCGTTGTGTAACTTTCTCCATTCTCCTGTAACTTCATCCCTCTTAGCCCCAAATATTTTCCTAAGCACCTTATTCTCAAACACCCTTAATATCTGTTCCTCTCTCAAAGTAACAGTCCAAGTTTCACAGTCATACAGAACAACCGGTAATATAACTGTTTTATAAATTCTAACTTTCAGATTTTTTGACAGCAGACTAGAGGACAAAAACTTCTCAACCGAATAATAACAGGCATTTCCCATATTTATTCTGCGTTTAATTTCCTCCCGAGTGTCATTTATATTTGTTACTTTGCTCCAAGATATTTTAATTTTTCCACCTCTTCGAAGGATAAATCTCCAACTTTTATAGTTCCATTTCGTACAATATTCTGGTCACGAGACATAATCATACACTTTGTCTTTTCGGGATTTACTTCCAACCCTATCGCTTTACTTGCTTCCAGTAAAATTCCCGTATTTTCCCTAATCGTTCGTGGATTTTCTCCTAACATATTCACGTCATCCGCATAGACAATCAGCTGATGTAACTCGTTCAATTCCAAACCCTCTCTGTTATCCTGGACTTTCCTAATGGCATATTCTAGAGCGAAGTTAAAAAGTAAAGGTTAGTAGAAAATATTTAGCTTTATTTACTCTAAAGTGAACGAATGTAGTTTTCTAGGATAATTTTCTTTCGTTAATTTAAAATTCATATAGAAGTCTATTAACTGGTGCTGAAACGTCACAATCAACAAGCAGTGCTAAACATATATTACTTAAATCATTGTGTGATAATGCATGATGACCTTCGACGTGAACTCGATACAATAGCAACAACACGCCCGACTGCTGTGTGAAGTATGAACGAATCGCATATAAATGCGAGATATTTACATAACAGAAGCGTGTGAAGCATGGATTATCATGTTCGAGATTCACACGCGGGAAGAAGTGCATATCCCGTCTTGACCAGCCTAAACAATCCCGCCTGCTGTGCCGAGGAACTGGCTCCCACCAGTTCGAAACCTGACAACTGACCAAATCAAATGCAATTAAGTTACAGGCGACAACAGGAAAACGCTCCCCCCGCTGACATAATCTTCTAGTAAACAGATGAAGAGTGCCTAGGTAAATTAAAAATCTACCCTCCACATCCAAAACGGTCTGTTTACTACTTTATTACATTGCAATTAACAATAGAAATTCGTGCACGAAAGCTATATTTTCTAATTAAATAAACCAGATGACGGTATAACTTTTCATAGCCTCCCAAATTATACGAATAATATGGCGAGTCCTTGGCATCAACCCCTTTGATTAGATTACCCCCTTTGATTTGATTACCTGGTTGGGTTTTTCCGAGGTTTTCCCCAAACCAAAAGGCAAATGCCGGGTAATATTTTGGCGAATCCTCGGACCTCACCTCATCTCACTACATCTCGCCAAAATATTGTAAAAAATTGCACAAAATTGTAAAAATTGTAGAAAATAACTAAATTGTAAAACCATAAAAATTTGTAGAAATTGTAATTGTAAAATTGTAAAATTTTGACTTGTTCCACATCTTAAAGCTTCATTG
This sequence comes from Periplaneta americana, assembly GCF_040183065.1. Classification (NCBI taxonomy): domain Eukaryota; kingdom Metazoa; phylum Arthropoda; class Insecta; order Blattodea; family Blattidae; genus Periplaneta; species Periplaneta americana. Next base: position 198,305,134 of record NC_091119.1, on the reverse strand, counting down.
CTCATGTAAGATCTATGGAATAAAATGAATGAATGAATGAACACAAACAAACAAGGAAATCCTGGACAAACGAAAAACACTAAATTAATTAATTAATTATTCGTAAAACCTGTGAAGTTAATAAAACCCACACCATGTATAAAGAACGGAATATGGTATACAGGTTCAACCATAATAATGAAATTAATTTCAGAGGTTTATTCTCTGAATTATTTCCAACAAAAAAGTTTAATACAATTTTGCTTGTGTTTGCTTCCTTTCCGAGATAAATGAATGGGTTATTTATGAAAGGGCCTAAGTCATTATTTTGTGAAAATGAGTTTGTAATGTAATAACTGCTCTTTGGGTGTAGATACATCGATTTAGATATGAAGAGGACTAAGTTTCACACTCTATATGCTTTGTAGAATTTATGATACAATTTTTATTTCAGCCTTAATTTCAAAATTTGGGCTTATAAGCAGTTTTTCTTTAATTGCCCTTTCATAAATAACCCATTCAAATATTGTTTTACACGAAACATCTGATAGCGTGTTTTGGGAAAGTTATTAATTTAATTCCCAATATGTTCAGTCAATTTAAGACTGCAGTGCATTATGATAATAAATGATTGAAAGAATTTTAGTTTTGTCGTTTGAATATGCAGAAATTTGACCTGAATAATAATGTAACATTTTAAAATTCCTTTCCACAACGAGAAGTCAAATTTGTTCGGAACAAATTCCTGAACATTTAAAGGAAAAAACTAAAATTCTGTCAATAAATTATTACCATAATACACCGCTGTCTAAAACTGACTGAGCGTATTGGGAATTAAATCAATGCCTTTCTCAAAACACGCTATGAAATGTTTTCTATAAAATAATTTTTATATCGAAAAGTAAGCAAAACGAGCAAATATGTATTAAACTTTTTTGTTTAAAATATCTCGAAGAATAACCCCCTGAAATTAATACATTACTTACGGTTCACTCTATATATTTCCTAACATACATTCTAAGTGTGAGGCAGATAAATTTATATTCTTGACCAAACGTTCCACAAACCAAGAAGGCACAACTGTCCGTTATCTTGAGGAGGTCAATAACCACGAAATGAAACTTTTCCATAGACGAACTTGAAAAGGTTGTGTTAGAATAAAGAATAATATTAAAACTGAAGGTTGCTATGGAAATTATGCATGCAGTACGAAATGAAGATGGTGGAATTCTGATTTAGTATAAAAAGTATGGCATTAAACTATCCATGACATCGCTGTAATGGGCATGATGATGTGAAAACGTTGAAAAATATAAACACGCTCCTTGTATTCTTTGTACAGCTCAGCGGTTCAGTATTGTATATAAAGAAAACACAGCCGTTACAAAACGCCCACTGACAGATCACATGGAGTTCCTGTGATCAGCAGTATAAAAGCTACATTTTAATGTTGCTACCAAAGAATCGCATATATTATCACTGAACTTTCTGTTTCTTCGGTCATTTGAACTCTAGCAGCTAACAAGTGGTATATCTCGTTTCTTTCACCAGAACACTGGGAGTCACCAACGCTGGTGCATCCACAGATCACTTCCAAGTGACCCTGGAGTTCTTGATGTTATATTTTTCAGCACAGACCGCGGAATATCATGCGAATAAAGTACCGCAGCCTTTTCATAAATCTGATTTCCAGTAAACATCCAAAGAGAGAGAGACACTAATTTTTAAAATGTATTATGTGACGTAAGTTAACATGTGAAGATCAGTCTTACAGTAGAAATCTAGTCCACGTGACCGTTAATCGAGTGTCACGGAGAAATCAAATCACGTGCAGGAAAATGGGTGGTACTCGGAATTAGGAATCCCATCAAAGAAAATGATGATAAAATTGCAAAATGCGTCGCAGGCTGTAAAACACATGACGTCACAGCGACAGTGGGTGATTCTGCGTGGTCTTATTTCACTTATGTTGTTACAACATCTCTGTGCAGAAAGGGTACAAGTTTCCGTACACTTGCTCCACTTTTATGCATATATAAACAAAAATGTGACACCGAAACGCACAGCGTGTGAATAGAAGATAACCGTGTGCAACAGGTTCAGATATCAGGATAGCAAATTATTTTCAACTAGATAAAAATATCAGAATAACTCCCCAATTAGGAAAAATGTTTCACAGCAGAGTAAATCTCTAATTCAAATATGGTTATTTATGCGTCAGAATAAATCCCCAATTGAAGAAAGCTCAAATATCAGAACAAATCGACAATTAAGTTCATTTCCAATTAGGAGCAGACAATTTGTTTGTCGGAATAAAAGCTGAATCAAAAAAGGGCTAAGAAAAAATAAATCTATGTAGGTAACAAGAAAACCGGCGGGAAAAAGACCTTTGGGGAGGCTGAGACGTAGATGGGAAGATAATATTAAAATGGATTTGAGAGAGGTGGGATATGATGGTAGAGACTGGATTAATCTTGCTCAGGATAGGGATCAATGGCGGGCTTATGTGAGGGCGGCAATGAACCTCCGGGTTCCTTAAAAGCCAATAAGTAAGTAAGTAAGTAAGTAAGTTAGTAAGTAAATAAGTAATGTAACAACAAAGTTTATATAGGCTATCAAAACAAATCGACAATTAAAAAGTTCATTTACAATTATGAGTAAACAATTTGCTTATTGAAAATAAGTAGAATTAAAAAAAAAATGAGTTTAATTCATCCATAGTGTTCTGGCTGAGGGCAGGTTTTTCACTGTAAACCCGAGTTTCTCCAAGCCCAAAAATGAGTTAAGAAACAAATCTACAAATAAGCAAAAACATCAGAATAAGTCGAAAAATGTCATTATATCAGAATAAATTTCCAGTTGAAGAAAGTTTATATATCAAAACAAATCGACAATTAAGAAATTCATTTACAATTATGAGTAAACAATTTGTTTATTGAAAATAAGTAGAATTTAAAAAAATGAGTTTAATTCATTCATAGTATTCTGGCTAAGGGCAGGTTTTTCACTGTAAACCCAAGTTTCTCCAAACCCAAAAATAAGTTAAGAAACGAATCTACAAATAAGCAAAAACATCAGAATAAGTCTCCAATTAAGAAAAATGTTATTATATCAGAATGAATCTCAAATTCAAATATTGCAATTCATATGTCAGAATAAATTCCCAATTGAAGAAAGTTTATATATCAAAAACAAATCGACAATTAAGGAGTTCATTTTCAAATAGAAGCAGGCAATTTGCTTATCAAAATAATGAAAGTCGAATTTAAACCATGAGCTAAGAAACAAATAAATCTACAATTTGGTAAAAATGTCAGAATTCCCCAATTACGAAAAATGCTTTATATCAGAGTAAATCTCCAATTGAAGAAAGTTTATATATCAGAAAGAAAAAAAGGCAATTAAGAAGTTATTTTCCAACTAGAAGTACACAATCTGGTTATCAGAATAAAGGTCGAATTAAAAAGTGATTTGAAAGTAAACTTCCAATTAAAAAAAAACAGGCACGTCTCCAAGAAAGAAAACACCGTTCATATATAACGAATCTCATATTAACAAATTAAAATTTAAAATCTAACACAGTTTTCCGTTTTAAACAAATGCTATCATTTTTTCGTCTCCAAATATGAGTAACCTTTTATCCTAAAATTCACAAACCGTCTATCGCCGTGCTGATTCGGCAACTTCATCAGCACTTGTGTGTAGCGGAACATCATAAAGAGATGGGCGTTGAAAATTGGCCGGCGACCTTCTTTTGAGAGTCGTTCATACAAGACAAAGCATTTGAAGAGATGATTCCAAATAATATTTAATTCAATATCTGCATTCAAATACCAGAAAATACACTACTGGAGCAAAGAGAGTTTAAATGTAGAGGCCAGCAATTGATTTAGAAATAGTTACAAAGTCTGCAAACAGTACGGTCCTGAGATGAGTACATTGGCCCTTGTTGCATTGATATCCCCCATGGAGAAGACGTACAAAGATCACTACTCCCTCGTGAGAAGCTATTCTAAAATAAATTCTGTTGTCCCGGTAACTAGCTGAAAAGACCAATCAGAATTTGGTTTTCTACACGACCAATACGAGACTGTCACATCCCCTGACGTAGGAATTAAGCATGCTCATCAAATTGTTCACAAGACACTCAAGAGCCTGTGGTGGAAAGGGTCAAACATTTAACTAAAGGTACATCGCTTAGTGGAAAGTTACAACTAAAGGATTTACAACTGGACCTCAACATGTGACAAAAGGGAAACTGATTTTTTTTTTCAGTGTATACGTAACAATTCATTATAATAAGTAAAAGTTATATTCTTTTATACCTTAATTAACACGAATTTTATGTTACAATAGCATTAAAGATATCCAGCTCTCATAAATACAAATATAAACGATTGTAGTCGACAATTTAGTATATTTCGTAAGTCAACGAAATGTAGGGCATGTTTTACGTTACCAGAAGCAAAAATGAAGCTACACGTTACAAGAGAATCTTGTAAATCTTACATAAAAGGCAGAAGACGAGACTTGACTTCGAATGACGTATTGCGAGGGTACAAAGTGTTATAAAACGAACAACAGTGCATCGAAAATACACTACTAAACATGTGAGGATCGGAAGAGTTCATAAGGTTATCTGAAAGCGACCAATAAAATAATCACAAGGTTTTGGATTATATCTCTTGTTTCAATGCTTTAAATTAGTTGTGATCCAATTTATTTGTGCACGTGGTCGCTATATATTAGAGCCGTAGATCATTTTCCGTGCGAATTTGTTGCTAGTCGTCTTTGGTAGAAGTGGACAGCGATTCGTCTTTTCGTAAGTCTTGTATTAAGTTATCAACTTACGGCATGGCAATTTGTTTCGTGTGTTAGTATTCAGTCTGTAAATTTCTACACGCATACACAAATTTTAATATTTAATATAGTTAGCATACATTTTACAAAGAACAGGACTTAAGTGTGGCATTTCATAACTGCATACATACATTCTGTAGCATTAGTTTAAATGTTTCATTAGTGTTATTAGCTACAAGCTTCAGAGATTTTAGCATTACAAGTTCTTGAATGTAGTTATCTGAGCTTAATACGAAGAAAACTCTACCATTACCAGAAAATGGATTTGTCTCGTGAAAATATTAAATTTTCACCTTTAACAAACCCTGAACGAATGGTAAACTCTCTCCTATAGCATCTATACTAATAATATATCTGTAGCCGAAATTTTTCTGGTAATTTTCGATTTTCCAAAAATAATTGGTCCTAACATATATAATTAACAGCCCTGAAACCGAAAATCGCTTTTTTTGAAATTTTTGTTTGTATGTCTGTCTGTCTGTCTGTCTGGATGTTTGTTACCTTTTCACGCGATAATGGCTGAACCGATTTATATGAAAATTGGAATATAAATTAAGTTCGTTGTAACTTAGAATTTAGGCTACATGGCATTCAAAATATTTTATTTAAAAGGGGGGTTATAAGTGGGCTTGAATTAAATAAATCGAAATATCTTGCTTATTATTAATTTCCATGAAAAATATTACATAACAAAAGTTTCTTTAAAAATAATTTCCGATAAATTTTATTCCATGCAAAATTTTGATAGGACTGATATTTAATGAGATAAATGAGTTTCAAAATTACAATAACAACGCCATCTAAGGCGGTGTAATGAAATAAAAAACAAATGACTTTGTCTATAAGGGGCCTTGGACAACAACAATCGAAAGCTATGAAACATAGCCTTCAGAGAATGTTTCTGTGTTTGTATGAAGTAATATCGGAAGCTAAATTGACCGATTTGTATAATTAATTATTAATTCACCATTGAAAAGTGTAGTTTCTCTAGATGGACATAATGCTATAATGTTATTACAGTAACTTCTGAGTGAATCGAGGACAGATAAGATTAAAGTAGCTTCTTATGCACAGAAAACTTGATAGGCATTCGTTTCCTGTATTTCCTAAAATAATTTTTATAACCAAATGAGAGGTCTCTGGATCAAAATGATCGCATTTTAATTTTTTAAATACAATTTAAATTAAGTAACATAATAAACGATTTATCCTTCTATCAAACACGAATGTTCCCTGGATCAAATGTTCTATTTTAATTATGTAATTACTTTATATTTATTTCTAACGGGTGCAGCGGAGCCCACGGGTACGGCTAGTTATTGAATAAATATGGACACAGCTGGGCGGATGTAATCTAAAAGTATCCCGACATTACAAAGGCCCTGCAAATAGCATTACCTTGTCACTTTGAGAGTTCATCTAAATCCTTGTGGTTTGTTTCAAATTGATCGTTGTACCCCATTCTGGAGGTGACGGACGCTAGAGGACATTGCCACAATTAATCATTTACGCACGTACAAAGTAACAATCAAAGATTCGAACCCAAACAAATTTAGGGCGGTAAAGTAAAATGTTTACCTTCGTAGTTACAAGATTATGCCGGGGTCAGTACGAATCTGCAACACGCAAAGTGCTTGTCACTGTTGTATGATAAAAAGGCGGTTGGCAATTTTGTACATTGGCAAATCCTTTGTCGAAGTCGAAGGAATAGCATCCGAGTTTCTTGTGCGCTATTGGTTCTTAGAACATTGTTTCATATACTGTGTTTCTACTGCATTATTTGGACACCGGATTTTCGAGCCTGGAAGAAAAGTATTACTTCGCAATTATTTTAACTAAAATAAATTGTGAAAGTTTTAATAATAGTTAACAAACTTTGTTAGATATGTTTCATTGAAAACAAACTCGGCTAGTCAGAACTACAACAGAACTAGATTTGAAAGTGATCTTACTTAGTGGTTTTCCTCTATACAATAAAGTGGACAATAAGAATATAGATTTTTTTTTCTAAATTTTTAACCAGTTTGGGTTTAGAAATTTTGGCGATTCATAATGCCATCAGTTAAAAAGAGTTCAGTTAATTTTACTTCTGAGAGTTTTTTTTTCTCGAAATATTACTTTCGTCATATTCGCATTATTTTTATTAATGCTTTTTATTGTGTTTTTCTTTGTGGTTATTTTATAAGTAAGTTTATAATAATCATACTTCTTAATGAAATTCAATTTTTTCTGTTAGAGTATAATTTTTCTTCATGGCAATCCTCTAATGAGGAAAGTTTTAATACAAGAAAAACGAGATTTAGATTTCGTTGTTTCTATTTGTTGTCGGTGTAGCTTGTAATCCATCCACGGTTAAAGAATGCATACAATATACACTATCAGTACATCACTAAGCAATACAATTTTAATGTTTTCGAAAATCAAACAGCTGTTTTAATTGTGAAAATTTGTGGAGTATTTTGTTCATCAGGACAGTTTTTGTATGATAACTCAAAAAGTACGTACGATATTTTTAACGAAACTTTGCATGGATATATAGGCCTAGTTCTCCTACGTGAACAACATAGTCCAAAATCTTTAATGTAAAATGTATAGTTTATTAAAAAAGATAATATCGATTTCATATTAAATTTTTCGAAAATCTTTTATAAATACTATTTTTTAGATATACATTCTACATTTAAGATTTTAGACTATGTTGTTCACGTAGGAGAATTATACATGCAAGCAAAGTTTCATTAAAAGATTGTAAGTGCTTTGGAGTTATCTGTAGTAATTACACGAGTGTTGTTTCATCTTATTGGTAGCGAAGGGCTCGTAAAATTATGCTAATAAAATGAAACCGCGACTGCAATTTAAAAAGATAAAATTAAATAACTTACAAACCCGAATTACTTACGTAAATAATAATAATTATTACTTTAAAACACAGCAATAAGACATTATTATGTTTCCTTGTAATTAAGTTCAAAAACAAACTGCTATCTATCACGGCATACTAGATACTATTGCCAGTTACTCAGAGCGCAAATACGAAACAACAATACTTAACCTCAAAAGTAAGATAAGCTGAAATGTTATATTAACAGAATAAAAACACGAAAGGTTTTTAGAGACTTTGATTTATTACTTGAAGCTACAGTTATTGTAAACGCTAGCTATATTCAAATATAAATCACTGCAAAACGTCTTATGAAGAAATATAACTGTGATTGGTTGATTTTAAGGCGGTTCTGAAACGTTTCGCAAATTCATCCTATAAGTTGAATAGTCATGTAAAAGCTCTGTGACTGAATAATATATCCCACAAATTTCCATCGTTAAAAAATAACTATTAGGTTTAAAAAATACATAAAATTGCTTAGTAATGTAACTTACACACCAGGCTATGTATATTAAGCATGCCAATTTTTATTTCCAAAAAACCTACAGATTCTGAGGGGAAAAAAAAAATGTTTAAATGTAGTAAAATTATTCCAGCGAGAGATGTAAGTTATATTTACCAAAGGTAAACAATCTTAAATTTTAAACTATTATTAGATGTAAATTATTTTAACAGAGGTAATATTATTTAAGGTCTTAAAACGTTACTACTGGACAGTATAGGGACTATAGGTGCTCGAGGGACTATACCAGCTTTTTTCGAAGAATTTCGACGGAAATTTGTTCTGCCAACATTTCTGAGGGATGACATTGTGATAATTGTGTTAAAAAAATCCTGCCAAATCCTAATTAATCACATGGTGCCACGTTAAAAGCAATTGTAATGTTTCACACCCTTTTCTTTGTTTCCTCTTTTTTTTTTTTAATTTAATACCTATGTTTACATATGTATAATAATTTTTTTGAGGACATACTGAGTCCTTAAGGGCTACCCTCAATGGGGGGGGCAGTTTAGTATTATTATTATTATATCCAGACTACTATTAATTCCATACTTGCATAGTCTTACACACATTTCTTTGTTTTAAATTGCAGCGGATACCCCAAATCGAGGATTCCTTCACATCCTCAGAAGACTCCTTATTGGAGCGTCACAGGAAGAGGGCTGCAATCACACCATCTTCTTCAGCCAACACTTGCTTCGCCGGTTCTACCGACAGCACCATCGCCAACATCCACAAACACCGCCAATACAACCAAGCCAGAGACAATAAGATGACGGACACCACGCAGAAAGAACTCAACCTTCTCATCTCCCAATCTCAAGTACCTGAACTTACGACAGACGACAACTTGAAAAACAAAGTCACTGTCGAAGAACCGTCCATCCAGGATGCAGTGTGCATACGTGTACCACCATCCCTGCATGACACCAGCGATCTGCCTCCTAAAAGCATCGATGACTCCAGCGTTAAAACTCCGGCTTCGATCATGTGGGGACCCCAGGTAAGAGACTTACAAATATATGATTCTTAGCATATTGTTCTTCAAAATCAAAGACACTAAAGGCTGGTTCACAATAAACCGGAAACGAGAATCGGAACGAAAACGGTAAAATTGTTAAAATGTGTACATTTAAATGTGAGCATTCACAATTAACGAAAAGCTTGCCGGAGCCCGGGATCGGGAACGGAGAGTTGGCCAAGTTTCAACTCTGGCGTTCACGTTTCCGATCACAGCCAACTAGATTCATTCTATTGCCATCTAAAAGCTATTATGTCGTCGTATATTTTGTAGCAAGAAGACCGTGGCAAAACCTTTGCATTATTTTTTTCTGTGCTGTGCATCATGGAGCAAGTTTTATTTGATGAGATTCTAATATTGAGTGTTGAGGAAAATCCTCACGTTTACGATAAGCGGCGCGCCTCGTATAAAGATGAGAAAAGAAGAATAATACGTGGCTTTCAATAGCTGCATCTTTGAACACCGATCGTAAGTGAATCATATTTTATTACTGTCTTGGTTGTATTACACACTACATATTTATGCTTCAATTCAATAACTACTGTTGTGTTCATTTTTGTTCTATTACAAATGTTTCTTCTCTAATTATTTTACGTTATAGTAGACTTAAAATAGGTTGTGATAATAAAGATGCATGGGCATATTTACAGTACAGTTGAAATTTTGAAGTTGGTTAACCTGTGTTTATGTTGGCTGCCTTGTACTCATGAGAGAACGCCATTGGTCAATTATACACAACTAACATCAGAATGCGTAATATCGACTTTACATATCGTTATTGACATGCATATCGATATGCATAGTCGTCTACGTTCTCGGTTTATTGTGAATCAAAAATTTTCATATTCACGTTCTCTGCTTCTCGTTTTCACTCTGGTTCTCGTTCCTGGTTTATTGTGAACCAGCCTTAACCCGCGCTTTTGAGTAAAAGTTATTATCTATGCTTCACGCTAAAAACATATTGTTTGACTTATGGGAAGTTTTGTCAGTTTCATCAGTCATGATCAGGATAAGATGACGAATGTCAAATGTTTTAACGTTCGTCAAGCTGTTAAGGCCTTTCAGGAGGAGTCAAACCATAAATTTGGTATTTCTTAAACCGCGTCGGGCTGCAAAGAAAACAGCTAACGCAATGTTGCATATTATTATTATGTAATGTTGCTTGAACTATTTAATTTTGTTACCTATTATTTTATTAAAATTATTATACCATAAATTAAATGTTGTGTCTCATAGAATACTTCGTCAATTTAAGGGTTAAGGCCATAAAACCTTCTCTTACACTCCACGAGGTCACAAATACACAATATAAGATATTATTCAAGCAATGAAAAAAAAACGAAAACTTAAAAGAACAGACATGTTCTGAATGAAAGCAAATAGAGTTTTTCTAAGCTAGCACACAAATTGCGTAAATCGTTCCAATAAATTTGCAGATAATTTTAATGTCGAGATCGTTCATAAAAAATGTAACTTAAATATTCTTTACCTGAAAGAAATCGTAGATATTACTTATCGCATAACAACGTACACACAAAATCAGCTTGCAAAAATTCAACAAAAACTGGAATATCCTAGCTAGTTAAAAGCACTCCATATCGATTTCTTAAGATTTTAAGCAATATGCTAATTTCACATTGTTTTTCTTGGCCTTACTTCTTAGTCTGTAATTTCTTATTATTTCACATCTTTTCCGTATATTTTCTACTCTCTAAATAAGCTGTTCAATTAATTTTCTCGTCTGGTTTGAAATTATATTACTTTTCATTATGTTCCCTTTCCGTATTTCATGTAATATTCATTTTCACAGTTGTATTAACACGATTCCTACCAAAAATAATGCACTCATTTCCAACAATATGTTTCACATGCAGGCAATCGTTGTCGCTGACCAATCGAGACGCTTCTCTATCATACTCTTTGCTTGTACTAAAAATGCATGGCCTTCTTCAGTACTCTATATAGGCCTATTCGTCAAACTGCCGATTGTCAATTTTTTATTGATTGACGTTGATGGAACGGTTCTTATTTTGACAAACAGTTAAAAAATAGACTGTCGTTAAGTTGATGTTCGTCAAGCGACAACTGACGATCGCAGGTGATACAAATGTCTATTCATGGAAATGCAGAAGCAAGAGTTTCCATAACAGCATACAAACGAAAGTGTGTGCGTCAGAACTGTTTTCAAGTTCGCGTGTATTTGGTAGTATTTCACTGCTCTTTTCAAGTTCTTAAGCCCAGTTAAACGTAAAATAATGGAACGTGAAACATGATGCAACTGAAACCACAATCATACGTAAGACGCCAGTCATGGAAGCGATTAAATAACGCAATTTTCTGCAATTACAAACCTTTAACGCATCGCTGACTACAGCCTTCGCAAATTAGATAAGGAAATCACGACGAGCCTGATTGTCTACGAAAACAACACGGCTAATAAGTACAAGACCTCCGGAAGGACGTAGTACGACGAAAAATATAACAACACTAAGTACACTGGACTGCAAAAGAAATGTCGATACGTAATTATATCGCTTTCCGAGGACTTTAGCAAACTTGGCGAGGTGGAAAGCAATTTTACTAAGATTAGGGGAGAGGGACATCGGATAATATCGGACAGTGCGTTTCTTTCATCTACCACCAGATGGTAGTATCTGAATAACATGGTTACGTTTCTGTACGCGACATCACAGAAACGTAACCATGTCATTTAGGTACTATCATCTGGTGGTAGATGAAAGAAACGCACTGTGCGATATTACCCGATGTCCGATACTACCCAACTCTCCCCTAATTTTAAAAACATGTAAATACTACTTTTATAACATGTTCACGATATTATTTAATACGAACTGATTTTAAATTGCTCATATATTTTTATTTTACAAAATTAATAAGAATACTACGCGAAAATAGTGAAACTGCAGTTTATATGGTATTCCACAGCCTTCTTTATTATCCGCTTATGCTGTCATTGTTACAATCGATATATACGGACAGTTACGTTTCATATTGTATTAACAAAAAGTGTATCAACTGTATTGTAAATATAAAATTTTATTATAAATACATAAATAGAACTGAAAATCGAATCTAATTGAAACATTTAACTACACATTTCTCCTTTGCGTGGAATAAAAACTCTTTAGAAAATTCAGACCAGTTCAGTGTGTGCGTGCATTATTGTACTAAGTTATACTAAAATTACGTTTTGTGTAGAACAGCAGGCCCGGAGGGAAAAAGACCTTTGGGGAGGCAGAGACGTAGATGGGAGGATAATATTAAAATGGATTTGAGGGAGGTGAGACATGATGATAGAGATTGGATTAATCTTGCTCAGGATAGGGACCGATGGCGGGCTTATGTGAGGGCGGCAATGAACCTCCGGGTTCCTTAAAAGGCATTTGTAAGTAAGTAAAACAGCAGACTACTATTAAAAGTAAAAAAAAAAAAAAAACTTGGAGCCTATTTATAAAGAATTTCCAAATTTTGCCCTTACTTTTGAAAAATGAAACGTGGAAACCCTGTGTACAGTACACATAACATATGTCTAGGCATTATACAACCGGAAAACCATTAGTAAACTACATAAAACGATTAAAAGCACTTCGAGATGCAATTATTGTACTTACTACTTACAGCCATAAAAGGGATTTTAAGTGATTAGTATAGAGGAAGTCGTATAAAGAAAACAGGGCCTCTTGTTGTTCCGGAGTTGATTGGTACTACGCAGAATTCGCATCATCGTTCAGTTGTTTTGATTAGTTACACCCAACAGAACAGGACAACCTACTGCTAGATTACATTGACCAAGGAACCTGCAAGTATCAGAAATGTTGACAGTTTTAAGTCCCAAGACGGTGAAAATCCCAAAACTCTTCTGTTAAAGAGAATTATCACGACAACAAAATCACACAAGATAATGGACTCTCCTTTCCTTCAATTTATTATTATTATCATTATTATTATTATTATTATTATTATTAACTTATACTAAATAAAGAATGGGTTAAAAGTCGCTTTCCCCAAACACTTCCTTACATTTAATTACATTCCATCAATTTAGATTTAATTACACATTCCTTTAAAGATTTTGTTCAAAATGGAGGTCCCAGATGGCAGAACATAACTCACGATTTCCATAGATTTTCACGAATAACTGTTCGATCATCTATCGCAACTGATGCAGACCCTGCAGTTTCTGAGAAAAAACATAATTTTTCAGGATACCCCACAGAGAAAATCACATGGTGTCAGGTCATATTGTTCTGTGGTTAATTTTCGATTCATTTCAAGAAACTAGCAGTTATTGCATAGCAACGCAACCCAACACAATAAAACAAAACAACAATAACAAGACATGACATCGGAAAAACAGTTGACGCACGAACATGGTTGCCAACCCACCACTTATTACACCAGCTATTAGTTTATTCAAGTTACGATATCTGTATATGTGTACAAGTATGAAACCTCAGAACAAATATTGGGGAAAGCGACTTTTGACCCATCTTGTATAAAGAAAAGTACAGACGATAGAGCGTTTGTCTAGATCTGAATTATCTAAAGCATTACACACTTAAATTTGTTAGCATTTTTAAACATCTAAATGCATTTAACATCCAGTTAGACAGAATTTAGTGTTTCATTGTTATTTGGCACTCCATTCTTTCCCATCACGTCGGCCTTTTTATGAACTAAAATAAATTTATCTGGCACTATACTGAGTGTAGCAAGACTTATACATTAATTAAAAAAAAAAATAATAATAATAATAATAATAATAATAATAATACTTACTTACTGGCTTTTAAGGAAACCGGAGGTTCATTGCCGCCCTCACATAAGCCCGCCATTGGTCCCTATTCTGAGCAAGATTAATCCATTCTCTATCGTCATATTCCACCTCCCTCAAATCCATTTTAATATTATCTTCCCATCTACGTCTCGGCCTCCCCAAAGGTCTTTTTCCCTCCGGCCTCCCAACTAATAATCTATATGCACTTCTGGATTCACCCATACGTGCTACATGCCCTGCCCATATCAAACGTCTGGATTTAATGTTCCTAATTATGTCAGGTGAAGAATACAATCGTGCAGTTCTGTGTTGTGTAACTTTCTCCATTCTCCTGTAACTTCATCCCTCTTAGCCCCAAATATCTTCCTAAGAACCTTATTCTCAAACACCCTTAATCTCTGTTCCTCTCTCAAAGTGAGAGTCCAAGCTTCACAACCATAAAGAACAACCGGTAATATAACTGTTTTATAAATTCTAACTTTCAGATTTTTTGACAGCAGACTGGATGATAAAAGTTTTCTCAACCGAATAATAACAGGCATATCCCATATTTATTCTGTGTTTAATTTCCTCCCGAGTATCATTTATATTTGTTACTGTTGCTCCAAGATATTTGAACTTCTCCACCTCTTGAAAAGATAAATTTCCAATTAATAATAATAATAATAATAATAATAATAATAATAATAATAATAATAATAATAATAATAATAATAATAATAATCCTGGAATGGGTGTCCATACTCGATGCGGGGAGGACGTCAAAAATAGTAATACTTTGGTACTTACACCCTTTTCCAAACTTGATCCTCAATTGACATAAAGTTAGCTGCTTATAAATTAAATCGAGAAATGGCACAAATGCTCGAGAAAGTGTATGTCCTCTGCATGGTACAAGTATAGTCGCGACGCTGTTATTCCCGGCGTGACTCCTCCTCTTTGCTTATGTCTTAGGAAGTCAAGGTAGGAAGTATCGTTCGCCATTTTTGTTCTTTCGTTGCCGAGCTACCAGACGAGGAATCTATTTGCTACACCGTTAAACATTATCATGTCGTAGCTCCTATGATAATAAATCAAACGCACTGTAATTCAGCAAATAATTGAGCGGCAAATAACGTCCTCGTGTGCTTTCTGCAAACGCCAACGAAAGAGCCAAAATGGCGGGCGATTATATTAAGTAACTATCGAGCTTTAGGAAATGCAAGACGTCATCATCAGCGAATCACAAGACGCACACGTTTAAATGTAGCCGACCTGCAACGTGATTGGCTGCCGGAAATTAGAGCGACGGGACTATAGCGTGGTATATCACCATGGCCGTTAACACAGTTTATCATCCACATGGTGATAAGCTATAACGATGAATTCGCGTGCGAACAAGAGATACAGTTCTTAAAAGTGATGGCAGGACAGTCTATTGTTCAGACACGTCGTTGAAACGCTGTAGACATAGCAACAGCTACCATCATGAATGGCACGCAACCTTTCGCAAAGTTCGAACAAAGGACTGCGAATATCTTCACTTCCTGCGAGGTACCGATCTCACACTGTAACATTACGTCCAAATTTGGCACACAATATGCGATTAAATACGTGCAGAAACTCTTTCATCAGTGCAAAAATTATGCAAGTCCGAATTGTACTGCAATGCCTAATTGTTGTAATGTTAGCCCGCTCTATAAATCAATTTTGCATTCACAAAACATATAAGAGGATCATTAGGATACATAAAAAGTGCCATGCTTTAGTTTTTTTTAATAGACTACGTGCCTGTTTGTCTTGAGTTCCCTGACGTCATCAGATTTTATAATCTCTACTGTGACGTCATTTAGAAATTCCATAATTCCCAAATATCTGTAAAGACAATGCAAAATTTAAGGTTTCATTTTGTGATCAGTTAAATTCAATCTCAATGTCTGTAAAATTCGTACATTGCAAAATGTTCGTCTTGAACTCACAAAAATGTTTTTTTACTAATTTAAAATAAGTTTCTGAAATAGCTATGATGCTCACTTTTTTTTCTTGACGAATGACATGAAATTTTATTCAGGACAATATGAAATTAGCAATGAAAACAATATATATATATATATATATATATATATATGTCTTTAGTTTTTCTGTCGGTATGTCTTGTCTTTAGCCTATATACTGTTATTTTCCTGTAATTACCACAGGGTGAAAACGCATTTGTAGTTAATAAATTTCGATCATTCACGTTGCTAAATGCAAAATTTTGAAATAATAAAAGCAAATTTAATAATAAATATGTTATATTGTAGTGAAAAGACACTGAGCCAAATCAAAAGAAAACAGCAGTACAATACAACTTATCAATCTGCACTTATTTTCTAAAAAAATTACATTTTTTTAATAAACTTTATGACAAGAAACACGTTCTTGTAATCTACTCTGGAAATTCTGCATAATTCTTTCCAATAAGGCGGGATCAATGTCTTTAATTTAACTATGTCTTCTTTTAACTCCCTGATGGTGTATACCCTGTTACAATACACTTTAGGAAGTAGTCGGGTGACGTCAGATCAGGAGATCGTAGCGGCCAGTTGATATCTCCAGATCGTGAAATGAGTCCAGAAAACCAGATTTTTCAGGTAGTTCCTGCACCGAATAGTAAAATTAATCATATTGTCTTCCACTACAATGATACGAGAAATTGCATAACTTGGAGTTCACATAGACAACAATGCTTCCTTTCCCACAGAAAAACGATAGAAACAACTGCGTTCTGAAAACAGTCACACTAAATTGCCACACCCGGTATAAGATTTTTTTTGGCGTTTTAAGTAAAATTTTTTTACGTAATATGTTCTGTCATTTTGATCATTTTTGATGCCTCTAATTTAATTGGTTATGCTTTCTTTTAAATCCTTGACGCTGTATGCAATATTACGATAAATTTTACTTTCCAAATATCTCCACAGGAAGTAGTCGGGTACCGTCAGATCAGGGGATCGTTGCGGCCAGTTGATGTCTGCAGATCGTGAAATAAGTCCAGAAAACAAGGTTTGCAGGTAGCTCCTGCACCGAATAATAAAATTAATCATAATATTGCCTTCCACTACAATGATACGAGAAATTGTATAACTTGAAGTTCACATAGACAACAATGTTACCTTTCCCACAGAAAAACGATAAAAACAGCTGCGTTCTGAAAACCGTTACATTAAATTGCCACACCCGGTATAATATATATATATATATATTTTTTTTAGTATTTCGAACAACTTTTTTTTTTTTTACATAATATTATGTTCTGTCATTTTGATCACTTTTGGCCGCAGATAATTTTTAATAGGGCGGTTGAAAAAGTATGATCAAATCCTGGTAATATTCCCCATAACAGCTATATCCACAAGAAATATCACATAATTTAGTACAAATCGAATCTTCATTTACGCTTTAGTGCGAATATGGAAACCGTACAATTTCTTTAATTCCTTCCTGATGTTCATTTCAGACAAATCTTTACGATCTTACAAGATGTATAATTAATATTCTGTAAGAATCGTCAGAACTATATTGGTATTTCCAAGGTTTTCGTAGAATACTACAACTCATATCAACCGCGCAATCTAAGGACAGTCCTTCCTATACGAAGTACAAGGGCACTTCCTAGCCGCTGTAACCGCGAAAGACCTCCTAGAACGCAGACCTACAAAGTGTGATGATATAACAATTTCCAGCAAATCCACAAGGATACAACATTGTTGTAGAATTTTAAGATGTAATATCTAATCTCGGACGTGTTCAGAAAGTTCAAATTCGCATTTAGCGACAAAAGATTATCACGTGATTTCAGAGGACAGGCTAGCATTGAACGAAGACCTTGCGGATGTGGATACGTTCACAGAATACAATGCTCTTTCCTTACCGCATGACACATCCGTATTCCTTCCGCAAAATATTAGTGGTTGTCGACAACAAAAACGCAGGAAAACCCTACCAAGACCAATTCACGAATTGTATCTCTTGGTCGCATGCGAATTCATCGTTATAGCTTATCACTAGGCCTATACTTTCATAAGTGGATGGTAAAGTGTGTTAACGGCCATACTGAATCATGTGTGCGTGATATTTGCTATCGGAAATACTCTTCCAGGTAATGCGTCTTATGAATTTTCTACGAATACACAATGTTCTTTGCTTAACCCCACATAAAGAAATTCACAGATGTGAGACCGGAGTTTCTGGGGGGGCCAGACAAGGGGTACATATTATAATACAGTTACAAGATTGAATTGAAACATCAAATAAAAATTGATAAGTTCAGATGTGTCGAATCACATACTAAATGAAGTTCAAATCGGCAAAGACTATTTAAAGAAGTAAGGACCATTTCTTACTCGGAGAAAATCTGTAACCAGCATCACCTGAAAGGAATAATCAACGACGCAACAGCAACCGACCATCACGTACGGCATGATTCAGCGTACTTGAAGACAAATCTAGTATTGCCTTGATGTCTAAGGATGGTGTTCACATTGACACTTCCTTAAGATAGGAAATAAAATTTACAGAATGCTTCGACAGTAAAACAAGAGAATATATATCAGACGTCGACTTAGCAACCATAAGTGATGTTTTCTTGTTTCACAAATTGTAAAGCAAGAGAACATCAGATTTTGACTTAGCAACCATAAATGATGTTCTCTTGTTTTACAAATTGTCAAAGCCTCCTAATT
The DNA here is from genome assembly GCF_040183065.1 of Periplaneta americana. Classification (NCBI taxonomy): domain Eukaryota; kingdom Metazoa; phylum Arthropoda; class Insecta; order Blattodea; family Blattidae; genus Periplaneta; species Periplaneta americana. The sequence goes on along the minus strand of NC_091119.1, from coordinate 198,286,387 downwards.
TCTAAACATAGCCCACTGATTAAGTTCTCTCTTCATTTTTTTCATACAAATGGATGTAATATTGCCATAAGAAATGTATGTTTCATACCTAGAAAAAACATACGATATATATTATTTAAAAGGCAAATGGCTTTGTTTTGCTATACTATCTCTGTAATTATTTCAGTATAAGAACTCAGACATATAATCGGTAACTGTGTAGCCTATACCAGTTGAGAAAACAGGCCTTTTATGTCATTTTACACAAAAAAACAAAGACTTATTCACACAAAAAGTGCTTCTAAAACATTGTGAACATTTACTAGTGCTATTACGGATGATTTATCTTCAAGGAAATGTTTATGTAATTTTATTTTCGTAAATAAGACCAAGGCAAACATGAGCCGAGAGTGCAATTCCCTTCTATATCACCAGCATTCGTAACACAGACGTTAAAACTGTTAACGCTTTATTGAAAATGATAGACGTCGGCTAAGGTTGAAAGCGAGGCCAGAGGTAGGCAGATTCCTAATACGGAGGAACGCTGCAAGCGAATTGCCTGGAATCCAGCGTTATAGAAATTAACGTAAATTATATGTAAGCAAATGTGACAAGTGGCTGTAATTGCACCGCACGGAGGGCTAGATTTGTGTGGGGAGGAATGCCGCTATTATTACTTGGGGACTTGAAGCCGCAAAGAACGACGAAAACGTGTCTCTTAGAAGGGCGAATGGCTAAATCGTGCAAATGGAGAAGCTTAAGTGTCAGAAGTAAAGCTATGATACAATCATTGGACCTCCCTTTACGACCTCATGAGTTCCTCGACTGTAGGGAGGGGATTGGGAGGCAGTGGGAGAAACGGGGAAGGAGAGGAAGGTATTCTTACATTATCCTAACCCTTATATGTGACAACGAAGATGACTCCTCAAGGAACAGCATATATATAGGGATATAAAACACACCGCTCCATGATACAGAGCTTATAAACTGTGAGTGATCGAGCGTGTTAGTCAACATTGTGAACGTGGCTAGAACTATTTGTTTTGTTTATTTAAGGATATAAGAAGATAAGCTTACGTCTTAAATATTCTAGTGTTGAGCGTCGGATTTTCAGACATTTCTTCGGAAGAATAGACAAGTGCGTGAACTTTATTTCGAAACTTGATTAAGATAAAAAACAAGCATCAAGATGGTGAAGATTTTGATGAGAGCAGACACTCATATAAACATCACGGTTCCGGGATCCGAACCCAGAGCGAAATGTACTTGGACCCAGGTATGTGTGACGCTATGGACAGTTCAGAGTTTAGAAAATACCATTGGGTAAATAGGCGTCTTCTTAAGTGTACATCCTCCTTTTCGTAACATAACTAAAATAGATATTTACGTATTTTCTAACGTACGGGTATAGAAGATATGAGAAGTATAATCCATTTCATTTATTCCATTATTAGAAATACAAATAAACTAATACAAGTCTATTTATAAGCAATATAAAGTGTATGTATTTGAAGAAATGCTTAGTTACGTATTCACATTTGCTTCTGTTATTTTATTATAACCTACGTTAGGAAATACGCAAATAACTTATTTTAATTATATTACAAAAGAGGGGAGGATATCCGCTAAGACGTCTATATACCCAATGGTATTTTCTAAACACTGAACGCTCTATAGAAATGTTAGCCCCACGCGGTGAAGGAACTCATAAATCACGAAGTTTAAAATTTAAGTAAATTTCGCCGAATTTCACGTGGAAAATAATTTTTCATAAAAAAATAGGATTGATATTATTCATTAGAGATAATTCTGAAACTCAGTTTACATCCCGTAATGTACGTACATTATAATAGAAGCGAGTTTTTTTATGGAAAGTCGCCTATATCAAATATTAATACACCATGTGTTTTTTCTGAGTATCGGATATAGGCTTTAAACATTGCCACAAGAAACCTAGGAATAAAACAATGTCGAAACAACTCAATCAATAGGCCATGTGCAGAAATCAGCAGGCTTTGACAATTTGTAAAACAAGAGAACGTCATTTATGTTTGCTAAGTCAAAGCCTGACGTTCTCTTGTTTTAAAAAAATTGTCAAGGCCTGCTAATTTCTAAACGTAACCCAGTGGTTAGGTTATTTATTTACTGTTTTTATACATAGTTTTCTTAAAACAAGAGAACGTCATGCTTTGACTTAGTAAACATAAATGACGTTCTCTTGTTTTATAAATTGTCAAGGCCTGCTAATTACTAAACGTAACCCAGTGGTTAGGTTATTTCTTTACTGTTTTTATACATAGTTTTCTTAAAACAACAGAACGTCATGCTTTGACTCAGTAAACATAAATGACGTTCTCTTGTTTTACAAATTGTCAAAGCCTGCTAATGTCTGCACATCTCTATATCCTTTACCCAGAAAAACACAGATATATCAAAACACGTACAGCATCGAATGATGTGAATTTCTTATGAATTCTGACAAATTTAGGAACAAAACATTCAATTCTTCAGCAATATCAAATTATCTACTATTAAGCAGATAGATAAATAAACAATAATTAATAGTAATAATGCACTGAAACGTAATGAAACAGTAAGCTCACAATTACATAAACTAGCTTATATTTAGGACACAAAAGCTGCTACTCATATTCTAGGAGAGAAGACCTCCTTTCACAGTCACGTTTAGCAGCCTGTTTCCATTTATATTTCGTATCACGAATACGAAAGTGAAGTGGAACCATTTTCCTTCTTCGTCTCCTGTAGCAGCAACCGGAAAATAAAATTAAGTAGGCCTATGACGTTCAGTGTATGGACATTTCTACTCGATTCTCTAGCCGACAAAACTGCATTCTTATTAATTTAAAAAATATAACATTATTCATACCTAATTTGTATTTTCGTACGTATAAAAGTTCAGACACATCTTCAATAAAGGCCCTGGAAAAGTTGTTGAAAGTTCTAGTCTTTATCCAACTAACATTTAACTAGGAATATTAATAGACGCTTGCGTCAACCGTATTGTTGGGTGTTGCAATCTGACAAGATAAACAGTAGCTTACAGTAGACATTAAATTCGCTTTAATTTCTTAGTGGCTTACAAGAGACATAAAAGTCAGCAATAACAAGAGAATAAATTTCTCGCGGAAATTCATTACAGAACTGATAAAAAATAAATAAATCATGACAAGTCCTGAAGAGCTTAAATGACAAATTTTAAAGTCAGTAATGCAACTTCCGCTTATGACTAATTTGCACGTTCTTTCGTAATATACTGCTTATTTTAATGCATTACAAAACAGATAACTTAGAATAGCAGAAAAGCACAAGATCAAACTGTTTTGCTTATAAAATACGTTCCTAACAATGTAAAATTAAGACATTTTTCAATATGGCCATTTGAGAACGGCATATAAACTGTTCAGAGATACTGAGTTAAAATTAAACGCTAGTACATTAAATTTGAATAGAAATATACAAAATTTTGATCACTTCGATGAAACATACGCCTACAAAAGATCAACTTCCATTTTTACTGCACAATAGCTAGTTTAATGCAGTAAAATATTACCAATCGGGAATTGAAATACCTATTTTAAGCATTAGAACGTAAAATTTACTTCACGGAAGGTGTAGCCATTATTTACTGATCCCTAAATAAAAAAATACGTTTTCTAGGTACGACAAATCGTAAAGTAACATATTACAGTACGACACGAGAAAATAGTCGAAAGAGGCCAAAGTCAGGGTTTGATAACCTATTGAGTATAGTAATACGAAGTTATAACACAAATATTGTATAATCCGCTTTCAAATTTAACTGTTAATGAAATTTCGCTATTTTACTATTATTTCACTTTCCACTCGATCTAAAATTTTAACGTTTAATTAGATTTGACAATTTCTCTGAGGAGAGCGTTAGGATTTTGTTTATAATATGATTACTGAAACAAATGAATTGGCATTAGTTACGGTAACCAAGTCACTATGAATAAATTAGTAAGAAACAAATGAAGATATGTGTACAACAAATAAATTACTTTTCATCTATTTCAACGTGTGATTCATTGCAAAATTTTTATAAATGCAATAAGCTTTGGCATTCCGTAACAAAAGCTGATAAAATAAATATTTGACATACTCGTTCTTTATTACCCTCCATGAAATTTATTTTCTCGAAACACTTGTTCGATTCATCACAGTAACTCTTTACATAGGTATTTCTTCCTCTCAAATTCTGAAGGATTAGCTTCGATATGTTTATTGCTTGTAATTACATATTAAGAGATTAAACTCATCCGTGAACTCTTATAAAGTCACGGATGTACGTCAACAGTCTTATCAGAGAGCAAAAGACCACACAAAAGAGCATTTTGTGTCCATCTGATTCGCTGCCAGGTCAGATGTGGTTGGTATCACACACATGCAAATGGATGTTGACGTCGTGAAATTGTCGTAGCCTACTTCCAGCGTTCATTGTTCAACAATTTAAGAACGAAAAAGAACTGATTTAAAATAGGCTTTCATTGCGACAGAAGAGTTGGATGTTTTTTTTTTTTTTTCGTCTAGGAACATGGAGTTTTAATGGGCATATTGTTAACATACCGTGTTTATGCGTTTCCTCAGTCTGCAGTCTTCTTATTCGATGACAATTCATTTAGGGTAAAGGTTGGTGATATTGTGATATAAGTAATATTGTGATAGATCGTTTTTTTCTGTCACCGTATTAAGGGAATGTTCGTGGACTGCACAAAACTGGTTCTTATCTCGCCCAGTAAAATTGTAATAAATTCTCAAAAAGAACTATCACAATATTACCAACCTTTACCCTATATCTTTAAAGGTCAAAGCCCCATCTTAAAAACAAGGAAAGTTTCTGAGTGGTTGTATAGGTACATCTAAGACTTATTTCAGTTGTAGGCATTCGCTCGACAAGTTATGTAAACAAACAAGCAGTTAATAATAATAATAATAATAATAATAATAATAATAATAATAATAATAATAATACTTACTTACAAATGGCTTTTAAGGAACCCGAAGGTTCATTGCCGCCCTCACATAAGCCCGCCATCGGTCCCTATCCTGTGCAAGATTAATCCAGTCTCTATCATCATACCCCACCTCCCTCAAATCCATTTTAATATTATCGTCCCATCTACGTCTCGGCCTCCCTAGAGGTCTTTTTCCCTCCGGCCTCCCAACTAACACTCTATATGCATTTCTGGATTCGCCCATACGTCCTACATGCCCTGCCCATCTCAAACGTCTGGATTTTAAGTTCCTAATTATGTCAGGTGAAGAATACAATGCGTGCAGTTCTGTGTTGTGTAACTTTCTCCATTCTCCTGTAACTTCATCCCGCTTAGCCCCAAATATTTTCCTAAGCACCTTATTCTCAAACACCCTTAACCTATGTTCCTCTCTCAGAGTGAGAGTCCAAGTTTCACAACCATACAGAAGAACCGGTAATATAACTGTTTTATAAATTCTAACTTTCAGATTTTTGGACAGCAGACTGGATGATAAAAGCTTCTCAACCGAATAATAACAGGCATTTCCCATATTTATTCTGTGTTTAATTTTCTCCCGAGTGTCATTTATATTAGAAAGTTCCCTTACACGATCAAGAAACTGTAGTTCAGATATCTTCGAACGCCAGTGTACTCTATGATGTATACAAATTGAAAATAGTCATCTATCAGTTAAGCCAGGATTAGTTAAAAAAAATACACTAAATTAAACGTCAAGTCCAACAATTCTCTCATGTACAGAGGAAGAATGACTAAATTCAAGTTATTTTAAAAAACGCTACAATTTGTCCAAGTCTTATCTATTGAAATGATCACAGTATCTTCATGTGGCTATTAAACTCAATTCGGTACCGAAGTATTTTGTATGACCACTCATTCGCGTATGCAGATGGACACACACAGTTGTCCGTGACATGATTACAGTCTTACAGAAATGTCTTTATTATCCTTGTCTTATGATAAAGGCGTTGAATCACAAGTAACTCATTAATAAATCTTAATCGTGTTACGATTGGTAGGAAAGGCTTCTGCATCCTCTAGCAGTCAAACAATTAAAAATCCCTTACGTAAGGGACGTCTGCTTCTCGTCTGACCCTGTCCAAGAAAGGACATGCGACTGAAGCAATGATACAGCTGCAATTAGAGTTCTATAATAAAGCACTTCCTAATTACCAGTTATCGCTTACACAACCTCAACAGTTTCGATATTAACCTACACTGAACAATACTGGTAGTAAAATATAACGATTCTGTTACTCTTGCATTGAGGTTAACGATCGGTGAAAGACTCACAAAGTTATGTTAACGCCAATTTCGTTATACCAAATACAGACTTGTTATTTCTCATTAACACATTGAAGACCTTCAAGACTGGCTTGCATTTATATTATTACACCTATTAAAATTAACATCGAAAATCTGATATGGAATTGCACTTAAGCGTTTATTTCTTTTTTTCCCCTGTATTTATAGTCGCTTTCACTCCTAGGTCATATCAAGAATGTCTGTGAGTTTTACAGTTGGCAATGAGCTGTGATACAGAGGATCGAACCCGAGATCTCCGAAGTGAGAGTCTCAAACGATACCGTGTAAGCCACTACGCTCGGTTTTTCTTCAATACTGTATGACTGCTTTCAGCTGTATTTGGTGTTATTCTTATTTTTTACGGCTTCAGCATGTTAACTTTCGGAATATCTATTGAAATTCGATAACTTTTACAATACGCGAGTTTATTTAAAAGACAGGATACTTCTGAAATCTCTGAAAACTTGCTAAACATGAGGTTTACATAAAATAAAAACACTATTTTGTTCATAAAACAACACGGTTTATCATCGTGATGTACGTTTTCAATTGTTTCATTTCGGTTGCTCTGGCAACGACATAGGGTTACTAGTGTATAAATTAGTAACTCTATGGGAAACGTTAATTTCGAGAAGTAAAAACAAACAAAACTTATTCGAACTATTTTTGTGTGGAATTATTGCGTTTCTCCTTGCAAATTCATTCCTCTAAATGAAATTTTTATCTTTGCAGACGCGACTTCGTTTTAGTGCTGAATTGAATTGAATGTAAAGGAGCACTTTCCAAGGAAATAATATTTTATGACTAATTTTTTAAACAGTAATAAATGTAATTTTTATTGCTTTGTCATATCGATTTTTGGGTACGTAATCTATGTTTAAGAATTTTTATTTTTACAATACAAAATTCAATGATAATTACGTCAGAACACTTGAAATCGTTTAAACTATAACAGAGAAGATCTGTATGGCGATAAAAAAAAAACAATTCTTGCAAATCTTGAAGCGAGATCAGACCTAATCGTCTAATCCAGAGTATGAAAATCCGGACGGTGATGATTATGTCTATCACACTGTAAAAGGTTGTAGGGCCTACAATGTTATCACATCTTCCTGCGCAATAGATTCATGCATAGTTTTCTACCCAATGGCAGGTCTTTCACTGCAAACCCAGCATTTTCCAATCTTTCCTATTTCTTGCCTTCCTCTTCGCCTCCGCATAAGATCCGTATGCCTTAATGTTGTCTATCATCTGATTTCTTACGCCCCGAACTTTTCTCCCGTTCACTAATCCTTCCAGTGCATCCTTGAGTAAGCAGTTTATTCTAAATCAGTGATCCAGCCAATTCCTTATAATTATATGAAATAAATAAAATACTATACAATGGATTTAAATGAAAACTTTCTTCATTGCAGGTTATGGCTGCCATATCGGTATCCCTAGGTTCCATGATGGTTGGGTTTGCTTCAGCATACACATCGCCGGCTTTGGCATCCATGGCCAGTGACAACAGCACCGTCCAACCTACCGACCAAGAGGTGAGCATCCACATCAAAATGTTTTACAGCTCTTATCTAAGACGCCAAAAGGAAGTAGGTCAAAAATCTCCATTTTGAGATATGGTGAGACGAATATTCCACTTTGCATACAGCTTTATGACTTACTTCCTTTGAATACCGAAATACATTATACACGCAACTAAAAATCCCTGCAATTCGGCAGTGCCAACATCAAAATAACCATAAAATACTATGTAGCCTATACAGAGTGTAACAACTTTAATGTTTAGAATTTCTGGAACATGTTCCCTGACACGTTCTACGTCGATTAAACCTAACATACCTATATCCAAAGTTCTATAGGTTTGGAGTATTTGTACCCCAAAGTTAAATTTTTTAGTTAGTCACCTAACTCAATAAAAAGACTAGTCACAATACGGTTTATTTTTCTCACAACTGTTATTTTAAACTGTTGTCTGTTTCGTTTCCTTAGCAACCTAAACAATTTTAATTTAATTTCTCTTAAAAGTAAAATTTCCTTCATTCACTGCTTTTCAAATGTCTCTTATGTATCTCTACTTAGTAATGCCATAAAATAGTCCTTGTATAAACGGTATAATGCTTGGAGCTGCAAGAAGTTCTATTTTTTCCAGCTCTGTTATCTCTGTAACCTCTCAATTTCGGATATAGGTATGTTACGTTTAATCAACGTAGAACGTGTCAGGGAACATGTTCCAGAAATTCTAAACGTTAAAGTTGTCACATCCTGTATACAAATCAACCATAACCAGAAAATCCATGTTTTGGCGCTTACTTCCTTTTGTCTTCTGACGTAAGAGCTCTCATAATGTCTACTACCACGAATTTTAATGACCTCGTGGTATGAATGAATGAATGGATGAATGAATGAATGAATGAATGAATGAATGAATGAATGAAAGAGGGAGATAGGAATTTTCAGTTAAAAAAAGTTATACGATGAAAATCGCGTCCTTGCAAGGACTCTTGGGCCTCAACCATTATGTGAACTCCTAGCCAAAAGGCCATTTGTCTCACTTCGTTCAGACTGAGTGAAAACCTCGAAGCACATTAAATAGTGTGGAGCAAGACGAACCACGTAAAAAAAACCACGAGACACGAGGTTCATTATACATGGTACCACGAGTAACGTCAGAATTTACAGAAAAACATTTCATGTCAAAACGTTACAATTTTTCTCTTCTTGTAGGTCGACTAGAGATATTTTATATAAAAAAATAAAAGCTAACAGTATCAATAACGCGCAACCACTTTTTCTACTTAGTTTACATAATGGCGCATAAAATGAAAATGGGTATCAATTAAGCAGAAACAGTTCAGAACAGCCAATGACTTAAGGGAGTTGATCGTTAACAGGGTAAAAAATTGCCAATTTTTTTTATTTACCTATATTATATTACCTGAACAATTTTATATAATGTAATTAAATACATAGGTAGGCTATATATACATATATATATATATATATATATAAATTTGCAGGCAATCTAATATTTATAATAATGCTTTCCTTTAACCCTTAAATTCGCAAAGTATCCTATAGGATACAACAGGTTAATAGGCTGATAGAAAAATATAAAAAATGGTAGGAAAATTAAAATTTCACAATACTATGATATTGTACAATATATAAAATATGAACAATGCGATAGCTGTTTTCTTTACGGTCCGACACGGTTTAATAAACTAGTGTTAGAAATGAAGTTTTGCCAATTTAAAGGTTAATAACATGGTAAAGTCCTGGCACCCGAAATCAACCAAAAACCAGCTTATAGTGAGTACTAGAAGCCACCGGCGTAGTTCAGTCGGCTAATGCTCTTGCCTGCCGATCCGAAGTTGCGCTCGGGCACGGGTTCGATTCCCGCTGGGGCTGATTACCTGGTTGGGTTTTTTCCCCGAGGTTTTCCCCAACCGTAAGGCAAATGTCAGGTAATCTATGGCGAATCCTTGACCTCATCTCGCTATCATCAATCCCATCGACGCTAAATAACCTCGTAGTTGATACAGCGTCGTTAAATAACCAAACAAAAAAAAAAGTAGTAGAGATTAAATTATATACAACTCGTTAAGATTCCCTTTTCGTACCAGCCTCTCTGAGCTACGTCTAGACTACGTAGTTCAACAACGAACATGTATCAGCATACTTTGTTTGGCTTCTTTACCCTCTTGTAACGAAGAAGAGACAAGTCAATCAATTCGACCCCCAAACACTTCGTATGTCTCACTTGATTTGCTGAGACGAATAAGGAGCATTTGACATTTGTGACGGTTTTAAACTAACAAACAGCAAGATGATCTCTGCTGGCTTGCGTCATTAAATGGCTTTAACGCACACACGAAACAGAGATTGCGAAGGCAATACCAAGTGTAGACGAGCCTGCGTAACGAATGCGGACGTCACGAACCATTCGTCGCTTGTTTAATAGCCTTCGTGTGCACTCGGTTGCCTTTGTTGGCACCCTGTGTTCCGATGACTTCAAACATGACACTCCGATACTCAGCTATGACCATATCCTGTCCACACCACCGGAACGAAAATGCTCTTAAAATTTTTAAATACCTAAAAATGTTATAAAAAACAAACATCACAAAATATTAGGATTTATTTATGTCAAACATCACAGCCATTTCGCTATTCAATCATTCATAGCCCGTCTTCCAAGCTCTACGTCCTATTAAAATGTTCTAAATTTTCTTACGGCGTTGGAAAATTCTATATTGTATTCATAATGGAAATTCAATTCGCGTTTGTGAATCAAAATCATTACGATGAATACATCTGCAGAAAAAAAAAAGTGAACAACGCACATAATAATATGCTGAGCAACTTTCATTTGTTCGATTTCTAAATAGGCGTTTCCAAGGAAACTAAAATGAAACAAAAGAAAAAAAGTATCGTGTTGTTAAACTCATTACTTTGTGAACGAAAATATGGTTTTATTTAATACCTAAGCTTTTTTTTTCACTACGTATTACAGATTTTAAAAAATATTATGACTGTTGCGTGGCTCTATTATGTTACACAGCCTCTGCAAGTTTCAGTAATATGCTGCTTCACTACAGAAACGTTCAATATGGGTAGTCTACTGCTGCTTCCGCTGAAATTTGTGATACACATAAAAATCTAATTCCGTTATCTGTCCATGAGAACCTGAAAAATTCATTTCGACGAATATTTTAACAAATACTCATGCTAACCCCTACGGCAATCATTTTTCCATCTGTCAGGTTTAAAAATAGGTTAAAAGCTGTATGAAAGCAAGGTACAGAAAGTATACTTCACAACAGTGGTGGCTCCAAGAGCAAAGCTACGAGCCGCAACTGGTGTTTGCGTAACAAATGCTGAACATAGTCGTAAAGCTGGTAGAATGAAAGGAAAATAAAACAAGTCCATACATACACAAAAGCCAGAGACCTATGCATCACGTTTACACACCCTTCTCTCTCATTGGACAGTTTGTTGAGGTCGAGTTCTGGGATTGGCTGGAAACGGGAGGCTCGTATCAGTCTGGTGCTCGTGTTGGAATGCAGCAAACCTGTTTTAATTTGACCTTGCAAGGAGCCACTTGGTGGGGACGAGGTTTTCTTCTTTAATATCAGCTTCCAAATCTTGTAGTGCGTGTTGCATGGCAACGAGTTGATTCAATCTCGTCATTGTTAACGGACGAGCAGGCAAGAGGATCTTAGGCACAGTTCCTATCGCTTTAGGTCTTAGGATATTGTACACTTTTCGCATGTCTAAAAATATGTTAAACTGACGTCAAAGCCTGCTTTTACTATTGTGTTAGATTGCACTGATTCCATGAACCCTCCATATCGTCTGTACTGATTTTGAAAGCAAAGGAAAATAAATCTATAAACAGAATTTGCTTCTCACAAAGCATTTGGCTCTTCTGGCCAAAAAGTGAAAATAAAGTTCCACACATTTCTGGAAAATAACATCTGGAACATCTGTAATTAATACTGTTTTTTATAATTTTGAATATTTTCCTATTTCAAGGTTTGTTTTTGTTTTCATATAAGTTAAATTATGCAAAGGAAATATAATCACCCGCTTTGACGGCGCGAAATTAAAGGACTCGGGAGTTAAAAAAAGCTCTAGATACATTTCGCTACATTCTATGAACCTGGAATGTCTTGAAAATAATACAATGACCTGATTATTCTTTACCAGAAAAGTACGGCAGATGCTATTTGCTGATTATGACAAATTTACGTTACGAAATCATCTGTCGAAACAAGTCATATTACAAAACAAAAACAAAAGTCAACAAATGCTATAAAATCCTAGATATAAATCCATTATTTACTATTTCACAGCAATTTCTACTGGATGTCCTAAGATTTTAAGCAACATATTCATTTTACTTTATTTTCTTCTGACATTACTTCTTGCTGTTCACGTTTTTTGAGTTTTATTATTTTTCACGTTTTGCCATCGGACATGAAATCATCTCTCTTTTCTTATTATTTCGTTCTATATTTTCCATAAAAAAATCAAGCAGTTTTCCCCTACAAATATTATGTATGCTACGCAGACTAAGGACTACTTCTGTACCATAACCTTCATTTCTACGAAATATGAATGACCTGCTTAAATAGTTTATAGACCTACTGAACTAACTGATCATCAAACTGTCTACGAAATATTCATGGCCTTCTTAAATTCTCCAAGAAACATTCAACAGTATATAAAAACTGACGGTTGCTATGTGATAACCTTCATTTCTACGGAAGATACATGGCCTTCTTAAATATTTTATAGGCCTGCTAAACGAAATATGCATGGCCTTTTTAAATTCTCCATACATTAACTAGCGAAACATTAAACAATAAAAACTGACGGTTGCTAAGTTCACGTTCGTCAAGCAGAAATCTGACGAACGGTAGTGAAACGGGCTAAGGCAACAACTCTCAACTTCTTCCTAGCAAAGGAATCAGTATTAGTCACAGACCATAACGAGAAAATTATGAAATTTGATAATGTATCAGCCTGGGAAAGCCAAGGCTCGCACGGTCTGTGGCGGTACGTGCAAAAGCAAGTAAGCGGTAGTCCTTATCTAGCGAAGTCATTCTCCTTGAGAAACCGAGACACAGAGCACTGCGGCGGCCCTTGTCGGTCGCTCAACTGCCGAAAGCAAAGCTTCGTTCATACTAACGAGCTGTAAATAAGTGCTGAATGTAGTTAAGATTCTTACAACAAACTACATCCACCTCTCCTACCGTCCCCACCGCATACTAACATCGAAGGTAATGGAATTTTCCACACGAATTGGAAGGTTTGCACAAACCTGTTGTTTTAGAATGTTCGAGATATCTTACCGCGACTGAAAAAAGAAATACAGCGTTCGACGATTAAATAAAACATCAGGCGATGTCGATAAAAAAAGTACATATAATTTGCAGCCAACTTAACTACGTAGTATAGAAAGTAACGGGCTCTCGGTGACACGGATTTCAGAGTACAGCTGTCTTCATAGAAACTGCAACATGCATTCGTGCAGTTTTCTATAGCTGAAGAATCCACTGAAAACTCAGAGTTTACTGCGCAATTATGAAACAATCATTCCTACATTCTAAAATGATTCATTTGTCCCGGTTGTCCTAGCAACAAAACCTACAGATGAAACACGAAGGCCGGTCCGCAATTTTCTACGTATGTATATGATTTGAGGTATGAAGAATATTCCGCTCGAAGTATTTAATAATGAAAAAGGTAGTCTTCCACGGCGAAACAAGAACACAAAAACAGCATTTTAAAATCATGTTTGTGATAAATTTAGAAGACTAAAAATGTCCATCGCGTGACTAAAAGTATTTATTTTAGTAGCATGGATACACGGTGACACTTAAATAACATAAAACAGAACGTTAGTATTGACCCAACAATTGATTTAATTGAATACAAAATGAAACAAAAATTAAAATACATAATAACAGATATCATGCTATCCGTATAAAAAATACATGTCAAGTGATGGGTTTAGAGCTCTGCTGAATATTTAAGTGGTGCAAAAATTAGTGGATTTGATAAAATTTCCCACTGCATTTCTCTTTATAACTACAATGCCAGCAAAAATAAATCGAAATTAAGAAACAAAATTTTGTTGATGTAATTTATCCATGCAATGGCAGCATTTAAATATGAAATGTAAACGTAAAAATAATAAACAAAATAATAAAAACTGGGAATGACTTGGATTAAAATCCATCATCGTCAGGAATGACCTCTACATTCTTCCTAAATAAAAAACATCATTGTATTTTGTGACATGAAACATTTGATACTTAATATCTAATAAAGGTAACAATATTGTTTAATATATGCAAATCCCTTTCATAAAAAGGTCGCCAAGATCTTTATTCTTAAAGAAGCGATAAAAAATAACACGAGTTTATATTATGTATTTATTAGTAATATAAGTCTATATTTTGCGATCACTCTACCTTTAATACAGGCCACTTATAACGACTACAGAAGTAACTTCAAATAACATTCTATGTTTTGTTAGTTGATTTCCAGTGTCAAACATTTCACAAACCTACTCATTAGCCTTTCTCGGCTTTATGGATACCCATTTCCAATTTATGCACCTTACGTCATATATGTCGGTGGATAACGTAGGACTGTGAACATGTAATATTTCATAAAATCAGAATAATATAATACAGTATGTATGTTTTCTGTTACAGGCGTCGTGGATTGGTAGCTTAATGCCATTGTCCGCCCTGGTAGGAGGAGTTGCTGGAGGAGCTCTGATCGAGAGTATTGGTAGAAAAAGAACCATTGTCGCCACAGCGGTTCCATTCATTGTCTGTAAGTATAACATCACTGCTAACCTGTATTTGCTAGAAGATATTAATTCCTATATTAAACTCCTCAGCCTACACAATCTTCTATTAATACATATTCCGTGTTGAATGAGAGCTTTTGGCGCTTCTTCTATTATCCTGAAATCATCACCACGGAGCAAGTTTAATTCTCAAGGCGTACATAACGATGTAGGCCATGTCTGTTGTTCTTTTGTTTTGACAACAAATGAATGCAGCCATATATTAAAAACAAAAAATAAATATCATTCACATCTGAGAGGATAAAAAGAAACTTCAAAACTTCATTTGTTTTTATTTCTTAAGGGCCGAAATGATTGTTACAACAGAGCGTTACAAATTTATTCCTTAAATTTATCTCCGCACAGGAGTTTTAGTTCCAGAGCAGTATTGTCATGACGAAGATCATTGCGTGAATTAATTTCTAGCCAATTGGCCATAAATCCAGCAACTTTCTCTACGAATTCTTCTCAGAATTGTTTACCGATAAATTCAATACTTTCTTGTTCTCGTGACAAAATAAAACATGTTTTTAAAAGCGGACATAATTAAAAAAATGAAGATACTAAGTGCGAAATTCAGACACTCGAAAGCACCACAAATGATTAAATCAGTGAAAACGTCTGTCTTTGATTAGGCTCGGAAAACAAACCTATGATGTCGTGAACGTAAAAACAAATGACGTAAGCGCCCATTCAAAACTGAACAAACATTAGGCCTACTTCCAAAAGTACTTGATATCCGGTACATTTCATGGTAACTTTTGACCTGAATAATACATCAATTCCGTCGCGCCCCGAGGTTTGTTAACAAGGATTTTCTTTCAGGAAGTTTAAGCAAGTTTTAATTTTAGTTAGTTATGACTATTCCACTCCGCGATTAACATATATTTAAAGGCTTAGACTGAAAAATAATATCACTGGTATCCTACAACATTATGGCTAATAAAACACAGGCTTAATATACGACACAAATCCATTTCGTACTTAAATCATGTCTATAGAACAAAATTCGTTGTCTTATATGCCTGACGTAACAACGATAAAAGAAAAGGAGAAGTGAAAGAGCCTTTAAATGAGAGGAAATACAATTTACTGTTAAAACATGACGCCAATGTAAATAAGAACAAAGTTGATTAACATTCCTACGTTGTCTACGAACTCTCTTCAGGGGGCTGTCACTTAATGGAATTTAATTAAGAGACATTTTAAATTAGACCTCCGCTTTAAGTGTCCTGATGAAGAGTAATGATTCTCGATGCCTTTCAATAAAGATACTTTATCAAAATTGGCACCCCACGGACATTGGTATAGGAGGAAATAGCACAACTCAGACATAGGAACTGCAGAGTACTGAATCACGTAAAAACTGGAAGCGAATTTAAAGTTAATCGTCATTTTGTGTTGTTTTTGTGATCTGGTTCAAATGCAGTACTGTTACTTTTCAAGTAAAAATGTTTGTACCACATACTGCTCGTAAATATACAATAAGAACAAAACATGTTCTACAATTCGGGAGAAAAAATGTGCACAGGCGTATATAAAGCTACCTAAATGGAGTGACATATTTTGTACAAAGGGAAAGTAAAAATTTTAATCTTAAGAAAGAACGCAATAACTTACAGTAATTTCCAATTATACATAGTGTCCCAGAAACGTCGTCCATTTTTTCAAGTTATACTGTGGCTCACGTGCCATACTGGAGGCCTTTTGAAGTAGTATCAGGGGTGATGAAAGTTGCGGTATATTTAATTCAATATTAAAAGTCATTACGCTATAATCGCGACGCTGTTATTCCCGGCGTGACTCCTCCTCTTTGCTTACGTCTTAGGAAGTCAAGGCTCTATAAAGTCTAAGTATGTAGTATCGTTCGCCATTTTTGTTCTTTCGTTGCCGAGCTACTAGACGAGGAATCTAATTGCCACACCGTTAAACATTATCATGTCGTAGCTCCTATGATAATAAATCAAACGCAAATAATTGAGCGGCAAATAACGTCCTCGTGTGCTTTCTGCGAACGCCAACGAAAGAGCCAAAATGGCGGGCGATTATATTAAGTATTGATCGAGCCTTAGGCAGCGAATCACAAGACGCACACGTTTAAATGTAGCCGACCTGCAACGTGATTGGCTGCCGGAAATAAGAGCGACGGGACTATAGTATGTTCACTATCCCTGATGGTGTGATTTGAGTTGTCTATTCGAATAATTTGGACGGCGTTTCTGGGATACTGTATGATACATATAAAATTATAAAATTCCTGGTTTACGATTTGGTAACCGGGTGTTTCGTTAATAAATAATTTTGACTAATTTTCATGTTTCAAAAAATGGTGTAATATTAAAAATATGAATACACCATACAAGAATAATACTCTACATATGCATTATGTTTCATTACAGCTTGGCTTCTGATTGCACTCGCTGTGAACGTCCCCATGGTATATGCCGGCAGAGCTATAGCTGGATTCTGTGTTGGAGTTGTATCGCTGTGCTTCCCTGTATACCTTGGAGAAACTCTTCAGCCTGAAGTCAGGGGCATGCTGGGAATTCTACCAACAGCGCTTGGTAATGTAGGTAAGTTATCGATTACCTAAATATGTTGTTTGTTGTTTTCTAATGCCAGGCATTTGACAATAAAGTCATTTGACCTCTTGCACTCCAATATTGTTCAAAGATATGAAAATGGCAAGTTGTAGCCGATTTAAGTGAACACCATATTTTAATGACAACCTAAATATAAAATGCTATATAATATAACATAATATTGTTTTATTTGGAGTTCAGTCTAATTGACATATCACAAGTTTAAAATCAAAGACATTTACGTATGTTAATGATCACTGTGTATTGTGAAAATTAAAGCAAACGTTTTCGCCTTTCGGACATCATCAGGCATTTTTACATACAATATCTTGTACATTTTTTTTTGTCTTTGTTGTGGAATATGTACAAACTGATTAAACACAACTTTTATATAATAATGAAACAACTATTTTATGATTGACTTATGGTGATTAACGATTTAAAATATAAA
The DNA here is from genome assembly GCF_040183065.1 of Periplaneta americana. Lineage (NCBI taxonomy): Eukaryota > Metazoa > Arthropoda > Insecta > Blattodea > Blattidae > Periplaneta > Periplaneta americana. The sequence continues at coordinate 198,268,666 of NC_091119.1, read as the reverse complement.
AATACAGATATAAAATTTAATATATGAGTAGCTTAATATCAGAGACCGACATCTGACCTCAATCGAAATTTAGATTGCTGTGGTTTTTTTATAAAATTCTTCATGCTCTTTCCAGTTATAGTGAAACCATATGCAAACTCTAACACTACATTTATAAAATAAATTGTGTTAAATATTACAAAGAACACTGTGAATTAAAAAATTGCCTCTAGATCAAAACTATGGAGACGACAGATGTCCGTCTTTGATATTAAACTACTCATATAATAAAATTGTGGCTGAACTGTTGGTCTTATGTTTAAATTATAACATTATAAAATTGCAAACATGATAAAATCCATTTGATTTCTCTTTAAACTTCATAACAGCTTCACATTCTACAACAAACACATAAAAAAATGCACAATATATTGTATGTAAAATGCCTGATGATTCCCGAAGGGCGAAAATGTTTGCTTTAATTTTCATAATACACAATGATCATTTACATATATAAATGTCATTGATTTTAAACTTGTGATATGTCAATTAGACTGAACTCTAAATAAAACAATATTATGTTATATTATATTATATTGACTATCTGATTATCTTTTTCTTCATGCTTTCTAAGATAAAATGCTATAGCCTACAACTATCGAGGAAAAATAATGTTGATCGTATAAATTCTGCAATTATTCTAGGATTACATTTACCCCCTACTGCATAGTGTTGCCTTAAAGCAACACATTACTTTTTATTTTCTTATTTTTTCTGTGTGATGTTTATATGCATTCTAACGCTCTGAAGTTAGCAACGAAGAGAGTCGAAGAAAATTTAAGAAGTTGGTATCTCTGAGTCTATGGCGCCAATAAAACAGCTGAACGTTGTTTGAGAAAAAAAAAAACTCGTGCAGTAAAATGAATTATTTACCATCTTGTGGATCACTAATAAACATGTTTGAACTAATTTTTATGATCTAAAAGTATGATTTTATATTTTTCAAGAATAAAAAAGTTGTCATATAGGACTCTATAAAATTTACGCCAAACCAAGAGAAGTAGTTGTGTTCTAATTCTGTAAATGTAATTTTATTATTCCAGGAATTCTCTTATGCTACGCTGCTGGAAAATATCTGAACTGGTCAATGTTGGCAACTTTGGGAGCATGCATTCCTGTTCCCTTCCTCATCTGCATGTTCTTCATCCCAGAGACGCCCAGATGGTATATTTCTAAAAGTAAGTATCAGCGTAACGAATCTTCTTAATATGCACTTAGAATAAGCTGCGATTAAAATATTTTTATGCTCGGCCATGCCGAAATGTAGTAATTATACACCTGGTAGCAGTCCTTTAATGGACCTCATTAAAGTACACCTACTCATTAAAGTTCAGGTGTTCCACCAATCAGAAAACACCATTGTAGCAATATGAAAGCGCAAGTATCGATTATTCTCGGATATGCAATCGAAAGACAACTAGCGAAACGTCACGGAGGCTGGAAATCCAATACTGTCGCAGAAGGTTATGTTCTGTTACTATAATAATTAGCGTTAATTGTAAATAATATTCAAATAAATTCAATTTGTCATCTCGTTTTAATGTCTAAATCAATTTCAAGGTTATATCAAGATTTTATTTTATTTTTTTTTTAATTTTGGTAGGTTATTTTACGACGCTTTATCAACATCTTAGGTTATTTAGCGTCTGAATGAGATGAAGGTGATAATGCCGGTGAAATGAGTCCGGGGTCCATCACCTAAAGTTACCCAGCATTTGCTCATATTGGGTTGAGGGAAAACCCCAGAAAAAACCTCAACCAGGTAACTTGCCCCGACCGGGAATCGAACCCAGGCCGGTTATATCAAGATTAATGTTTATTTTACTCTCTAGATTATATCAAGGTCAATGACATTTCTTTCTCGGAAAAAATCAATACTTTCGCGTCTGCGCACATCTCACAATTTACGAGATATTGCACAAGGTCAGTTCCGCTCCCCAGTCAGATAAGAATAACATGAATACTTATAAATAATTTCAAGTTATAAATATGGTCGAGCATAAAAAGTCGTATGAAACTAGCCTATAATGGTAATTAAGACGCTCGTATGAAAATTATGAAACTCGCTTGCGCTCGTTTCATAAACATACTCGCGTCTTAATTACTATCATTATAGGCTCGTTGCATAATGTACTATTACTTTACTTGAAGTTCATACAGTAGGCTAATTTCGTTCATTTCCTTGCAGATAATGGTAAAGAAGCCAAAAAATCTCTACAATGGTTGCGTGGACAAGATAGTGACATCTCAAATGAGTTGAAAGAAATTGAGAACGTACACAACGAGGCGGAAAAGAATCCCTCCAGTTCATTTGGCGAACTATTTAACAAGAACAACACGAAACCTCTTCTCATCTCCCTTGGACTCATGTTCTTCCAGCAAATGAGTGGCATCAATGCTGTGGTCTTCTATACTGTACAGATTTTTGGGGTAAGAGAACTTTACAACAAATTTTAATTCCCTTCAAATGTAGTGTTTTGGCTTTCTTGTAATAGAACTCCTCATAAATTATCTGCTATCACAATATTCTCTCAGAATTCATTCCCCAGTCTTCAAACAATACAAGAATTTTCTCTCAAACCAAATTATTTCGATGTAAATTGCTCTGTGTATTCTTCATATCCATTAATTACTCACACAAATAGCACCAAAACTTTATCTTCATCATATTCTATCGCCATTCTGAATGTAGAAACATCTAGCATCATAGAAAGGAGATCTTATTTGTTGGATCTGTTCTCAAAAATTGTATTTTCCATGACTGTTCTGGTGAACTAATAGATCCCAAATATAGCTCTGAAATTTTGGTTGTTTCTACATGAATGACATGATGCAAAAATCCAAATCTTTTGCACCACACTGAACACTGTTGAAGTATTAAATTAAACCACTATAAATACTTCCCTCATCACTGAGAAAATCAAATGCTCCACTTGAAAAGGACTTAATCTGTATACAATTAAAAAAATCCATATTTTACTTCAGGAATAAATTCCCATTGATTACTTATAAACAGCAGAAATAACTAAAATGCTCTCTCGATTAATATCACTCAATAAAAGAATTGTATTCCAATGGATACCATCCCATTGTGGAATCCTGGGAAACGAGAATGCGGATGCTTTAGCAAAGAAGGGCAGCACTGCTACTTACAGACCTGTTACTAAATCTACGTATTACTCGTAGAAAAGATTTATTAAATCTACATACTTAAGACTTCAACAAACAAAATTTGATAACACAATCCCAAGGAAAAAAATAGAACTCTCTGCATCATAATCCACAGTTAATTCCCGATTTACCACGAAAATCGTCTGTAGCTGCATTTAGATTGGCAACAGGCCATGATTGCTTGGCCAAACACCTGCATAGAATTGGAATATATCAGTCCCCTAACTGCCCATTGTGCAACTCAAACCAAGAAATCGATTCAGAACACCTCAAAATTTGTGCTTCAGTGGCTGGCCATGATAATATCTTTGAAAAATATTGGAGTGCAAGAGGTCAAATGACTTTATTGTCAAACGCCTGGCATTAGAAAACAACAACAACAACATTTCGCCCAGAATTCCAATGATTGGTGTTCTATTAATATTATGTCATACATCAGTTCATCATTAAAAAAATATATTATATATCAAATAGTCTGTAGTGACAAATAGATAACAAAGGCACATTCTTTCTTCCTATCTTAGCATCCTTTTCTTGTATAACGCTATTTTCATTATCAGTATAGTAGCTAACAACTGTCATTTGTTTGCAGTACGCTGGAAGCACCCTAGATGGTAACACCAGCACAATCATAGTTGGAGTTGTCAACTTCGGATCAACATTCTTGGCAACCATCGTCATAGACCGCTTCGGACGTAAAATCCTGCTGTATATCTCTGGAATAGCTATGATACTCTCCCTCATGGTTCTGGGAACCTTCTTCTACTTGAAGAACTGCACAAGTGCCGATGTCAGTACTTACGGATGGCTCCCACTTGCCAGCTTCGTCATCTATGTTATTGGCTTTTCTTTTGGATTTGGACCAATCCCATGGCTCATGATGGGCGAGATTTTACCAGGTAAGTTAATTTACCATGCATAATAATATTAAATGTAACGAATTTATATACTTACAACAAATACACTTTGACCAAATGACTGTAGTATTCATTTTCTGTGCTGTGGACATAATAGTTCAAATTATGACAAATTTCACTTGTAACTTTTAGTATACAAAAACAGTATGGGCAGCAATTTCTGTGGGTGCATTTACATCTTTTGTAATAATTTTACTATAAACCCATTATTACGGAAACTCTATTAATAACTAGAATACAGATAAGCTGCTAAAAAACAGCCATAATATTGCAAGAAATCAAGGCCAATTTAACAGAGAAATTTTTGAAGTAATCATTGCATGGAAAAATATTTGCCTATCATTCGCTGTTTTTTTTTTTTTTTTTTGGCAACGGAAAGTACAATTTTTTGGTCCAGGAAAAATACTAGTCTTTATTTGCTGACCAAACAGCATATTCATTTTAGCTTTCAATTCTGCAATATATACTAAGCTAGCCAAAGTTTGCATAGCCATCTTTATTGATTTTCACTTGTTTTTCCTCTCTTTTGATTCGAGGCTCGACACACCACAGTCAAACTTGTATTCTAGAGTTTAGAGTAAAAATTAAGTTTTAATAAAAATAGAAACATTTCATTCACAAAAAGACTTGGATTTATTCGTGTGAAATCAATTAATATGAAATTCGAATATGACTTACCATACTGTTTGTTCTTCGGCCATTTCAATGCCAGTTGTCGTTGTCTTACATTTCAAATCAGTAAAGACTACTAAATCTTCTTACTTCTTGGCAAATACTCTATTACATTCAAATTAACACAATTTACGACCAAATAGTCTGCAAGAATTATTATTTCGAGGGATACATTTGCGAAAAGTTCAATAACCCACATAAATAACTTGAATAGCTTTCATTTGTTACATTTCGAAATAAATGTTGCCAAGGAAACAAAGAAAAAACAATCAAGCAGCATGACGATAAAAAAAATCTTCTTACTATTTTATAAATGAAATATTTTTAATTTTTAACTACTGAATAATCCCATTCATAATCATATAAAATTACAACAGAAATTTGGGCACAGATGCATTATAGGGGCCAATCTCCTTATTGGTTGAATGGTATGAATCCTACTATCGATATTTATTGTTATAATCGACATAAAATATGTTGCCAACTTCTCAATTTACAGTCAGTTTGATATTGTTAATTTGTAGCCTACTTCAAAATGGAAATAACGGCAGTAATAGGGGCCAATCTCCTTATTGGTTGACTGGGGTATGAATGCTACTATCGATATTTATTGTTATAATCGACATAAAATATGTTGTCAACTTCTCAATTAACAGTCAGTTTTATATTGTTGACTTGTAGCCTACTTCAAAATGGAAATAACGGCAGTAATAGTCAAAAATATTTTCCCTGGACCAAAAATATAATACAAAGTGACTAAAATTACATCAGTAGTAACAAACTGTTTAAATTTTTTATTTATTTTTTTTAATTTGGTAGCATTTAATGCTTATCGAATATCGAATGCTAAAAACGCTAATCGAATCATTACTTCCGCTGACCTTCTTTTGCGTATAATGTGTGATGGGTAGCCCCTATAATGCATCTGTTCCGAAATTTGTCTTCAGTAATGTATAGAGAGTAAATAAGTGTTTATATTATTATAATTTGTTTCGAAATAATTTGAGAGTTATGCAAACGCCACCGAGATGTAACAAATTTTCTTGTAAAAACTGAATGTGGTACTTTACATAAATTCATATACAAATTTGCATTAGAAAATTAAGTGCAACTCTTTTCCACTCTATATTCATGATTCACTGTTTTATTTTCAGCGAAAGTCCGCGGACCTGCTGCCTCTATTGTCACCGGCTTCAACTGGGCCTGCACATTTGTCGTCACCAAGACATTCACAGACCTCATCAACGGGATGGGTACTCACGGTACATTCTGGATGTTCGGCATCATCTGTCTGATTGGCCTGATCTTCGTCATCTTCTGCGTACCGGAAACGCAAGGAAAGAGTCTGGAAGACATCGAGAAGAAGCTGACGGGACAAGTACGAAGAATGAGCTCCATAGCTAACCTCAGGCCTCTTCCCATGGCAGTTTAATTCTGAAGAGTGGGGGTGGCACCCATGTTGAACTGTACTGAAGGCTGTGACCCTTCAGTTCTCCCATGTTAGGTCTAATGCCTTGTTGACATTTCACACGGGTGAAACATGTCATCATTAGTCTCGTTTCAAGACTGTTTGAAGAATCTCAGAATTTTAACCAAAACGTTTTTAAATGTATTTATAATTCTTATTGCTGGGGGCCTTGTCTCAGCTGACATGACCCAGGAGTTTCGTACTTCATTAGTGATATTGACAAATAGGAATGGAAGAAGATGATATTTCTTACTTCATGTTACAGTGATACTCAAATGTTAATCCTTCCGTCACAACATGTTACATATCATATATATATCAGGGTGATGACGAAACATTATGACGAACTTTGGGGGCGTGTAAAGTGGACCAGGATGAATAGGTGACCTAAATAAAGGCTATAAGTTAACCATCATATAGTTAGTTACCTTTCAATGCAGTTTCCTGGATATAACATTTTTTTAATGTAGAAAATTAAATTTCTCTCAAAAACTAAATAGAGAATGCAATGCCAATTTTACCACACATTTTAAGCACCCCACTCTATGGAAATGTTTATTATTTTTATATCGCTTGAAAAATATGGCCAACATAATTTTTATGCATGACTTTAAGAACAAAGTTCAACCATTTTTTTTACAAACCACAAATGATAACAAAAAACAAATAAAAAATGCCATTATTAAATTATTCAGCTCCATGCTAAGCCATGAAAATAGAGAAAAAAAATCTTTATTCATTCATGTGTAATCTGTTTTATTGGCAAAATATGCAGTTTTGTACTTAATTTTTATGAACCAAAACTGGCAAACCAAAAAAATCTGAAAATTTCAATATCATCTAATCTTAACGAAAAGAATTAGTGGTTAAAATTGCATTGAAATCAGATATATATTGTGGAAATTTGTAGCACATAGGCCTACCCTTAACCCATGTAACGTAATCAGATAAAAAAAAATCAGAATAAGACTAAAACAATCAAACATTCCAAAGATGAATAATAATGGGCAGCTAGCTGTTGAAAAACTGCACCAAACGCCCAAATCTATTCAACAAAATCTCTCATATATTCGATTTCGCAACTCAAACATCAGTTTCTAGTTTTGGATTGCTATTCAGTAACAATCATTTAAGTTATCTTTACTCCCACATACAATCTCCGTAAATTTGTCAAAATGTTTCTCATACACCCTGTATATCGTGACCTCAAAATAAAAAGGTTCTATCTGCCCTTTTTTTTTCCCCTGAAAGTGATTTACCTAATGTTACTAACTAGTCACACTTAGTTCCAATTATCAAATGTTTTCATAAAACAGACTTGTAAATATTGTAACATAATGATCTTTCATGATCAAATAATATATAATATTATAATATATTGTCGGAACCAAATATTACATATATTTTTTATTAGAATTTGTATGGTAGACGAATTTTCACAAGGACATTTTTATCTCCTTTCTTATAGAACAATAATATTAATGTATCATAAGAAAATATTTAATTAAAATGACATGCATCTGTGCTTCACCCATTTATATCAAATATTCCATGAATGTTTTACGTATGCAGCACGAGAATTCATTTTATAGAAAGACTGTTGAAGGAATGGCCTTTATTTATTAACGTTACAAATGTACGAATGTGTTGTTCTGTTCTTCTCTTTCTGAATCTATTAACTGAAAAGTAAAACAACTGAAAATCCAATAACTAACTTCATCTTTCTCAAATTCTTATTTAAATGTGTAACAAGAACTCTTCACAAGTCATTCCAATATGTACGTTATTTATATTCTTTAACTCTGTCGGATTTTAACTTCATCATTTGCGTGTATTTCTGACAAATTAAGAACGTATCAATTTCCCAGCTTTTACAGCTGTTTGTAATGTGATAGAACTGAAATTAACTTTGATATATGTCAAAAATGCTGCTTTCATTTTATGTTACAATAAGATGACTACCTATGTAATATTTAACTGTATATAAGAGGCTACATACGTCATATTTATAGCTGAGTGGTGTGAATGATGATGTGTGAAAGAAATAAATATTTATTAGAGATAGAATATTCATAAAATATTTTTAAGAAAGATGTTTTAGTACCAGTGATTTCACTCATACTGCTAATAAAAGTATGTAGAAAAATAAGTTGAAAAAATATATACAGATAACTTATATTTATGGAAAGTATTTTATTTTACATCTTCCTTACTTATCCAACTATTTTCTGTCCTCTCTCCTGCAACAGTATTCTAAATTATAAATTTCCATTATTAAAAATAAGAACTTCATGTTCTAAAAATCTCTTTAATGTGAAAGAAAGTACCTAGATCCTTAAGTTATGCAAATACAGCAGCGTTTCTCAAACTATGGTCCGCGGACCATCTGTGTTCCTCGAGTTCTGTCCTTGTGGTCCTTCAAAAAAGACAGAAGAAAAAACAAAATTCAAACGAATTGTGTATCACACTATACTTACTTACTTACTGGCTTTTAAGGAACCTGGAGGTTCATTGCCGCCCTCACATAAGCCCACCATTGGTCCCTATCCTGAGCAAGATTAATCCGGTCTCTATCATCATATCTCACCTCCCTCAAATCCATTTTAATATTATCTTCCCATCTACGTCTCGGCCTCCCTAAAGGTCTTTTTCCCTCCGGCCTCCCAACTAACACTCTATATGCATTTCTGGATTCGCCCATATGTGCTACATGCCCTGCCCATCTCAAACGTCTGGATTTAATGTTCCTAATTATGTCAGGTGAAGTATACAATGCGTGCAGCTCTGCGTTGTGTAACTTTCTCCATTCTCCTGTAACTTCATCCCGCTTAGCCCCAAATATTTTCCTAAGCACCTTATTCTCAAACACCCTTAACCTATGTTCCTCTCTCAAAGTGAGAGTCCAAGTTTCACAACCATACAGAACAACCGGTAATATAACTGTTCTATAAATTCTAACTTTCAGATTTTTTGACAGAAGACTGGATGATAAAAGCTTCTCAACCGAATAATAACAGGCATTTCCCATATTTATTCTGTGTTTAATTTCTTCCCGAGTATCATTTATATTTGTTACTGTTGCTCCCAGATATTTGAACTTCTCCACCTCTTCAAAAGATAAATTTCCAATTTTTATACTTCCATGTCGTACAATATTCTCGTCACGAGACATAATCATACACTTTGTCTTTTCGGGATTTACTTCCAAACCTCTCTCTTTACTTGCTTCCAGTAAAATTCCCGTGTTTTCCCTAATCGTTTGTGGATTTTCTCCTAACATATTCACGTCATGTGTATCACACTATAGCTGAAAATCTCAGACTTTGGAAATTACACATGGCAATCACCTTTCACTCTTTCTCTCATTACTAATTTTTTATGAAATTTCTTACCGTATCCGTCCACCCACTTCCCACTCTACTCTCAACAACAAAAGAGGGATTTAAAGCACTATGAACATGGCGTTTCTCGCCATCTTTTCCCTGCATATCTGGTGCCGAGCCTGTAACCCAGCCAAGGACCAGCCGAGTTCATAACAGAGGACCAAAGTACCGAATCTTTTCATGTATTGATGACTTTCTTAATAGTTTTGCCGACACCCAGTCTGCACATTGAAATGGGCACGTACTGTACGTCGTACACCAATAATAGAACGTGCCAAATTGCATCTTTACTTGTTGAAAATCGGGCATAGTTTCTGCATTAACTTTTTTATTTGTTTTTCCAGAAGACGATATAAAAAATTTAGACTCCGCCTATTTTAAAATCCGACAGGTTTACTTTTTACCCTTGCGTGTTTTGTCTTTAAGTGCCGTTTCAATTTCGTGGGTTTCATACACCCGTTTCAAAGCACTTCGTAACAAACAACGCACTGAGGTTTTGGTTCACTCTTATTGCCACACCTAGTAAATCTATGTTCCAGATAACTCTTGTCATATTTACGAAAGTATTTTTTCTTTGAATAGCTACCACTAGGACTAGATATTTCTTTAATGGCACTATAATATATTTCTTCACACACACAGCTTCTGAACTATTAGCAACGCCTAAATGAAGCATATCATCATGTTCTTTTCTTTTCAAAGATCCGGATCAGAGCCAGTTGTCCATTATTTATAATGGGCACTATTTAACAGAGACATGGACAACTACTAGCGTAAGAAGGATTTCAAACAACTAACTGCTAACAGGCAAGCGATGAATCAACAATGCACAGAATTTGTTATAAGTTACTTGTGATTGGCTAAAAAAAATATAATTACAAAAGTATTATAATTAATTCATTCCATTTTGAAATATAAGTATATTGATATTAAAATATGCTACGTAAATGATAAATTTGCTTTCGAAGGGAACAAGAGTAAGGTGGTCCGCGGAATTGTTCTGACTTAAAAAAGTGGTCCCCATTTCAAAAACGTTTGAGAAACGCTGAAATACAGTATATCCAAAAATATATACAGTCAACTCTGGATACAGCGAACTCGGTTATAGTGAACATTCAGCTATAGTGAACCTAAATTGTTGGTCCCGACCTGCATACATAAAAAGTATGTTAATATTTCCGTTTATGGTGAACCTAAAAGTAGTACTTCCCCAAGAAAATGTAATTTTAAAATGGCCACAATGGTCATTTAGGAAACCCTTTCTCCTCGAAACTTCCAAGAATATGTTCAGAACAAAATCTCAAACCTTCTACTTCTTAAGTGCATTGAAAGACAAAGGATTCGTTCAGCTTCCTGGACAGCTTGAAACATGTTAAAGAGAATAGTGGTCCTCGAGATTTGCCCTTGTAGTCCTTCAAAAAGGACAGGAGAAAAAATAAAATTCAAACGAATTGTGTATCACATTATATATTATTATATATTTCAGAATTTGGAAATGACACATGGCAATTACATTTATCTTTTTCTCCCAGTACTGACATTTTATGAAATTTATTACCCTACCCGTCTACCGACTTCCCACTCTACTGTCAGCAACAGAAGAGGGATTTAAAGCACTATGAACGTGGTGTTTCTCGCCATGTTTTCCCTGCACATCAGCTGATGACATGTGGCTAAGTACATTGGCATAACTTTCAGATGTATTCTCAAAACTAAACGAACTAAATCTCTCTCTATAAGGTAATTCTTTGACTGTTCTCAATGTGCATGAGAAAATAAAGGTGTTTGTGAGGAAACTTGGTTTGTGGGTCAGTTCCATAAAACAGAGGATTTTTTCACTATTTCCAACGCTAGAGTCTTTTTTGGTTGAAAATGATTCCATTATTGGAAAAGAATTATGCAATGACATATATTTGCATCTCGAAAGTCTGAGGTCACAATTTGAAACTTATTTTCCAAGTAAATATGACGAAATTTCATGGGTTTGTGAGCACTTTCATTGCGATATTGAAACTAACGAACTTTCACTGAGTGAAAGAGAACAGTTAATTGAACTCTCGAATGACACTGGACTTAAAATTAAATTCCAAGCGGAAGGTATGGTTAATTTCTGGGCCTCATCACAAGTGAAAAGAGGATATAGTGAACTGTACAATGGTGCTTTGAAGATTATAATTCAGTTTGCTTATACGTATCTGTGTGAGAAAGGGTTTTCATCACTAACTCTAATAAAAACAAAGTAGGCTACCGAAATCGACTCGATGTATGTGACGATCTCCGACTTAAGCTTACCAGCATACGTCCAAATATAGAACAACTGAGCGTAATCGGCAAGCTCATCCATCTCATTAATGTGAGTACCAACATTTATTTATTTCAACGCCAATAGATTCTATGAGATTCCTCACTAGTATTAACAGCATCAAAATGACAATACAAGAAAAAGCACTGATTCAATATGAAAAACTTGTCAGATTATCAGGTAACAATTGGCATCTATACAGTCCTCTCTGTAGATTGAAAACTCAAAGTTTCATATCCATTGTTCAAGAATTAAAACAGAAAATCAATATCCCGAATTTAAAAGAAAACTTACAAATTAAACCAAACCCTTTAACTCTATTAAATATAGAATATAATCTAAATTTAACAGAAGAAATACTGAAATCAGAAGTAAACACTGAAATGCTGAAACAATTGTCTTTAGAGACAATTAATATTAGGTACCCTCCACAAAACTGGCTTCATTTATACACCGACGGATCCTTGATCTCCAGAGAACAAGGTGCCGGTGCAGGTGTTACGTGCTGTCTCTTCTCACTTTATAGATCACTTGGATATGGAACAACAAGTTTTGATGGTGAAATCATTGCAATAAATGAATGTCTCAGGAATCTTCTATGCCACATCAATAAATTTAGGAATGCAGTTATATTGTCAGACTCCAAAGCAGCTATTCTATCAATCGTCTCTAAACACACACCTTCATCTCAAACAGCAGAAATAACTAAAATGCTCTCCCAATTATTATCACTCAATAAAAGAATTGTATTCCAATGGATACCATCCCATTGTGGAATCCTGGGAAACGAGAATGCGGATGCTTTAGCAAAGAAGGGTAGCACTGCTACTTACAGACCTGTTACTAAATGTACGTATTAGTCTGTGAAGAGATTTATTAAATCTACATACTTAGACTTCAACAAACAAAATTTGATAACACAATCCCAAGGGAAAAAATGGAACTCTCTGCATCATAATCCACAGTTAATTCCCGATTTACCACGAAAATCGTCTGTAGCTGCATTTAGATTGGTAACAGGCCATGATTGTTTGGCCAAACACCTGCATAGAATTGGAATATATCAGTCCCCTAACTGCCCATTGTGCAACTCAAACCAAGAAATGGATTCGGAACACCTCAAAATCAGTGCTTCAGTGGCTAGTCATGATAATATCTTTGAAAAATATTGGAGTGCAAGAGGTCAAATGACTTTATTGTCAAACGCCTGGCATTAGAAAACAAGAACAACATTTATTTATTTTATTTAGTTAATAAGTTATAATCTTGATTTATTAAAAAATGAAAACGAATTTTCTTCTATTAACATTAACTTAATTAGTTAATACTAATATAAAATTAATTGAATTAAATTAATTTAATTAATTAATTGTTTTAAAATATAAGTATACTGGTATTAAAATATGCTACAAAAATGATAAATTTGCTTTCGAAGAGAATAAGAGTAAGGTGGTCAGCGGAACTATTCTGACTTAAAAAGTGGTTCCCACTTCAAAAAAGGTTGAGAAACGCTGCTGGTGTACGCAGTGAGGGATAAAGGAAGGATTAGTTCTGGTTCCTTTGAAAGAGGTTATTAGAAGAATAGGAAGAGAAAGTGTTTTCTTTTGTAAAAGGGAGTACAGTGATCATCAAAGGATAAGTATAAGAAAGATTACAGTATAATGGTCCTCAACCCTTCCTCCCGCATCTTTGTAAAAGTAAACCTGAGGAAATTCCAAGGCTGAGTACACAGTAGCATACCTCTAGTGGGAAGAGGTGCGAAATCGGTCAGTGCCTACTACCTACATGGCCAGATTAGATTCAAGTTTCGAACTGTGAACATCAGGATACCAGAGCGTAAAGTGTTTAAGTTGGAAGATACAGCGAACATTAGTACTGATATTGAACGTGGTATGTCCCAGATGGGCATTAATACTGTATGTATAGCAACGTCAGTAGTATAAAAACAGACACTTCGGTTTTAGTGAACCTCGGATATAGTGAACAAAATATGCTGGTCCGCAGAGGTTCACTATAAATGGAGTTGACTGTGATTGAAAATTTGCAAAATTCAGCATTGCACCTACTGTCGGTGACTCAGAAGACGAGAGTGGACTGAGGAGCAAAGGATGTGAACAGATAACGTACGACAACACGTGCAATATTTGTACTGCAGTAAGCGGAAACATTAGGTCTCCTTCTGTTCAACTTAGCTTTAATTTCCATACGCATTGTTACTCATGTTTCCTGCACGAGTAATAACCTGGCTACTGGGATGCTTATCTGAGCGATGTTTATAATAATCAACAGCGATAGTCAAGAAGATCACATTCTTTCCGCTCGTCTTCTCCTGAGTAACGGACAGTACATAACCTTACATAAAGGTACCAACGACTATGGATTTCCATAATTCTTGCGAGAATCCTTATACAGAGTGGTCTATGACATTCTCTACAGCACTCGGCGGCAAGCGGGCCCGGTGTCAGCAGTTGTCATTCCTGGTGAACGGATCCGCTATAGTCGCTAGAGTCAGCTATTAAAATTACAATGTTATCATTAGTTTTGTCTTCACCATTGACGTAGTATAGAAACATTAATCATCGTGAATGTTCTTATACATCAGCATTTAATTCACTTAATATTTCATCTTATATCCCTAACAAAGATCAGTGTTGTGTATATACTGCATGTAAGAATAGTGCAGTAGCAGAGAAATTAAACCTACAACGAAGTTATAATAGACATATAAAGAAGAAGCAACATCAAGGGCTACAAAGACTAAAGATATTGATCTTGGAATGTAGGCTTTCACGGCTGGCGTTGTTAGGATGAGGGCCGTGGTCTGTCGGTGTTACAACCAAACGTTTCGTCCACTACTCCAGTGGACATCTTCTGAAGATGTCCACTGGAGTAGTGGACGAAACGTTTGGTTGTAACACCGACAGGCCGTTGAAGATGTCCACTGGAGTAGTGGACGAAACGTTTGGTTGTAACACCGACAGGCCGTTGAAGATGTCCACCGGAGTAGTGGACGAAACGTTTGATTGTAACACTGACAGACCACGGCCCTCTAGCCCGGAAAATGTGCATCCTAAAGATATTGAATCAGAAAACAGGATCCAAGCAAAGTTGTATGCTGCTTTGATCTTCAGGCAGTTCTTTCTTCACCTTGTGATGAGTATTCCTCTTAATATTATAAAAGAAAACTGTCCCGTTACAATCTTACAAAATATGTTTTTTTTTTTTTTCATATCCCCCTTTTTATTCAGTATGCTCCATTGCAGTAATGCAATACTACACACATTTGTTGCTACACTGTTTTTACATTCTGTCTGAACTTAAAACAAAACTAATAGTAAACTATTTACAATATTTACAAGGATGTAAAGTCAGCTGATTGAATAGAGTTTATGAATTATTTAAAATTATTAATACTCATACTATTTTAACCGGAGTAGTATCTTCACTATTTACAATATAATACACTACCGTGAAGTCTTTTGACTTAATAAAGGTCGTGAATTGCTTATAATTATTTTAACATATCTAACTTGAATACTAATACTAATACTAATACTAATTTTAAGTAGAGCAGTATTTTCACTATTTTCAATATTTACAGTGCTGTGAAATCTATTGATTGAACAAAGTTTCTGAATTCCTTATAGTGTTTTAACAATAGTTTCTCATGTGACACTGGCCATCTATCTTGATTTCTAAATATTCCCTTCTTCAGTATATCTCTTTGTTTATTCAATTTGACACACAAATATATTAGGTGATCTACCGTTTGTGCATCTTGAAGGCATGAACACGTTGAGTCGTCTTTGATCTCGAAACGGTGTGTATGTATGTATTTATTCACACTGCAAATGGGTATATACCCAGTGGCAGTGGTAACTAATTACACTCAATAATGACAATCAATAATAAGCACAACTAATAAAAAACAATAATAATAATAATAATAATAATAATAATAATAATAATAATAATAATAAGTAGCATCCTAAATTATATAAAGCATGATCACTTAAAATAACATTTAAAGTAAATCTAATTTGTATCTTAACCCTAAGTTCGAACTAAGACCCACAAGTGTGATAGGTACATACCTGCACAAGTACCTTTCGGCACTACACTTATTTTGCTGTCAACTCACTCACTGCACTGATTCTATCCTGATTTCACTAACACTTCAAAACCATTTCACTGTTCAAATACTTTGCACAGCCACTTCACTGACACAAACACACTTCACTTACACAATAGACTTCACTGACACTACACATTTCACTGACACAATACACTTCCTCACTGATAGAACATTTCAAATAACAAGATATCAATTACACCCTTTAAATAGTGTGTATAATATACTACCGTCTATTAGTAAAGTCCTTAAGCCTATTTTTAAATACATTTTTGGTTATTGGTAAAGCCTTTAGTAAGTCTGCAGGTAAAGCATTCCAGTCTCTGATAGTACGATTGAGAAAAGAAAACTTTCCAGTGTCCGTCCTCTGTCTTCTTTCCCTCAATTTATATGAAATCGGAAACAACCGGACCATTGTTATTTTTGGCATGAGGGCTTGGCCAAAAGAGGTTCAAATGAGATTGGCACATGCCTCTATAATTTCTTATTTCTTTGCCCAGCACAGTAACAAACCAGGTAACTTTGTTTTCAGACAATTGTGTTGGACAAAACAAGAACAAATTCATTGCCTCATTACTTCTGTACTGCCTATGTTAATGTCATAACTAGGGAGCAGATGTTGATGAAAAGTCATCATCTTATTTTTCACATTAGGACAATGCCTATTAATACAGAAATCCTTTCTATGTTAATATCGACGTAAAAAATAATTTCTTATATTGCATTTTTTGATGTGTTTGAACTAATAGGTCATTTTTATATTTTTTAGGCATTTTTTGGTCATTTTTAATACTTTGAAGAACTTTTAGATCATTTCAAATGCATTTTACTTTCTTCTTTACCAATCGGTCTGTTAAATAATTTTATAAGCAAATAGGTCGGTAGTAATTACCTACTGAATAAGTGAATAATAGTGAAGTTTGAATTTTATAGTTTGGAACAGACTCTAAAGTCCATCCCTCATTCCACTGAAGGCTTCACACAACGGAAGTGATATAAAATGCTTGACATCTTAGTTTAAGTGAAGGCTTTGATCACTACTGTTCTTTTGTCGGTACGAGGGTGTCTTTAGAATTTATGTTTGGAAGGGGGGAGCCTTTCACTGTGTTCTGGACAGGACGTTGTGTCCTCAACATGGTTCAGAAGGGATGTCTACTGTAGTAGACAGTATTTTTAACACAAAGATTGCAAGAATGCACGCTGCGCCCACAATTTGTTTTGTCATTCACATTCCTTCATCTGGAAGATCTGGTAACAAAAGTGAAGCGCGGAAGGAGGAGACGGAGAATGAAGGCACTGACATGGACCACTCCTGATTGAAACACATTGTAAACTCTCGTTAAAATCTATAGTTTTCCCTTAAAAACTTCATTTTGTTGCATGTTCTTTTCCATTCCATGTATAATGGGTCCCTATCACCACGGCATGGCGCGTCCTCAGGTTGCGGATAGAGGAGATGGCCTCCAGATATGGAGGGTAGCTGCGAATATATTGAATAAGCAGTCGTGGACAGCCGATAAGGGGTGGTCCTCCAGCTTGGGGGTTGGGCGAAGGGCTAACAACCCATCACCGTAAAAAAACAGCTTGTTACGAATCCCTACAATAAGCTTCAGAATAGGACTAAACTTGCACAGGATAGGGACCAATGGCGGGCTTATGTGAGGGCGGCAATGAACCTTCGGGTTCCTTAAAAGCCAGTAAGTAAGTAAGTAAGTTCTTTTCCATTATCTTAGCTAAATTCCAGGAAGTTGCCTCCTCTCTCCGAGACTTGCAGGGTCGTCATTGAAACAAGGTGACTAATTTTTAAGAAGTTGTGGTGCGTGTACAGTGAATAATATCTAAATGTCATTTTATTTTCATTTTATGTCATTTCTCCATTAATTTAAGGGCATTTTAATGATCATTTTAAGTAGATTTTTAGGTCATCAACATCCGCCTCCTAGTCATAACACAGAAAGTTTTAATCACAAGTCATACCTAGAATGAGAATGACTCTATGCATTCTACTATTGAATGGGGGAGGATTAGAGTTCTTAAAGGAGGACCTATATTACTGCCAAAGCAATGGGTACCAGTACTGAAATTGGCCAAGACAAAACGCAATATGTACAAAGACAATGAACTAGATACACCAGGTATCTTAGATTTGGAAGACTTAACATAACAAATGGGAAATAATTTTTCCAGAAATGAAATGGTGATAATGTAAACTAGTCTACTATGAAGATTGTGGAGGATCCTTTCGCCATCTTCTATAAACACTCCTTTGAACGAGATGATATCGAAAAAATAGGTATTCGACAAAGAAGGAAGGGCAAGTTTTCTCTAGCAATAACAAAGCCAGTATTTTCTTCGCCTCCAGGGATAGAGTTGGGGAGTAATTTTGCCTGATCTGTGTGAAAGTTTGAAAGTTTCCAATGGTGTTGAAGAATCAATCTTCTTAATGTATCCAGCTGTTTGCTGACAACATAAAGTCCACTGTAGTCTATTCAGTTGTTTTTCACGAGAAATGAGGGGTATTTTGATCGGTGTTCATTATAGATGCCTGTTGCTAGTAGCCAGAGTTGGGGTGTAGCCAATATATACTGCAGGGCTGTGTCTTCTGCAACTGGTACTGATGATTTTAATTTACTTCTTTTGTGGTTTATGGATGGACAGTATAGAAGAATGTGTTCCAGATCTTCATCATGATTATTACACCAGACAAGTAGGATTATCAGAAATGTGAAATCGGTGTAGGTACAATTGAGTGGCAATGTGACCTGTTCTGGCTCTTGTTAAAAATGTTTGAACATGTCTGGACAAGTTTTTGTACATTTCCAGGTCATTTGGTTTCTTTTGTACAGACTAAAATTTTTCCTTTGTCAGAAGAGAGCCAATTGTTGATCCATAGGTTTGTAAAATGAGACTTTACTGAAGCAAAAGCACTGGATAGATATATCACTTGAAGAGGTATTGGTTGCAAATATGTTGCCTGTTTTGCAATATTATCGACTTCCTCGTTTCCAGGTATACCACAATGACTAGGTATCCATTGAAATGGTGTAGAAGAAAATAATGCTACATTTGAATAACAACGAAACATGCTTTTTCTCACTCCATGATGCAATTTATTTCTTATTATTGTTGTAGTCATCCTGGTTGGTGTAATTTATTGATTTATTTTCATTCTTGTAGTCATCCCGATACCAACCAATATCATTTTGTGTTTCTAAATCTACATTTGATATATTGTTCCATGGTATTATCTAAATTTATTACATAGTCATGTAAGGAAAAACCTGTTGCAAGTAATAATATATTATGGAATACAGTTATATCTGAGAAGTTTTGTCTGGATATTTTAATGCGAAACTGTTACAACTAAAAAAAAAAATGTCACATACAAGTTACATAAAACAAATATCGACAAAATTAATATTTTAATAAACTCTTATAACAATAATGAATCATGATTCTGTGATGTACCATCTACACTGGAAAACTTTAAATGGCTCTACTGAAAAATCTCTATTTTTGAGTTGTATTTTTTTTTTTTATTTTATTGGGTTATTTTACGACGCTGTATCAACATCTAGGTTATTTAGCGTCTGAATGAGATGAAGGTGATAATGCCAGTGAAATGAGTCCGGGGTCCAGCACCGAAAGTTACCCAGCATTTGCTCGTATTGGGTTGAGGGAAAACCCCGGAAAAAACCTCAACCAGGTAACTTGCCCCGACCGGGATTCGAACCCGGGTCACCTGGTTTCGCGGCCAGACGTTTTGAGTTGTAACAGTCCCGATTTTCCTCCCTTATTTTTTTTTCACAATATAAGAGCTTTATTTCTAACATTTAATTTTGCCGTGAATAAAGATGATTTACATGATGAATTTTGTCGTTCCAGAGATGCATTAAAATATGCAGTCTCTATACAAGGTAAACACTTGGCAGAAATGTTTTCAATGCTGACCAGGTTAAAATAAAAAAATGTTAATACTGGAAATTTGGAAAAACTGATGAATTTTGTTCCAAGCTTATCAGGTAGTAATGCTGACAGAGAGAGAGAGAGAGAGAGAGAGAGAGAGAGAGAGAGAGTGTGTGTGTGTTTTCTCTCATGAACAATAACTGAACAGAGTTTGAAACAGGAGCGAGACACATCTAATCAACTGAAAATTACAAATCGCACTCAACTACAATTACTCATGCAGAGAACTTTTTCAATTTGTAAAAAGATGATGATTGAAAACCATTACGCGAAGCAAAATCTATCTGGAACTACGGTACTCTTAATTTAAGCTTATCTGTCAAAGTGTATAGAATAACGCTGTTGTTTTTCTTTCTTTTGAATAATTTGTCAATTTCTTAGTCTCCCGTATTTTCTTTAAAAAAAAAAGTTTGCAACCCTAATAGCACAGAACTTGCGATTAGTTTTTCATATGAAATAAAACGAAGTAGAATTTTATTAATAAACTAGCCATAGTGGAAAGACTGGATGAAGAAAGAATGAAGCTAAAACTGATCAGAAAGAGGAAAAGGAATTGGCTGGGTCATTGGTTCAGAAGAAACTGCCTACTGAAGGATGCACTGGAAGGAATGGTGAACGGGAGAAGAGTTCGGGGCAGAAGAACATATCAGATGATAGACGACATTAAGATATATGGATCATATGCGGAGACAAAAAGGAAGGCAGAAAATAGGAAATTGGAGAATGCTGGAGAGAATTTGCAGTGAAGGACTTGCCTTTGGGCAGAACATTATGAATGAATGAAGCGTATTTAATTTTAGTGATGCTTATTCTTTCCGTGAAAAATGCCATGTTAGTAATTTAAATTAGCTACAATCTATCTCCTATATTAATGTTAATACTGGACTCCATCTTTGTTGCCGCATTCCAAAAACTTCAATTGTTGTCGGACTATTGATACTACAGACTACATTTACAGCATGACCTAGCTTCAACATATCATATTTCCGGCCTGTATTTTGCTTATTACAGTTGTAAGATGTTCCTAACAAAATGTGGTAGGTAGACATAGATGTGATATTTATAAACTTTCTTTTTTCCAGACAAGAGATATAGCCTATTTGCGATGTCATTGAACTTATGTCTATATTACAATATAGGCCTAGATGGGAGAAAAAGAATTGAGTCTAGTACAGTAAGTAAAATTATAAAATAGCATTCTACAACTCAGTAACAAGGATGAGAATAGTACCAAAGATAACAACATAGTCTACAAAAGTAATTAATGAGTACATAATGACATAGGCTATACTACGCAGTGTAGATAACATTGCCGAGACACTAACAGTAATTAACTTATATTCTGCCTACGTGTCAGTTTCAACATTTGCAATTACTTTTTAAATTAGTTCATATTGCCAAACAAATTCGTGTCTTTTGAATGCTACCATGAAACACCTAACGTCATCATAAGAAACTAATTCGAAGTATTTAAAAAATGTTTATACTAGAAAATCAGCATAAAACAAGCTCGTGGTATCATATTATGCGTGACATACGAAAATCTGTTCAATTAATTAAATAATATTAATATAATTTTCACACTCATGTGAAACCCAACTTCAATTTCTAATTTTACGCGCCTCTAATACGTAAAACAAACATAACCTTAAAAAGTAACATATTTATCTTGACAAAAACATTACATACCCATTACTTGAACTCTGCAGATTGCACAGGTGTCACATTCCACATCCCAGCTCCACATGGCAACTGCATTCCACTTCTTCAACGTGAACATCTTGTCAGATTTCTGAGATTCTGCATCTCCACGATCCACATTATCTCCGTCATCAGCCATCTTCATTCTCCTTGCCACACGTTACAGAATAACCAACTTCTCGTAATAGTATAAAATTACCTAGGTAGGTAATCAGATTTCCTTCCGCAATGATGAGCGGGAAGGAATAGTTTTAGTTTTAGAAATGGAGTTGACGTTAAAATGGATCATTGAGTTCGATGCCTTTTGTTGCCGTTTTTTTAACGTGCATTTTTCCTTCCTTTTTAAACGAAAACTAGTCGTGTCCCCCATCTTGTCTCTCTGTTCTTGAGGTATATTTTATACCGGGACTAAAAAAAAAAATTAACTAATCACTTCATTAATTCATCATTCACTCCTTTTTAAAGGAATTTTAAACCTCTTCACTTCTTTTACTTGTTAGGAGAGAGGGAGGGAATATCCCGCACTACGACCTGAGGTCTATTGTACATCCCCTGATATGGGATGAGTTGCATGCCCACCGATCCTCTACACGCACCGACCTAACTACTTGATCCCCTTAACGACCGGTCCCTACAGTCAACAGAGTCCAACCCCCCCCCCTTCCAAAGCTTCCTTAACAGTCCGAAGCGGAAGTCCTCCCCAAGAAGGTCTGCCCTGGGTTTCATTGAAGAAGCTATCCATCATCGCATGAATACAATCCACACAGGTCGGTCGAGAGAGCCAGCAGCTTCAGAGGGCCGCCTGTAAAGCGATCTGAAAACCAGAAGAATTAACAAAATGATGAATGAAAGGATGATGGGGAGGAAAGGAAGTGGCGAAGATGAGTGGGGTTCCAATCGCCTGATAAAGTTACTTGATATTCATCCATAGGAGTGAGGGAAAAACCCCGAAAAAAAAACAGTTTATCCCTACTACCGCGACTATGCAGAATGGAAGCTCTCATTATAGTCGTCTGTCTGTTCATAGCTTTCAGATGTTCCTCATCCTCGTTCTGGCTGTTTCCTGGTCTGCCATTTCTGAATTCTAAATCATGCCCTTCTCATTTTCCGGGTCATAACAGTGTATTGTCCCATATTGTAGTATTTACTGTAGTGCACTTTTTAATTTCCATAGTTTTTAATACAGTGACTTTGTTTGAATCAAATACCATTTTAAAAACCTCTCGACGAATAATTGGTTCTTGTGACAAAAGTAAAATTTTACAAGATATATATAGTATCAAGATGGGGAATAAAAAAAAAAAAAAAAAAACTTACTACACCATATTAATACGGTTCCGGACAATTGGCCACAGAAAATTGGTAACTGGGACAACTGGCCACAGAAAATAGTTAATAGGGGCAATTCGCCACAGATAGACAATTTGCCACACCATCCATTATCCAAAAATGGGACAGTAACAATTTATTTAAATGTGAATTAGTGGCAAATATGATTAGTTTCACGTTGTTCTCCGGTTCAAAATACAACCACCACCTTCCTCCTTGTACAGTCTTAATGTTTCTGTCGGCTATAACGTTCAGTTCGTCAATATTCCTTGATTCAGATAGTAGGTGCAGCTTACTGGCACGGCGCACATTTTTTTTAATAGATGGTTTCTTCGGTGGAATCACATTGGCTTCGCTTGCAATACGCTGTAACTCATTTTGAATAATGACAGACTTGGATCTCGGGAAGTCCTCGCCCTTGCCTTCATGTTCTCTACACATTCCTTTGCCTTAATCCTTCCCCAGTCTGCAGAATGATTCTTGTGTTCAGACGGTTCTTTGACGACACTGCTTCCATCTTCTGATAACGTGACTGTTGCATTACACCCGCCACGCATGTCAAAGCGTCAAACAACGCCATTCTTATTTTCTCTAAGTCTCGTGTACATGTAGCCAAGATAATATATATTATTTGTCAGACAGAGCCTCTTTCTGATTTTGTGAAGCGAATTTCTTCCGCCACAGTTCCTATTTAGTTTACAGCTTCTAGATTTGTCTTCTGTTACCATAGAAATATATTATAAATTGTTGCTAATTTGAGTATTGCCTTGACTTTTGTCTCTGATACAAATTTCAATTATATGGCGAGTTGTCTCTGTGGTCAATTTTCAGTCACACAGTTTATACTTACACTGATTTCACCTTCTGATAGTCCAGTCTGTCTATGGTGTAATTTGTGAAAGCAGCAATGAACCTTCAGGTTCTCTAAATGTCATTTGTAATTAAGTAAGAATATGTCATGCATTGAGTTTATATCGTCTTGAGGACCCTATTGACAACTTTGGGTATGTTTGTAAGGTAAATCACAACTCGCACTTTGATACACTTCCACATGTGCCATATAAAACCAGACCTCGTCCCAGTGATTATCACATTATGGACGACTCAAAGAGGCAATGGGTGAAAAGACATTTCGTAAGTGCTGGAGGAATGTTCAGGAGACAATGTAGAAAAATGATACTCTTGTGTTACACTTTGATTCAATAAATTAAATTTAAAAAAATATAAATAATTGATTAAATGGCGATCTTACAGCTGTTTCGGTCCTTTTCACACCATCGTCAGAGCCTACTATATCTCGGCGTCATCTCGAACTTCGCTGCCTGTTGTGTGGGTGCGTTTGATTGTTGAAAAGTGTTGAAATGTGGTGTCAAATAGTGTGTGTGTTCTGAAATTGATCTGTGTGTTGAGAATTTGATCAGGGTGTGTTTTGGTGTGTCTGTATATTTCATATTGTTCTAGTGTGTTGAGTTTTTGGTTTTTTGTTTGTATGTGTAGGATTTCCATGTCTGTATTTATGTTATTGTATGTGTGGTTAGCATTAGTTATGTGTTCGGCATATGTAGATGTATTGTGTCCTCTAGTTATTGCTTTAATGTGTTCTTTGTATCGAGTTTGGAAATGATCTGCCTGTCTGTCCAATGTAGAAACTGTCGCAATTATTGCATTGAGTTTGTATACGCCTGTGTGGTTGTATTTATTTGTTTGTGTGTTGAGATGTCTTTGTAGTGTGTTTTCTGTTCTGTATGCTATGTTGTATTTCTGTTTTCTGAATGAGGATGCGATCTTGTGTGTGTTTTTGTTTTCGTATGTTAGTGTGATGTATTTCTTGTGTTCTTGTGTTTGTGTTATGTTTTGTGTGTTTTTGTGTTTGTTGAGTTTTTGTTTGTCTTCCTTATGATGTTGTCTATTATGTTTGGGTTGTAACCATTTTCTTGTACCATGTATTTGATTGTGTTCACTTCTTCACTATTTGACACCACATTTCAACAATTTTTAACAATCGAACACACCCACACAACAGGCAGCGAAGTTCGAGATGACGCCGAGATCTAGTAGGCTCTGAGGATGGTGTGAAAAGCACCGAAACAGCTGTAAGCCGCACATTCTTACACAATTAACACGAGTAAGATAGCCATTTAATCAATTATTTATATTCAAGTGTTAAAAGTTGTGTACGAAAGATTCAACATGGATAAAAAAAATATTTAAGGTTTTCATTTGACTCACACTTGTACATTACATTACAAATTAAAATAGATGTTTTATAACACACAATGTACACTTTTTCTTTACTTCGGACATGGGTCTTGGGTTTTATTTTCAATAAATAAACACAACAGATGTATTTGGAACATGTATTTATATATATAACATATTGACATTCAAAAAAATGTACATTTGGAATGAGACACATGACTTATGTCTTAGTGTACCTTCATTATCTACTTGAAATAAAGAACACATGGCATGAAATGGCTAAGAATCATCTACCCTAATCAGTTGCAAGTATGTTTTTGTTTTTTAATATTTTCTGTTCCAACAATGAAAACAAAAGGGAAGCTTATCTACAGAAAATTACAATACTGAAGAGGCCCTCATGAACCAACCACTCAGACATGTTCACCGGAAATCTCTTTTAAGATTTATAGAACAGTTCATTAATCGATACTGAAAGAAGGAATGGACAAAGACTTTATCAACTAAGCAAGTAATACTGAATAGTTTAGTTAATACAAGGAAAATAAATTAAGTACAAATACAAAGAAATGCACATATACTTCAATGAGAAAATGCTATGTTTTATCAGTGGCGTAACACCCTTGCAATAAAATCCAGTGGAACACCGTGCATCAACTGCCTGCCATACACAACATTTCAAGTCCTGTGAGCATAATAAAAAATATTTCCATATTTCCACTCCCTCCCCTAAAAAAATTTAAAATAAATTAAAAAATTAATCTACTACGACTTCTTGGACCAACAGTTTACTGCAAAACACTTCAGAAAAGTCAATTTCTTACCTAGAAGTAATTAATTTCCTTTATTACATTTTTTTAAATAATATGCAAGCAAAGAATGCAGCCCATGAAGTCATAGTTTGAGTAACTATAACATGATATTGCAATTGTCAATAAATATGTATAAAAGAACTTGTAACAAAGATCTCTGAAAAAAAAAAAAGAAAATAGTATCAAGAATGCCATATAAACTGCTATAGTGCAATTAAAACAACTGATTTGTGACATTTGAAGGAGTCAAGGGTTTCCATGGCAATGTCTCTTCTCCCTTTCTTTTGTGTGTCCAATATAGGCGAAGGAAAGAGGGAGTGATAGCGTCTTATTGGCCACAAAGAGAGGGGAAGGGATGTCGCCATGGAAACCCTTGAAGCCTTCAAATTTCACAAGTTGGTTGTTGTTTTAATTCCACTATAGTACTGTTTTGGTAATTATGTTCATTTGTTGGTCTTTACTCTCATAATACATAACCATTTGTTTATAATTAATTAAAAATAAGAGATATTAAAGAGTGAAGCGTTATTTCTTATCACTTTGCGTTATATATACAGTAGAACTTGGTTATAGTGACCTCGTTTTGTGCGACACCTCGCCTATAACGTCAAATATTCTGTGGTCCCAACTAATTCCCCATAAGACATATGCTTTCCTACCTTGCTTAATACGACAAACGTCTACCTCGCATATAACGTCATTTTCAACCTCAGTTTGGAATAAGATTTTCTAAGAACCAAAGTATTTTAAGAAATATTTTGTTGAAATCTGACCCTGACAAATTCTTTACAGTCTCCTTCTATCATAGACCTCTGGAAGGCAGGCGGATTCCCCACCCCATTGTAACCTGGCCGAATTCATGCGGTATTAGATCAGTTTCGACAGGAAGTTTTCACTAAGTGTACACATTTTAATGCAGTATGGCCACTAAAAGAAGTGAGTGACGCTTTAGAAGCCATTAGAATTATGAACATGTTCTATGAAGTTAGGGAAGGGAGCAGTGAAATTGCAACTGAAATTATGAACATAGAACGTAATTTAGCCCTAGAAAGTGTGTATTGGGCAAGTAGAAGACAACAGAGTAAAATGACTGATTATTTCACTTCTAAGTAAAATAGTTTGGTGAGTACTGAACAAACTGTTTTAATACAGAATACTGTATTTATAATTGTAGATCTACGTGTGTTTTATTATATTCATTGTAGGCTTAAAAGTCAATACATAAATCTAAAATAAGTCTAATTAATTTTGTTATTTTTCATTTTCGACCTTACTAAATTGATAATGTGAATCTCGGTTACTACGACACTCATTTGTAACAACATAATTTTTAAGGTCCCTTGGATGTTGTTATAACCAAGTTCTACTGTAATAGATTTCACCATAAAATTATTATGCCTTTACATTTTACAAATGTATATGTTTTTATATAGACAGAACAGTGGATATGACTGTCAATATTTGGCACTAATGTCTTACCTGGGTTACAGAATTCTGTATGAATCATTAAAA
Organism: Periplaneta americana; assembly: GCF_040183065.1. NCBI lineage: Eukaryota > Metazoa > Arthropoda > Insecta > Blattodea > Blattidae > Periplaneta > Periplaneta americana. The sequence goes on along the minus strand of NC_091119.1, from coordinate 198,241,063 downwards.
TCCATATCAAAAGTAATGGCTGGTTTTATGTAGACTGAGTTGGGGGTTATGTATGGGACTCAAAATCTTCTCACGAAATTCATTCTCAAGAAAGTACTGTAAATGTTACAAATGTACAGAGGATATATTCACAAAATTATTATTCGGCGAAAGGTTTACTTACTTCAGTGGCATTATCAATAATGTCAATAAACAGTGGCAATGTTAATAATAATAATAATGACCCTTCTAATTATTTGACAGATTCATAAATCTATATATAAAAAAAAAGACGTAATAATAACAGGTTCCATGCTACAATAGAATCTAATTACCTACCGATATATGAAATAAATTAGTTACATAACCAATATAGATTTCTTAAAAGTCTTCATGAACAGATAAAATACTAAAGAAATTATTGACGTTCTCAGCTTATTATGAAGCAAAATGTTTGTCAATGAGACATAAGATGGCATATTATGTAGGATCGTCACCTATACTGAAATTTTACATCTGAAGATAAATCGTGTGTTTTTCTGCGTAAAGGACATAGAAATTTAACATTGCCATAAAAAAACCTATGTATTAAAAAAAACAATGAAACTGAGGGAGTTGGCTCAAACAGTAGCATTTGGGACTCGCATTCGGGAAGTCACAGGTTCAAACCCTGAGGCCGACCAATCTAAATGAGGTTTTTCGTGGTTTCCTTCAGTCACAAAAGGCAAATGTCAGATTGAAAATTTACATGCCATGATTCTTCACTGCCTCAATCACAGATATCAAAAAACATTAATAAAATCTATAATCATTTATATGAACACAAGCATCTACAATACACAATAGAAAACAGGAACTCAACAATAGTAAAAACAGCCTACTGGTATATCCACAGATCCTAAACACGCGATATGACCACGGATGTTAAAGCATGTACACTGGGCTGCAAAAGAAATGCTGAGTCAAAGTCGCTATCGATTTGAAATATTATCATGTTACGAGGACTTCGCTGTATGTATGAAATGATTATACAAACACGTCTGAACTGACCTGAATTTTCCAAAGAGTTTTTATTCCATGCAAAGAAGAAATGTGTAGTTAAATGTATCAATTAGATTCAATTTTCAGTTCTGTATACCTATGTACTTATAACAAAATTTTACATTTATAATAAGATTGACACATTTTTTGTTAATACAATATGAAACATAACTGGCCATGGCGTTTTCACAAAACTCGTTATCTACAAAATCTTGTTTTTTTTCCAAGAGAGTTCTTTTCTAAAATACACAACTGTAGATACCAAGTTTTGAAAAATCTCTTTTATTTCAAGATCAATTTACTGATATACTTACCAACTTTAGGCTTAATTCTGATAGCACCATTGGATTCTCCTGACCCAAAACCACAAGTATACGCTAAAACCTCAAAATCGAAAAAAATGTAGATAACGAGTTTTGTGAAAACGCCCCTCAATTGTAACAATGACAGCACCCATGGATAATAAGGAAGGCTGTGGAATGTCATATAAACTGCTTTTTTGCTATTTTCTTGTAGTATTCCTATTAATGTTGTAAAGTAAAAGTATATGAATAATTTAAAAACAATTCATATTAAATAATAACGTGAACATATTATAAAAGTCGTATTTCCATGTTTAAAAAAAAATTAATCTCAGGAAAAGAGCTTTCCACCTCGCCATATTTGCTAAAGTCCTCAGAAAATTATATAATTTCGTATTGGCATTTCTTTTGCAGTCCACTATACAAATAAACTTAACAAAATAAAAAAGTAACTTAATCAGTGGGCCATGTTTAGAAATGATGTAGCAGGCTTTGACAATTTATAAAACAAGAGAACATCAAGTTTTGACTTGGTGACTGTAAATGATATTCTCTTGTTTTACAAATTGTAAAAGCCGATAATTTCTAAACATAGCCCACTCATTACGTTATTCCTTCATTGCTTTTATTGGTTTCTTATGACAATGTTGGATCCCTACGTCCTATACCCAGAAAAACACACGACATATACAAACAGCAATGATATATTTACAATAGGAATGAGAATAAAGACCACAACGTTTATTACAATACGACAATCAAATGTTTCCCTTTTCTTGACAAAATTAAATTTAAAAATTGTATGTAAATTTTTGTTATTTATAAACCAACATATCCATATTGTAAAATTATACATAAGAACTGTTATAAAACACTGCTTCTGGAACAATTGTCAGTAGTATCCGATGTTTTGAAATGACGTTGACTTTTAAGTACATGTGCATTTTATTTTAAATAACAAAAGTTACAACATTAATATACAGATATAGAATACGTTTTGGATTGACCTGAGCTATCAATTCCCAACTTTCTTGTCCCGCACTCACATTTATAAAATAAAGATCAGCATTATATTGTAAATACTAGACAATGCATTAAACAAACCCGAAAAATAAAAACAAAGTGTGAGCAAAACCAATGCAGTAACAACGTTTTAGGTCCAAAAACAAAAACAAAATCCGCTCATTTTTCATAAGTGCATGTAGGAATTAACTATTAACAATTAATTACATCTCATTACTGGAAATGAAAGATAATTCTGAAATGAAATGACTGATTGGTTGTAGCAAGTTCAGGACTGAACGTAAAAATTCCACAGTGGTAAGGTCTTTATACATATGTGGATTCTTGATAGATTTCCTAGTTACTATACAAGTATGAAGGAAAAGTGAGCGCAAGACTTTATTTACAAATTAAAATTAATTTCACTAATAACTATGGCTTGTTTGATTCTTGTTGGAACTTTCTACAATGCAGAAACGAAAGAAGGAAATACTTTCTGTTGCAATAAAATGGTGAGTTAGCATTGACATTCATTTGTCACTGTTGCTTCACACTGTGTATACCTACATACTCATTTTTCAACGCTCTGCCATCTAGTGGGAGAGAGGGTTTTATTGATGTTAACTTAAACATTTAAACACACCAATACATACACCCAAGAATTATGTTACTTCATTATCTAAAACTCTACTAATGTATGGCAAATATTTTGGACTGAGAAGTTAAAAAATTCTTCTCTATAATTTATTAATAAATTTTGGAATGGAATGATTTTTATATTTTTAACATTTATAGATTAATGTTTATGGTGATCATTCTAGAAGTGGAACGGTATGACTTACTTGGACAAAATTTCTAGGATGGATTATGGTTAAATATTATTGTTTTCATTAAATTTACACACAGTATTTTTAATTCTAAAGTTACAATTTGGACAGTTTTACAATGTGACAAAATAAATACATAAAAAATTTCTGGACAGTTGGTTTGGAACTTGGCCATTTAAAAATATATCCAAGTGAAAGCTAAAATACAGAATTTAAAATTATTTTTGCATTATAGGGTTATTCAGTTCAGATCGGATATGTAGAACTTTGAAAGCACAAACCAAACAATTTTTTTTTTCCAGTTCAATGTAGTTGCAGTGCTGTTTTAAAAATTTGTACCACTATGCAGCACAAGAAGGTAAATGCTAAGAACCTGCAACTTTTAACCCTAATAGCTGAACCATCCCTATTCCATAAGGCAATACGGAAACTTGCGTTTGCAAATTCATCACAAGGCAAAGCAGAAAAAAATTGACAGTTGCACAATCCCGCAATAACAACATCTCCAATAGCTTGTCTGTGAGTTGTTCAGTAAAAAATGACAGAGAAGAAATTGTTTCAAACAACGTTTAATACATAAACAGCAGTCATACTGCAAGTATCTTTAACAACAACAGTTTTCAACATTTCATAGCATTCATTTTGGATGGACGTGGTTTGACATGAAGTTATTAAAATTATTTAAGAGGACCACACATTAAAAAAATTACATCATTATGATTATAAAGTGGTTCAGTGTGGAATCATGTCTTCTGTAATATAGTTTAGTAAAAAGTTTTATATATTACCAAGGAGTATGATAAATTTCCAGAATTTTTATGTTGTGATTAATTATTTCAGATATGACTGCACAATATATTATATATACTGTATTTTTAGGACATTCTATCACTCCAGGAACAAGTTCTTCTTATGTCTTACAAATGAGATCCAAGCTAAGGAACCACAAGTACTAGAATTACATCAAATCATTTGCTAATCCTTTCAGTTTCCAGTTACATATCAAATCCCAAGCCTACTGGAGATGGCAGTATGAGATCATTTTGCTGAAGGAATATAAAAATCACCATGTACAAACACCCATTCCATAATGGAGTTCAAACTGCAACCTCAGAACTGAGAAAATCAAAATACTATGCTTTGGCAACCTCGGTACAAGGTTGGTTCAATTATAAAACTTTATCATTGTCAACTTCTCATCTACTTAATATTACTTCTTCCGAATACAACTGATGCTCTTTGTTTAAAGATGTAGACCTACTGGAAATACCTAATTCCATAGTTTATCTAGTTTCACTGACAGTTGGACATGCAGTACATCTTATGTCCCTATTTTAGCTTTCAATTGCATTTTTCAAAGTTTACAACAAAAACAAATGAATGCTAGAGACAAGGACGCGGTGCTAGTGCTATACCATAGCTGAATTGGTGAATTTTTCAAGTTGAATTGGTAGTCTGCCATTTTAATAGTGAGGTCCACGTCTCATCACCTTGCTGAGGTCACACAAGATGATGGATTATTCTCTCTATTAACAATCCTACAATAACAGATAGGATTTCTTTTTAAATTGGTACGCATTTGTTTCCAGTGATCTTATATAATACATTAAGGGAAAACTCCACTGAAAATGATGAAAATTTTTCCAAATTTTTTTTAGCTATTTCACTTATTCAGAATTTATATTTTTATACCCCAAATGGATTCAGCTCAATTCTGATTACAAATACTCGTATGTTAACACTTTTTAAATTAAGGCTAGAAGGGGGTGTGGAATTTAAAGAGCTGTCAAAATTGTTTTTCATCGAAGATTTCTTTTTTAAAATTTCTGATTACAAATCTAGTAACTTTTTGTTAGCTCCCTGAAGTTACTAGATGAATGTAGCGGAGGAGAATATTAATTTACATAAATATTAATTTTATTTTCAAATCTATTTTTCTGTGTTCATTTTTGTTGATTCAACACCAACTTTCTTATGCCAAATATTAATCAATCTGGATGAAATTTTTACTGCAAGTATTTATGAGGTAGCTGCATGTTTCTATGCTTTATTTTGTGAGAAATGCTGCTAGTTTATTTTTCTTAATGTTGCTAGTTTATTTTATTAATATTTTTCTTAAGAAAATAAACTAGCAGCATTTCTCACAAAATAAATGCATAGAAACATGAAGCTACCTCATAAATACTTGCAGTAAAAATTTCATCCAGATTGATTAATATTTGGCATAAGAAAGTTGGTGTTGAATCAACAAAAATGAACACAGAAAAATAGATTTGAAAATAAAATTAATATTTATGTAAATTAATATTCTCCTCCGCTACATTCATCTAGTAACTTCAGGGAGCTAACAAAAAGTTACTAGATTTGTAATCAGAAATTTTAAAAAAGAATTCTTCGATGAAAAACAATTTTGACAGCTCTTTAAATTCCACGCCCCCATCCAGCCTTTTTTAAAAAGTGTAAGCATACGAGTATTTGTAATCAGAATTGAGCTGAATCCATTTGGGGTATGAAAATATAAATCCTGAATAAGTGAAATAGCTAAAAAAAATTTGGAAAAATTTTCATGATTTTTAGTGGAGTCTTCCCTTAAATAAACCATTCCAAGCAACAAGATTCAGTTTTCATAATGTATATAGGATTGAAATTAATTTACAATAATGTGCAAATTATTTGGGACGAATATATCTGGAGTGCTTGGGAAAAGTGACACAAGTCAGTTTCCACAAATCTTTTTTATTAATTATTGACAACTTACGGAACATCTGGTCGCTTGGGAAAAGAGACATAAGTATTTCTCCCATTACAATAATTCATACAGAAAAAAAATCAAATCGACATAAACCAGTGTAAGTTGTCAATAAATTATCAAAAAAGGTTTGTGGAAACTGACTTATGTCACTTTTCCCGAGCACTGCAGATATTTTCCCATAAAGATGGTTTCCTTAAGGTTACACCGAAGTGAAATTTTGTCAATTCTGTTAAAAAAATTCGTTTTTCTATACATCTTGATTACAATGATACACTTTGTATCACTTAACAATTTAGTTATAACAACTTTCAGGTGTTAAATGGAAACTAAGTGGTAAAATACCTGGTTGACTAGCAAGGATCTCACTAGTTCTGAAGATGGCTGATACGAAGTCGAAACTGGTCAACTAGGTAATTTACCACTTAGTTTTCATTTAACATCTCAAAGTCGTTATTATAGCTAAATTCTTAGCTTCGATTTTTCATTTTTAACATAAAAAGTTGTATATGATTCAGAGAACCAATCCACAAATTTTCATGCAGAGTAGGCCCCTTCAATCGGCTGTTTTGACCAACTAGGATTGTCAGGTTGTATGTTTTTCTGTGTTCTTACTTTTTCTGGATGCTAATGTGGCCTTAAGTTTTTATTCCCCTGTACAACACTTTCTTCCTCTATTTCGAATTTGGTGTTGGGTAATAGTAAAATACTGTATAACAGTTTATATTATTTTTGTTATTTTATCGCTGGGATTTAGATTTTGAAAACATTTTCACGTTGGTACTATTGCAAGATCACTCCATTGCTTATAATTAGGAACCGGATTTTTATGTAATATCAAGGTGTGAAATATGTACATATTTATGTAAGAAAAATAAGCTGAATATGTACCAAAATATGTAAAATCATGAAAATATTTAATATCAATATGTGGCAGGTATAGGATAGGTAAGACTCTCCAGTTGTGATTTCATAGAGCACCCGACTTTTTTACTGCATACTTGACACATTGCAATTTTTCCATCTGTAGTGATACCTTCGTCCATCGCAATCCATGATTTTATTTTTGTCATTAGGATTGAAGATACAGGGGCCATTTTAGTTACTGGTAGTTCAAAGCAGTAGATAAACTCACTTGCACTTTATACCGTAAGTACTAAAACTAGAGAACTGAGTGAAATGAATGACACAACATTACTGCAAGCACTGTTTCGCTTTACTGGATTAGGAGAAAATAAGAGGAGATGTGGGACACATGCGTTTTAGCTGCTGTAAGAAACAAAGTACCTACTAAAACCTCAAACTATAGGCATTTACAAACTGTTGTTTGCATGGAACTAAGGACGTTATGTTTCGTGCCAAAATATATCTTTTCTTGGGTAGGTAAAAAGGCTTTTTAAATCTGTGTATTTCAAACTGTAAACTTCCCTAACAGAATTTTTTTTTCCCCTTTTAGAGAAGTAAAAATGAATAAACCCCCCAAAAATGTAGATTTATGTAATACGAAGCCATAATATGTAATGTGGGGTAAATATGCAAAAATATGTAGTATCAAATTTGATTATATTAATGGTAATTACAAGATTCGCAAAGATTTGTTATTTATATACGGTTAGGTTGAAAGGAATATAATATGTAATTACATAAAAATCCGGTCTCTACTTATAATTGATAGTCGCAGAGATCACTCATTGTTACAATCAATACTGCTATCAATGGATGTAGTAGTGGTAGACTCATATCTTTCATACTGAGCATACCTGGATCGAATGCATTTGTGAAACGAGTGTTTTTAATGATGAAGAACACGTGGACTGATGTGAGCAACAGATGCTCACCAAAACTGATAAATTCAGAGTTTCAAATTGTTATGAATTTTGACATGCCCTGTAAAGAGTTTTATAATGTATTAAAAAATGACAGTAAATTGCTAAATCAGTTTTAAAATAGAAAGTGTCGTTAAAAATTAAATACTAAGACATAAAAATGTGAATGTATGTACAATGGTTGTATGTGTAATCCTTAAATAAGTAATTTTTTTAATAGAAATTAGGAAAGCATGAGTCACTAAAAAAGTCGATAAAATGTTTTTACTTTGAAAATTTGGCAACCCTACGACTGGCATTTAATTAAAAGATTGCACACACTGGTGTATTGTGTGATGCAAATGAAGAGATGAACACGGAACACACAAGAAAATGCACACAATTTACACAAGATGACATCATACAAAAATACCGAGGTTCGATACCCAGTCCCGGAACAATTTTTCCCTTTAATATTATTCAAATTAGCTTTACAGGAAGCTAAGCCTGGAAGCCACATTCGTACTACTTTCCCTTCAAGAGTGTATTTAGTGAAATGTTATGTTTTATTTAACGACACTTGCAACTGCCAAGGTTATATCAGCGTCGCCGGTGTGCAAGAATTTTGTCCTGCAGGAGTTCTTTTACATGCCAGTAAATCTAATGACACGAGCCTGTCACATTTAAGCACACTTAAATGCCATCGACCTGGCCCTGGATTGAACCCACAACCTCGGGCATAGAAGACCAGCACTATATCAACTGCATCAACCAGGCCGATCGTATTTAGTGAAAGTTTCAAGTATTGAAAAAATAAGGATGGGAAACCCATTAACATTATTAAATTTATCTCTTCTATACAGTGGCGGCTGCTCTTTATGTGTTGCAGTCCTGCAGCACACAGTTAATTTTCTTTCCCTAACATAATCGTATTTACGTTTTCTTTCTTTCATTCGTGTTACGTGTTCCAATGCACGCAGAATCAGGAACTGCTATTGTCTATAGCTTGTGCATTGTCTGCAAGTCCCGGTCGGTAATGTGTGCTGACTTCCTTATCGCAGTGAACAGCAGTGAAATGCAACGAACCTTGCACATGTGCAGAGAGCTTACATTCGCTTGTTGTATGACGTAATCTATGGTGAGCTGCAAGGGAAAGCAGCGAATTGAAGTGACTCGTTCGCATTGGCGTTTTATCAAATCTACAACCAGTCAGGAGTGAGTGACAGTTTGTATTGATGGGTGATACAATCTACAAACAATTTCGCGGAGAAGCAGTCATGTACTATTTGTGAGTTTGTTTCTATTTTAGAAGTTCTGATCACAGAATGTAGGGACGACTATTTAATTCTCATGCTAATTATTAAACTTTCCTGTAAAACTGAAACGTATTGTTTATAACATTTATTATTAGCTTATTTATATGTACTATATTTAATACGATTTAATTAAAAGATGCTGTACTCTTATTGCACTCTTTCAACCTTCCGACAGATGGCCTGAATGCATTGGAATGCTATTCGAATTCAGAATTTTAATTGCTGGTTGCCGACATGGAGGGGTTGAACTCCAAAGTAATTAGCAGCAGTGTCTCCAACTGGACGGAAATTCCGTCAGTTCCATCAAAACTGACGGAATTTCAATGTAGCGGACAGAAAAGAATGGCTTTGATGGGTGACGGATTTTCTGGCGGAAATTACTGTTTACATCGTCTTTTGACTATTTTTAGCTGCTGTCACTTTTAATTGTTTAATTTCTGGGGGAACATAGACCAACCCTGCACATCAACTGCAGAAGTAGAGGCAGATGATGTGGATTAATTACTATTATTTTAATCAAGATTGGTAAGGAAGTTGCGTTAATATTTGCTTTCATTTTTATATAGATATATTGAGTGGGTCTTATTATTTTTTTAATTTGAACGGATTTTCAGGTGTTAGACTGACAGGGATACAATTTATGTGTTGGGAACACTGATTGACAGCTTCTGCAGCATGATCTTCACACTACTCCACTAGTGAGTAGAACAACCAAATTTAACGACTTTTTAAAAGTGAATTTCCAATATTGTAGCACACTCTCATTTTCAGCCACGAGCCGCCACTGCTTCTATAACGAAAAATGTTTCTGATTTCTCTAACAACACAGAAGATGAACTGAATGTGTTGCCTGTTGAAAGAAGTAGAGTTAAGATACTTGCAGAGCCTAAGTTTATTTTCTTTACATAATTAACAAATTAATTCTGACACGAATAATTTATGAGATGTTTAATATCGTAATGTGGGACTAGTTAAAGTCACGCTGTCAGCATTTGAACTGCCACACAGCAGTACAAAGAAAAGCCACAAAATTGTTCATAATTACTGAAATCGTATACAGGTCATATATTTGTAGTTTTTTAGTATTAAACACTGATTTCATGTTATTTATGACTAGAATACATTATTTTCGATGCTTTGTATCCTTCCACAATTTCCCCCTCTTCGATTTTTCTCGTCCGAATTAAAAAAAAAAAGAGGGGGAGAAATTACGAGAGTAAATACGGAAATTAAAAATAACCACAAAAAATTGGAAAATATCTTCAAGCCCTTAATTCCTCTTCATAGGTTATAGTAATTATTATTAATTAACGACTTTTGTCCACTAATAAATAGTCATTAGCTTTAAAAAAAATCCAATATCTACTTAATAGTAGTAATAATTAGGTGTATAGCTTTTCTATTATTGCACATAAAAATAAATCCGCAATGCGACAGTCCATTAAAAGGAAGGGCTGGCCTCACATCCACATGCTTCAGCAGAGGTGAACGATCATCCAACCAGAACAGAGGTATCATATGGTTAGTATGATGATCCCCCTAGCCGTTATAGCTAGCATTCTTTACCAGATTTTGCTACCTAGCATAGTTCACGATTATGAGTGGGCACTGGTCCCATACGCTGGCAGAAATTTCCTCCCCCACGAGGACTCGAACCAGTGTGCATTCTATAAAGCGAGTTCTAGGCAGGATGCCTTAGACCACATGGGACATTACTGCACATAACTCAGATAATTTTTTTTTAAATTTTTATTTATTCCTCTCACACCTCAACAATGTCTCAAGGGGCAGCTTTCTTTTCTCTGCGGAAAAGATACACTCAACCCACAAGAATCAAAAGCACTCTTCCACAGGACATTCTACTAGACTCTTCAAATTCATCTGATGAAGAACACATAATTTTATAAATTTATGAAATAATTATTTTCAAACATTCTTTTTTCTGTCACAGAGGGACCCATAAATTGATCGACTTCCTTCTTGCTATTTAATTGCACAGGCCTGCTATGAAAAAAAAAAAAAAAAAAAAAACTTTTAAAAAATTTTGGCTCTTCTTTATGTATTTTTGTGTGCTGAAGCCAGAAACGATATAAAAATGGCACATCACGCATCATTTTTACACAAAACTATATTTTATGTTTTATAGTATACTGGTGATTTTGCTGCATCCATAAACCAGTGCTCTAATGTAAAATGATGATTAGCATCAGAAACATAATCTAAAAGGCTGTGTGATGTAGAAAGTGAAAGTCCTAAAGAGTTTACCAGTCTAAACTCAATGATTTAATAAGAGATTTAGGATTACCCACGTAGGTTTATAAGCTATTTCTTATTTAATTACACTTACTTAAATATTGAGTTGAATTGAAATCACAACGCAACACAACTGAATTATGTATTGAAATTAATATCAATGCCAATATTACTAATTAATATTAATTCACAAGCTTAGGTACTTGCTTTTTCATCAGTTTCCTTTATTGCAAACCGAAATTATTGCTGCCAACATAACAGAAAATAACTGCCAGTTGTAATATTTGACCCGAAATTCGTAACAAAGTTGGTAAAAGAAAATTCAACCTGAGAGCTATAATCCATTAGAATATGTAGTAATAAGGGCAAAATGGTTAGGTTTCATCCTTAGAGTATTAAATAAGGTGATCTGGACTATAATTTGTCCCCATTTCAGAAAATTTCTGCAATTTAATTTCCACTTGCATTATTCTTTATTCTGGTTGTTGCATATGTACCATCTTTCCACAATTTCATAACACGAATTTCACAAGACACAAATTGCTAATGTCACATGACTGTTGGGCAAAATTCGTATAATATATGTACTAACCAACACACTGTCGTTAAGACACATTTCTAGACCATCTTCACTCAAAAACCTCTTTTATTACTCTGTTCTTGAACGAACTACAAACCATTCTACCTGCCATTTAGTAAAGTGTCGCATATTGCAAGACTTTGAGCTTCAGACACGACTATCATTCAACTTGAAATGGTCACACTTTCTGCCTCTAACATTCACTTAAGTTTGATAACGTTGTACATTAATTGTCATTTTCCATTTATCACACTGACATTATGCTTTTGGCACGATTTAGTGCTTTATGAGCAAATAAAACACAGGAATAAAATTAACACAACAAGTATATAGCTTCATTGATTAGCACTGTTATCACATATGTAGAAATCAAATAATAGCTTTCCACGAATTAAAATATTATGTTCAATAACCTTCCACTTAAAACAACAATAGAATTAATTTCTTGAGCTCGTCCGATATTGCTGGTCGATATGATAAAGCTTTAAGTATATTATTCTACAATGCAAAAAAGATAACAAAACACATTATTACAAACAATGATTATTGTTAAGGTTATTGAAGTTGCTGGTTTCACTTATTATTACAGCAAAAATTGTTCACACACAAGACATTCTGTCATCCCAACTTTTACCATTAGGTAGAACAGGGGGCATATGATAAAGATAATGGAATGTTCACAATTTGTGTGGGAAAAATAATGGAACATTCTTCAGAATATAATGATCAGATATCTGTGGCTCATAATTTTCACCATGTGAAAGTATTACAGTACACCATTACCTTTCCTCGTATGTATAAAAGCAACGTAGTATAAAATGCCAATGGGCAAAATGTAAACCAACAATAATATTTTTCTTAGCTGCACAATTTCATTTTATGGAGGGAAAAATTACCATGACAACCATTTTGAGTGTATTCGCTTCCTCTCGTCAGAGAGAACATGGCTGCCAAATCTATGAAATAACTTTCAATAGAAAATGCTGCCATTTATATTTATTTGAAGATGCGATTAATGGAAATTGATTCCATTAAAGAGAAGAAAAACACGAATAAAATAGAAATATATATTACATTTTCAATTAACCTACATGCACAAATAAGCAGTTTGAGGCATTAGAAGGAAATTCAAAATGTACATAAAAGGAGTTAAAAATAAATAAACATCGTGAGAACGTTAACGTAGCAACGCCTACATCTAAACCTGCTTGCAATTTATAAAATGTACATCCCTTTGAAAATGAATAGGTATACAAACACAAGATAAAAAGTACAGTACATTACCTCAAATTACTTACTTGTGTTCTCTTTATGAAGCCCTCGTCTACATGACGATACTCAACCTAACCTAACCTAACCTAACCTGTGCACATGATGGGTTGAGGGCTAGCTGGCTGGTTGATGGTTGTAGGCAGCTCACTCAGGCCAGAGCGAGGCCCGCTCGTTAACTAGTTAACAACAACTTCCATCACAATTACTTTTATTTACTCCTCGGCAATGACCTTGTTCCAACAGAACTGAGTCCATCCCCTCGGCTACGAGACCGATGAAGTGTAGAGAGACCTTCCCCTAGACAAACAACAGTCAACAAATGTACTGTGCACATTTTTTTATTGAATTATAGGCTTCTGTTTTTATGTGATTCGTATTTGATTCTAACAACATTAATATGTATTTCACTATGTTTATTTTTATTTTATGCTCGACCATGCCGAAATGTACACCTGGTAGTAGCCCTTTAATGCACCTCATTGAAGTACACCTATTCATTATAATTCAGTTGTTCAGCCAATGAGAAATCTCCATTGTACTGATTGTACCATTATAAAACCGCAAGTATAGATTATTCTCGGATATGCAATCGAAAGACAATTAGCGAAAAGTCACGGAGGCTGGAAATCCAATACTGTCGCAGAAGGTTATGTTCTGTTACTATAATAATTAGCGTTAATTGTAAATAATATTCAAATAAATTCAATTTGTCATCTCGTTTTTCAATTCTAAATCAATTTCCAGGTTATATCAAGCCTAATGTTCATATTATTCTCTAGATTATATCAAAATCAATGACATTCGTGTTTCGGGAAAAATCAATACTTTCGCGTCTGCGCACATCTCACAATTCAGGTCAGTTCTGCTCCTCACTTACATAACCATAACGTGAATACTTCTGAATAATTTCAAGTTAGAAATATGGTCGAGCATAAAAAGTCGTATGAAACTTGCCTATAATGGTAATTAAGACGCTCGTATGAAAATTATGAAACTCGCTTGCGCTCGTTTCATAAACAAACATACTCGCGTCTTAATTACTACCATTATAGGCTCGTTGCATAATGTACTATTATGAGGTAAATTTTTATGTAACTGCCTTTTTTGATCTCATTATGTACCTAAATTGTATCAGTATGTAATTACTTAATTCCGATCCAGTTTTATATTCAACTATGTAAGCTAGTTTTATTCCTGATTGAGTGTAAGAGAAGGCCTTACGGCCTTAATTCTGCCAGGTTAAATAAAGCCATTATTATTATTATTATTATTATTATTATTATTATTATTATTATTATCATTATTACTTTCAACACGATATATGTTGACAAACAATGATTTTTTTAAATTTTTTTTTATTGGGTTATTTTACGATGCTGGATCAACATCTCAGATTATTTAGCGTCTGAATGATACGAAGGTGATAATGCCGGTGAAGTGAGTCCGGGGTCCAACACCGAAAGTTACCCAGCATTTGCTCGTATTGGGTTGAGGGAAAATCCCGGAAAAAACCTCAACCAGGTAACTTGCCCCGACCGGGATTCGAACCCGGGCCACCTGGTTTCGCGGCCAGACACGCTGACCGTTAATCCACAGGTGTGGACAACAATGATCTTCAACAGTAACGAATGCCTTGATGTTTACGAACTCTGTGTTTTGTACAATTCATAAAAATTAAAAAATTCGTACAAACATTACATAATGACATGTGGGGAATAGTAATCAAAACTCTGGCTAAATCTTTGGCAGTCATAGAATTTAACAGCACACTTTAAACTATATGTGCTTTTTATAGGTAATATGAAGAAGGGGAAGAAAAAGCGACAGATGTATAGCTTTATATAGAACTACATTGTTGTTGTTGCTGTTGTTGTTGTTTTCTAATGCCAGGCGTTTGACAATAAAATCATTTGACCTCTTGCACTCCATTATTTTTCAAAGATATTATCATGGCCAGCCACTGAAGCACAGATTTTGAGGTGTTCCGAATCCATTTCTTGGCTTGAGTTGCACAAAGGGCAGTTAGGGGACTGATATATTCCAATTCTATGCAGGTGTTAATTAACAACAACAACAACAACAACAACAAATAGAACTACATGTGGGTGCAATCACACAAAGAGGATACTAGGAGAACAAGGGGAATCAATCAATCTTCTTAATGTATCCAGCTATTTGCTGACAACATAAAGTCCACTATAGTCCTCTGTAGTCTTTAGAACAAGGGGAAGACAAGGATAAAGAAGGAAGACAAAGAAAACAAGGGGAAGACAAGGAGAACAAGGACAATACAAGAAGAACAAGGGGATTACAAGGAGAATAAGGAGAATGCAAGGAGAAGAAGAGGCATACAATGAGAATGGGAATACAAGGAGAACAAGGGGAATACAAGGAGAAGAAAGGGAATACAAAGAGAAAAGAGGGAATGCAAGGAGAAAAAGGAAAATACAAGAACAAGGGGAAGACAAAGAGAAC
This sequence comes from Periplaneta americana, assembly GCF_040183065.1. Lineage (NCBI taxonomy): Eukaryota > Metazoa > Arthropoda > Insecta > Blattodea > Blattidae > Periplaneta > Periplaneta americana. Next base: position 198,225,462 of record NC_091119.1, on the reverse strand, counting down.
AAGGGAAATAGAAAAAGAACAAGAACAATACAAGGGGAATACAAGGAGAAGAAAGGGAATACAAGGAGAAAAGAGGGAATGCAAGGAGAATAAGGAGAATGCAAGGAGAATAAGAGGTATACAATGAGAACAAGGGAAATACAAAAAGAACAGAAACAATACAAGGGGAATACAAGGAGAAGAAAGGGAATACAAGGAGAAAAGAGGGAATGCAAGGAGAAAAAGGAGAATGCAAGGAGAATAAGAGGTATACAATGAGAACGGGAATATAAGGAGAACAAGGAGAATGCATGAAGAATAAAGGGAGAACAAGGAAAATACAAGAAGAAAGAGGGGAACACAAAGAGAACAAGGGGAATATAAGGAGAACAAGGGGCAGAGAAAAACAAGGAGAAGACAAGAAGAATAAGGGGAGGACAATGAGAACAAGGTGAAGACAAGGAAAAGAAGGGTACCATAATGCAAAAATAACAAAGGGAAGACAATGTGAAGGAGAGAAAGAGGAAGATAAGAAGAACAAAGAGACTATAAGAAGAACAAAGGAGAATACAAGAAGAATAATGGGAAGACAAGAAGAACACGGGGGAATGCTACGAGAACAAGGGGAATATAATGAAAACAAAGGAGAATAAATGGAGAACAAAGAGAAGACAATGATAACAACGGGAATAGTAGGTGAACAAGGAGAAAATATAAGGAGAACACAGGTGAATGCAAGGAGAACAAGGGGAATACTAGGAGAACAAGGAGAATATAAGGAGAACAATGGGAAAACAAGAAGGACAAGGGGAATACACTAGAAACATCAGGATATGAACCCACTATTTTACCACTGAGCCACCTTACACAGTCCTAGAGACATTATTTGGTTAGAACATACAATGGTTCAATTTGTGAAACAGAAAACTGGCAAATTTTATAACATTGCTCCTCCGAATTACAACTCACCTCTGCTACTGCTCCTTTTCATAGTTCCACTTTCTGATTGCCTACTGCTGCTGCCAACTCGCATGGCACGACCCCGACGGTCTTGGATCAGCTTATCTGCTCGCACGAAAATCCCACACTTGGGCCTGCATGTGAAGTAGCGTACACCTTGCACTGACCCATCATTTTTACCTAAGAAAATATGAGCATCATCTAATGAATACCGCACCTAAATACAATAAAATTAATTTTTGTATAAACTTTTCACCACTACAAATTATATGAACAATTTTTACATTTTTTTTTTTACAAATGATAATTTGTAATCGGTTCGATTAATTGATTAAATCGACAGCTCTAATTTAAATACACTAAAACTTCGTTAATATGCTCCAGCTTCTAATTCTATCCCATTCTTTACACTCTTTTTATACGATCCCTGGACACTTCATATAAAATCATTAGGGCTAGGATTTTGATGAAATTGCATCTTTTTTCTAGTAAGCCAGAAATATTGCTGCTTTATTTTATGTGTTATGTGATAAACTGTGTGTTTTAAGACATATTTGTTAGGGCATTTTTTGCATTTTTTGCCTCTTACAACTCATAAGAGCATCTTTTGTTTTACTCCGACATTTTTTAGGCATTTTCATTTAATTTTGGCCGTAAATCCCCATTATTAATATAAAATAATGTTTATTTCCTTTGATATTTTGTCCATTAATACCCATAATTTTTTACTTGCTTATTTAACAACGCTGTATCAACTACAAGGTTATTTAGCGTCGATGGAATTGGTGACAGTGATATGATATCTGGCGAGATGAGGCCGAGGATTCGCCATAGATTACCTGACATTTGTCTTACAGTTGGGAAAACCCTCGGAAAAAACCCAACCAGATAATCAGACCAAGCGGGAATCGAACCTGCAACCGAGCTCAACTCCGGATTGGCAAGCAATTGCCTTAACCGTCCAAGCTACACCAGTTGCTAATACCCATTATTTTGTATAATATTTTATTTTCTACACAAATATTGCCATTTTAACGTAGTACACTCCAACCACCCCTTCAATATAGACTCCTCTATACCTGCTAATTCCGGGTAAGAGTGGCCTTATGGTGGACTACATGGAAACTACATCAGGTAAAAAGTGTACCACTTAGAAAAAATTACGTAAAATTAAATAAACTTAAATGTTGGTACTAGAATTTAATTTAATTACTAGTCTAAATATTAAGTAGTACAAAACCTCTTTTCCTACTTAGCCAATTATGTACGAACAATTTTTAGGGCATTTTTAGGGCATTTTTGAAAGATTTTTAGGTCATAAATGCATTGTTTTTAGGACATTTTTTCATGATTTATAGGTCATCAAAATCCTAGCCCTACTAATCGTGCATAATTTTACCCTTTTATAATAATTCTTCCAAATCCCGCTTTTAGTGCTTTTTTTCAGATGGAGTAAAAAATTCCATATAATAGTGAAACTTGTAATGTCACAAACGCATGGTGAAAAAAATATGTTGCTGTGACTATACTGAGGGTGACTGCACCATGAGTGCAAGAAAGAAATTTCATCCTCTACCCGAAACAAACCCTCTGGTGGGCACTGTCGGAAGTTGCACTTACAGGTACTTCCCTTTGTATGAAAGGATTTTAACACTCAAAAGACTCCCTGTCAATACATTCCTGTAATTTTTGTAAAATTTACTCATCCTTTGAATTCTGTGGAGTGTGGATTGCAAAATGGCATAATAACCTATGAAATGGATGCCTCTTTCATAATGGATGAGGATGAGGATTCCTTGAACTGCATAGAAAATGTTAGCATCCCTAGAGATGCATTTACACAGATCAACGTTTCTTTCAACTTTATGCATTCAAGCAATGGCAAAGACTGATATTTAATATTAATTAATTAAGACCTTTAAGAAGACTGCTAGATGGGGCCGAAACAGGTCTACAGAGGCCTAATTCGTGAAGGTTGATGATGATGATGATGATGACGTTCAAAACGGCGTACCATGTACTCACAAAATCTTCATGCATCTTAACTGAAGAGGCGTTTTAAATTTGATTCTTCAATATTCTTCCCAGATTGCATGCATACACGCAATGGTTTCTTCCGAGGTTTTCCCCAGTCGTGGGACTGAAGCCGGATGGTCTATGGCAAGTCCTCGGCATCAACCCCTTTGATTTGATTACCTGGTTGGGTTTTTCCGAGGTTTTCCCCAACCAAAAGGCAAATGTCGGGTAATCTTTTGGCGAATCCTCGGACCTCACCTCATCATTGTAGAAAATTACTAAATTGTAAAACTGTAAAAATTGTAAAATATTGTAAAAATTTGTAAAAATTATAATTGTAATAATGTAAAATTTTGACTTGTTCCACATCTTAAAGCTTCATTGCTCATGTAAGATCTATGGAATATAATAAATGAATGAATGAATGAGAAATTGACCCGTGTAGATGCACCTTAATAGTAGTACAAACACATGGTAAGTAACAATCAAAGATTTTTTTCATTTGAAATGAGCTCTTATTTGCATTTTGCACTAATGCACAATAAAATATGTTTCCTATGAAGTGGTGTCTAAATTGTTCTCATAAAACATTTCCTGTCCAATGCTGTCCCACATATTATGCTTGAAGGACACAGTCCCTTGACGAGCACATTAAAGGGGTTTTACTGTACATCTATATATATAATTTGAACTGGCAATGGAAATTACGGGAAAACGGTTGAACGGATTTTAATAAATGACCCCTTATTTTGAAGCTTGGAACTCAAAGTTTTTCAGAAAAATAGTAGTTTTCAGTGAAATGTCAAATTTTCAACATAATTTTCCTATTTTCCAAAATCCATCTGTCATCAGTTTTGAGAACTAGCTAATTGCGTTTCAGAATAAAACAAAACACACACTATAGTAAACAATATTACACGAAGGCCATGACCTGCAGGATTGCTGACATATTTAGAGTTAAAATTCAATTGGTTATTAAAAACTTGAAGACTCACTAAAAATAATTTACAGGTTCGATTCTGTGGTGTGCAATTTTTTGGGTACAGCTGTGTACTGGATATTAAAAACTACAAAACTTGAGATGGTTTGATGACATTATTACCATTAGAAATGAAATACTATTGTAGTTAATGCTATGATGTGACTATTTTTCATTAATTATACATGATTAATTATATGATATGAAAGTGAAACGTTTTGGGGTTATATAAGTAGATGTAGAGAATAACTTAAATTAAATTTTGATTTCTATATTTTACTGAGTGGCGGCTATATAGTATATATAGTATATGTTACTGAAAGCTATAAAACTTACGTAAGATAATAATATTATTAAAAATCAAATATTTTTATAGTTATTAATCAAGTGGGGTTGGGTCTTTTTCATATATTTAATGGCGGTGTGGTGTAGATATTTATATGCGTGGTTCTCTTCAGTATTGGCTCGAGAGAGAGTATCTTTCATTATTATGGAAGCAAATAACTTTCAGAATGTCTGGTATTCTTCATTGAAAATAAATCTGAAAAATGTTTATTTGAACGTCTAATGGACTTAGTTTGCAGCATTTGCTGCACAAGCCACTAGTATGGTATAATATGCTGAATCACTATAGCAACCTGTTGGAGCATCAAGTTCCACGCCGATCCAGGTACCACCAGCGAAGTCTGTGCCACCGATATAGGCAACAACACCAGACGAATTATATGGCCGGATAAGAACACTCTCGCCAAGCACAACCCAGTCAGGGGGCGGTGTGTCAGTCAAGCGGTGGAGATCTCGTCGAGAGCCAAACGAACTACTGCTGTCTCCTTCATCTGTTTCATTCAATTAAAAAAGTACAATTACAAAGATTTTTCAAGACTATTTCATTTCTCTGATCCATTAATACCCTAACAACAATGCACGTACAATAAAAAAAGTGTAGTAAAAACGAAAGGAAATATTATACTAAAATTTATCTTTATTCTATCATTAACATATTAGAAAAAGCCCTGAAATATAGGTTACATGGGAGTTAAATAAATACATATACATTAACATAACTAAAATATGAAATTAAAAGGGAGATAAACAGAACCCAAACAATTATAGAGGAATTAGTTTATTATATACATGTTACAAGATATATGCCAAAATTTTAAATGGAAGATTAAAACAAGAAAGTGAATTGTTCCTTTCAGAAAGCCAGAATGGGTTCAGAAAGGGCAGATTTTGCATGGATACTGCCTTCTCGATAAAACTGTTAATTGAAAAAAGACGAGAGTTTAATTTAGAAATGCATTTAGCCTTTATTGATTATATCAAAGCTTTTGATATGACCAAAAGACCTAAATTAATGGAAATTTTGCAAAAAAGGAATATAACAAATATTCTGCTTCAAAACATTTGCAATATTTACACTAACAATAAAATAAATATCAAATTTAATAATTTTACTTCTAACTATAGATCCATAAATCAAGGAGTACAACAATGTTGCCCATTGTCACCAAGTCTTTTCAATATATACATGGATGAAATAATAATAATGGTGTGAGGAGTACAAATTAGGAATTCAAATTTCAAGTTCCATAAGACTAAACACAGTTCTTTTTGCGGACGACCAAGTATTAGTTGCAAACTCCGAAGATAATTTACAGATGGGTATATTTAAACTAAATAAAATCATAGAAGAACATGGCATGAAGATTTCACCAGAAAAAACCAAAATAATGGCATTTGAAGGTACAAACCCAATCCGAAGCAAAACTGTTGTTGAGAATGTGATTTTAGAACAGATAAATTCCTTTTCATACTTAGGATGTAATAAATCTTACGAAGGAGAGAATGATGTAAGCAGAAAAGTTAACAAATCTTTACAAATATTAGGACTGCTAAACCATACCCTAAAACCAAGTTTAGTACAGAAACATTCCAGAATAAAGCTATATAAAACCCTTGCACTACCGACTCCCCTTTATGGGAGCGAAATTTGGGTTCTGAAACAAAGAGATATCAGCAGATTAAGAGCAGTTGAAATGAAATATCTGCAACGAACTGCAGGATACACACTTCTGGACCACAAGAGGAACGAGGATATACTGCAGGAACTCAACATGCAACCATTAGAAGAAAAAATTACAGAATACAGAAACAGATGGCTTGAACACATTTCTCGTATGGAAGCTGGCCGGACACCCCAAGAAATGCTAAAATACCGCCCTCAAGGACAACAACGACCTGGACGTCCACAGAAACGTCTATAGGATCCTGTATAGCTGGAACCGAAACAGGGCAACAATGGCCTAATTTCGTGCCTAGAATATGATGATGAAATATGAAATTCTTCAAATTACTGCTATCTTGTTAAGAAAAATACATTCATTTCTAGGATTGATTAAGGGGGTGATGGGTGAAATTTCTATTTTCTACATTTTTCAAGCTACGTCCTTGATTTTTTGTACACATAATCACGGTGTGATAGATAATGATGTGGTGAAGTTTCATTTCTGTGAGTGAATTATTTTCTGAGTTATTAACAGAAATATTTTGAAAAATTTGCATGAAATATGTTGCTCAAATTCTCAGAAAATGTTCTACTTTTTTTCTTCCGAGACCAGTGGCATATTTAGAGAAACATCACGCACTATTTTCCTATATTTTTACTACAAAGGGGGGGGGGATTTTTATAACCACTGAATACCTAAACATAGAAACTTTACATTGCCACTATAAATATTTCATTTTTTATTTCAAAAAGTATTAATGTAATCATAAAACCCATAGGCTATTTCGTTAACCACAGTAGATACAATCAATCAATCAATCAATCAATCAAACAATCAATCAATCTCTTAATATATCCCGCTGTTTGCTGACAACATAAAGTCAACTATAGTCCACTGTAGTCTTTTCAGTTGTTGTTTTTCACGAGAAATGAGGGGTATTTTGATTGGTGTTCATTATAGATGCCTGTTGCTAGTAGCCAGAGGTGGGGTGTAGTCAATATATACTGCAGGGCTGTGTCTTCTGCAACTGGTACTGATGATTTTAATTTACTTCTTTATATTTTACATTTTCTTTATATTTTACATTGGTGAAGAACAAAACGGTTTTCGAAAAGGCAGATCTTGAGCAGATGGATATTTTACTTTGAAGATTTTGATCGAAAAACATAGGGAATTTAATAAAGAAATTCACTTGGCTTTTATTGATTACGAAAAAGCTTTCGACTGTGTTGACAGAAATAAGCTCTTTCAAATTTTGGCAAATGATCCAGTTCCAAACGCAATTATAAGAACAATTTACGAATTATATAACCACAATATTATCAAAATTACTATTGGATCAGGACATACCAAATGGAGACCGATAAACTGTGGAGTTCGTCAAGGATGCCCCCTCTCACCACTTTTATTCAATATATACATCAACTCCATCATCAGACATTGGCGATTAACAATTCATGGAAACATCCCACTCTTCCGAAATTGTACTCTAGCTACATTATTATATGCAGACGATCAGGTTCTTTTTGCTACAAATGAAAACGAGCTGGAATACTCAATACATTACCTGAATATAATAACACAAAATTTCAATATGAAAATTTCCCCAAACAAAACAAAAAGTATGGCATTCCAAAGTAAACAGCCAGTTAGGAGTAAAATTTGCATTGGAACCCATACGTTAGAACAGGTAAACTCATTTAAATATTTAGGTTATAATTTGACATATTTACCTGTTACTGATATATCTGAAAATATTCAACATTTTAATGGAGCCTTACGAACCATAAACCAGGTTTTCACAACCACGAAAACCCAAAAACATACCAGGTTAAAAGCATATAAAGTTCTAGCAAGACCTGTCCTCTTGTATGGTAGTGAGGCCTGGACTGTCCGAAACGCAGATGTTCAATGCCTAACAACTGCGGAAATGAGATTTCTAAGGAGGACTGCCGGCTACAGCTTGCTTGACCACAAAAGGAATGAATTAATTACAAAAGAATTGAAAATTACACCTATTTATGAACATCTCAACCACTATAGACAAAAACGGCTTAACCATGTCAATAGAATGGACTGTTCCAGACTCCCAAGACAAATTCTCCGCTATATACCACATGGAAGACGATCTTTGGGACGCCCCCTGAAAAGATGGACGGAGACGTAACAGGCCACTAGGCCTAATACCTGCAAGAACGACGACGATGATGATGATGATGATGATGATGATATTTTACATTAGATAACATCAGATATTTTACATCAGATCAGATCATATCAATTACATTAGTTGATATCAGATTGGTTTTTAATTCTGACAATTAAGGTGTTCGCTTTTTCTTGACTAGCCTTGGCACTGATCCTCATTTTGTGTAACTCGTGAATTTTAAATATTACATAAGTTACAGAATTAAGTGAACATTAATGACACTGTGTCTAATCTCACCTTCATTGCCCAGTCTCTCACTGGATGAGTCGTGAGAGCCTGTCATTCCATTGTGACCAATCAGACTGGCACTGTGCAACCTTTGCTCCAATTTGAGGGCAGCTTTACTCTCTGACACGTGGGGCCGTGCCATTGGGAATGACGCACGCTGCTGGCTCGAAGCCTGGCTCTTATTTCCAGCTTTACGCCGACGCACCACCTGTATGTTGAAAATTACATTTAAATCAACTACATCTAATGCAATCTTCGTGAAGTTGCTTGTGCATCATTAATTTTTTCTTCCAATTCAATAATTTAGGTAATGTCTGACAGGAGAAGTAAACATTGCCGGCTTATCTTCAAGTTGGATGGTCTAAAGCATTCTACCCCCGCCCAATTTCAAGATAAGGATGGAATGAGACCTCTGCCATTGGTTGAATAGCAATCATGCTTCTCTTCTCCTCTGTCAGCAATGTTTACTTCTCCTGTCAGATATCATGGAACGAAATATAGTCAAAGATTGATCAATACTGAAAAAGATTAGTCAAAGATTGTTTCTTATTGCTAAAGATTTGACAAGATTTTAAAACATGTGCTTCAAGTTCACTGTAACCAACCCAGGTAGGCCTTCCTACCAAATATTAGGCCACACTATACGACATATGTAAATTCTTTGGAAAATAACTAGGTTATTACAAAACTATTAAATTTGTATTAGTTAACTGTACGGTACTCTACAACTAAGAATATTACATTCAATTGCATATTTTTTAAAACAAAATATTTACGATTAGTGTTTACTTAGGATATAGGTTAGAATCTTCTTCATTCAAAAAAATAGATGTATTGGTACATAACTCGACATGTTTGCTTTGAAATTTTCTCATAGCTACGCTACCCCGAACTCATTTCACCAGCATTATCACCTTCATCTCACTCAGACGCTAAATAACGTAAGATGTTGATAAAGCGTCGTAAAATAACCTACTAAATAAAAAAATTAAGATAATAAAATACAATATGTACTTCCTTTAACACTGTGTGTGTGTCTATATATATGAGTGTAAGAGAAGGCCTTATGGCTTTAACTCTGCCAGGTTAAATAAAGCCATTATTATTATTATTATTATTATTATTATTATTATTATTATTATTATTATTATATATATCAGTATATGTGTGTGTGTATATATATATATATATATATATATATATATATATATTTTATCCACCAGGTTGTCTTTTCGACATTTCTGGTCTTCTCTCCTGGCTGTGGCTTAATTGTAACCCACTTCTGAGGTTGGGGCACCTGGAAGGCGGAGTTACATTACCCCGATGATGTGCTAGGATGATTATGATAATGTGGTGCCAGGAGAGGTCTTAAATCTAAACTTAATCTAAATTCCAGACCATGGACGAACACAGGAAAAATTCCTGTGCTCTAACCGGGAATCGAACCTGGGATCTCATGAACTATAGCCAGAAGCTCTGACCACTAGACCATGAGGTTGGTCATATATATCAGTAGATAATCTTCTTTTCTATAAGACCTACTAATTTATTATGTGGGCACCTACATGAAATTCCACTTTCGACTTTTTTATACATGGATTTCTTATAGCAATGTTAATTCTCTATGCACTATAGTTTAAAATACATATGGTATATAGTATATATAGGCCTACGCATGACACATACACCCAATATTTGCACGATTATTGCGTAAAAAACCTGAGGGTACAATAAATAGAGAATGGAGCAAGACAGATTGTATAGGGCACGTAATTGATTTTACATTTCTGTTTCTGGTACCACGAGTGACATAACATTACAATCTTTCTCTCTTTTACCATGAACATAGACGTTTTACGTCAAAAGAAAGGAAATCACTAAATTCTTAACACACATCACAATGCAATAGAAAACTTTTGAGATATAACACCAAGAACATTAAAGGCAAAGCCAATTTTGAACAAAAAATAAAACGAAGGTCCTTAACCATAAGATAGACAACTACATTTAAGAAGCATCACAAGAAATAATGTCATACCTTGCCAGGAGGCAGACGAGTGTGAACAATTGATGTTCCTTCACAGGGTGATTCATCATCGCCAGAATTTGTGAGCGATGTGTTCACGGTCTCCGGGGACGACACTGCCTTGCTGGATATCGATTCAGTCTCTGCAAGGGCCTGCATGTCCTCCGAGGGCGTCGTGGTCGTGCCGTCACACGCTGCTATCCTCGAAGCTTCAGACTGGCTGTCTGACGTGGAGAGGCCGCAGTCCTGATTGCTGGATGCAGGTTCCTGCGTCTCTTCGGCAGGCTTCTGGAGTTCGTCACAACCTTCGTTGATAGTCTGCGGTTCCTTCACGATTGCAACCTCTTCCTCACTATAGTTATTTGTAGCTCCTAAATTACTTGTATGACTATTTGTTAAATCCAAACTTAGAGAATTCCTGTCAGGCACAGATGAAGTCGAGACTTGTGCCCTCATCAAGTTTCCTTCAGTATTTTGTGTGAGCAACGGCCTTCCTGCTGGGTCTACGTTATTGCCTACTCTCTGAACACTCTGTGACATCTCTACTTGGTTTTGAGATGAAACTTCATTACTAGATTGAATTTCGTTCTTAACTGTAGGGCCAATTCTATTGCAATTTAATTTATTAGTAAAATCTCCATCTTTATCCAAAGTTTGATTGCTGACCTCCGACACTGGTTGGAGTTGTTCTACAAGCATCATGGCCCGGTTTTCTATGTCTGGTGTTTCGTCTACGCTGATGCTTCGAATTGATATAGAATCTTCACTGGACAGATTTGTACTTGACACAGCCTGCGATCCATAACCACTGGAGTGACAGAAAGAGAATAAGTGATGTTACAGACTAATTATACATGAACTTACGTCAACCAAAGTTTCTGCTGAAAGATGATGGTGTGAAATAACTGTAAAACTTATCAACAGTGCTGAAAAATTATTGTATGAAATAACTGTAAAGCTTAGCAACAACGATGAAAAATAAATGTGTGAAATAATACAATTGTAAAACTTATCAACAATGCTGAAAAATGTATGTGTGAAAAAGCAGTAAAACTTAACAATAATGCTAAAAGATGATTGTGTAAAAATAGCTGTAAAACTTATAAACACTACTGAAAAATGACTTTGTGAAATATCAAGATTGCTGAAAGATGGTTGTGTAAAGTAATTGTAAAAACGTATCAAGATTGCTGAAAGATGGTTATGTGAAGTAATTGTAAAACGTATCAAGATTGCTGAAAGATGGTTGTGTGAAGTATTTGTAAAATGTATCAAGGTTGCTGAAAGATGGTTGTGTGAAGTAATTGTAAAACATATGAAGATTGCTGAAAGATGGTTGTGTGAAGTAATTGTAAAATGTATCAAGATTGCTGAAAGATGGTTATGTGAAGTAATTGTAAAGCGTATCAAGATTGCTGAAAGATGGTTGTGTGAAGTATTTGTAAAATGTATCAAGATTGCTGAAAGATGGTTGTGTGAAGTAATTGTAAAACATATGAAGATTGCTGAAAGATGGTTGTGTGAAGTAATTGTAAAATGTATCAAGATTGCTGAAAGATGGTTATGTGAAGTAATTGTAAAACGTATCAAGATTGCTGAAAGATGGTTGTGTGAAGTAATTGTAAAACATATGAAGATTGCTGAAAGATGGTTGTGTGAAGTATTTGTAAAATGTATCAAGATTGCTGAAAGATGGTTGTGTGAAGTAATTGTAAAACATATGAAGATTGCTGAAAGATGGTTGTGTGAAGTATTTGTAAAATGTATCAAGATTGCTGAAAGATGGTTGTGTGAAGTAATTGTAAAACGTATCAAGATTGCTGAAAGATGGTTGTGTGAAGTATTTGTAAAATGTATCAAGATTGCTGAAAGATGGTTGTGTGAAATAACAGTAAAATTTAACAATAATGCTAAAAGATGATTGTGTAAAAATAGCTGTAAAACTTATAAACACTATTGAAAAATGACTGTGTAAAATATCAGTAAAACTTAACAATGTTGAAAAATGATTGTGTGAAGTAATTGTAAAACGTATCAAGATTGCTGAAAGATGGTTGTGTGAAGTATTTCAAAACCTATTAACACTGCTGAAGGACGGTTGGGTGAAATAACTGTAAAACTTATGAACCATGCTGAAAAATAACTGTGTAAAATTAGTTTAAAGCTTATCAACAATGCTGAAAAATGAATGTGTGAAATAACTGTTAAACTTATTAACAATGCTAAAAGATGATGGTGTGAAATAACTGTAAAATTTAACAAGTTGAAAAATAGTTGGAAATTAAAGATGCGAGTACAAGATGGTGAAAGTCTGACACACAGAAAAAGGAGGAGAAAGGGAACAAACGACTAGCAGGAAGAGAAGATGAGGAGAGAAGGGAGGTAAAGGAAGAGAATAGTAGAATCCGTGGCAGTTCATGAAGAGCCAAGGCCAACCAACCAACTGCTGGCCTCACGTCCACATGTCTCAGCAGGGGTGAACGATTATCCAGCTAGTATGGGAGTATGTGTGGTCAGCACGATGATTCCCCCAGCTGAAAAATATGAGGAAGAGGAAAAAAAAAGAGATGGGGAGAAAATGGGGAAAAAATATATAAAGGAAAAGGAACAAAATGAAAAAGGAAGAAAAGGCCTGAGGAAAAGAAGAGGAAAAAGAAGACGACGTTGAGGAAGAAATGGGGGAAAATGAAAGGAAGAGGAGCAGATGAAAAAAAGAAAGGAAAGGAAGTTGAGGAGAAAAAGAGAAAAGAGAAGAAATGATGGGGAAAAAGAAAAACAAGAGGAAAAAAAGAGAAGATGATATGAAATAAAAATGACAAAGAAAGTGAAGATAAGAAGGAACAATGGAAGAGAAGATGAGGAAGGAAAGGAGAAGAAAATGAAAAAGTAAACATGAAAAGAGGAAGAGAAAAAGATGAGGAAAAAGGGTGAGAGCAAAAAGAATGGAAAAGGATGAAGAAGAAAAACAGGAAAGGGACTGAAGAAGATAAGGAAAAAAGTGAAAAATAAAAAAGAAGGAAAAGTAAAAGGATGAGGAAAAGCAAATCAAAAGGTAAAGAAAGTGAAGAAGATGAGGAGTAGAAGAGCAAAAGAAATGGATGCCTTTGTCTATTTGTTCACACTTTAGGGTCACTTTGTATAACAAAGCCAAATTATACAGCACTCAAAATTCCAAGTTATTGAGAACTAAGTTGAGGTCTGCTGCCTACCTCTATTCCTTCAAAAAATATAATCCACCGAAACCTTGGCTGGGCAGAAGAGAAGGCTTACTGGCCTTAGGTCTGGCAGATTAAATAAATAAATTATTATTATTAATTATTACCATGACTTCTGGGACACAATGCATCACACTAATGAGACTTCAGATGTATTCAGACAATTGTTCTTCCACTGACACACCTAATACACAAAATTGCTTAGCACTTGGAAGAAAGCAGATATGTTTAGTTTCCATGTGTAGAAATTGAACTGAATTTAAAATTAATTGATGAACTAGTGGACTTACTCGTGTTAAATATGTAATATTTGTCCGGCTTACAGCTGTTTCAGTGCTTCATGCACTATCATCAGAGCCTACTAGATCGCGACGCCATCTCGAACTTCTCTGCCTGTTAAGAGGGTGTGTTTTATTGTTGGAAGGTGTTGAAGTGTGGAGTCGAATAGTGTGTGTGTACTGAAATTGATCTGTGTGTTGAGGATTTGATTGGGGTGTGTTTTAGTTTGTTTGTATATTTCGTATTGTTCTAGTGTGTTGAGTTTTTGGTTCTTAGGTTGTGTGTGTGTGTAGGATTTCCATGTCTGTACTTATGTTATTGTATGTATGGTTAGTATTGGTTATGTGATCAGCGTATGTAGATGTATTGTGTCCTCTGGTTATTGCTTTAATGTGTTCTTTGTAGCGTGTTTGAAATGATCTGCCTGTCTGTCCTATGTAGAACTTGTCGCATCTATTACATGTGAGTTTGTATACACCTGTGTGGTCGTATTTATTTGTTTGTGTTTTTTGTGTGTTGAGATGTCTTTGTAGTGTGTTTTCTGTTCTGTATGCTATGTTGTATTTCTGTTTTCTGAATGAAGATGCGATCTTATGTGTGCTTTTGTTTTCATATGTTAGTGTGATGTATTTCTTGTGTTCTTGTGTTTGTGTTGTGTTTTGTGTATTTTTGTGTTCAAAATGAATTTACAATTCTTTCACTGACTGCTAGGGAGTAGTAATAAGCAATCTGATGTAAGTAGAAAAAGGAAAAGTGTATCAGAGGCAGACAACAACTCTCATTACAAATAACCCGGGAACTTTTCAGTGATGTATTACTTGGCTTTGTTATGTTTTATTTTATATCATTATCTCTCATACAAAAAAATATCACCAATATCAATTATTCCAGAAGAGAAAATCTTCACTTATAAAGGTTAGAAAGAAATTTATTATGTGAGATAAGTTATTGAAGTTAGGTATTCTTACCTTGACGTTGTGCTTGGAGTCCCCATTTTAGTGGCTTGAAGTTCAGACAGAGAGTCGAGAGTTCGTGAGCTGGGCAGTGCAGTCTTCACTAATTGGTGTTGTTTGGACTGTGGACATTCACCCTGTCAATCAATGTCACAAATGTACATTAACAGGCTATTTTATAAATTCACGTAGCATTATTACTGAACTGCTACGGAGTTCAGAAGATCATAAATTATGTTGTGATTTTGCTGTGTACTTGGCACAATGCAGAAGAATTTCTGTAAAATCAGCTTGATGACTCTAGGTTAGTTCAGAACGAAATTTAAATATTTAGTCACTATTTGTTTATCAATACATTGAGATTGATGATGCCAAATTTGAGACAGTCCAGAGCTTTGTATATCTTGGATCACTAGTTAATAGTAACAATGATATCTCAGAGGAAGTAAGTAGAAGAATACAAAGCACCAATAGGTGTTATTATGGGCTGCAAAAACAAGTTAAATCAAGATTGCTATCTCGTGGCACAAAATGTAGACTATATAAGACCCTAATAAAACCAGTGTTGACCTATGCATCAGAGACATGGCCTCTTAGTGAAAGGGATAAATTTAGATTGGCCACATTCGAAAGGAAGATATTGCGAAGGATTTTTGAACCTGTAAGGGATGGTGAAACTTGGAGAATAAGATATAACAACGAATTATACCAGCTTTATGAGTCTCCCGATATAATAACATCTATTAAGATTGCTCGTCTGAGATGGGCAGGGCATGTTAAGAGAATGGATGAATGTGAAATACCTAGGAAGGTTATGGAATATGGGATTGCTGGAGGAAGAAGAGTTGGAAGGCCAAAGCTACGATGGATGGACTGTGTTATGGACGACATTAAGAGGCTTGGAGTGAAGAACTGGTGGACGGTGGCTAAAGATCGAGACCGATGGAGAAGAAATCTTAAGGAAGCCAAGGCCCGATCCGGGCTGTAGCGCTACGGATGATGATGATTTGGTTATTAATTATTTTATAATAAAATTTGAGATTTTTAATCCTATATGAAAAAATGACTTAATATCACCTTCCCAAACATTATTAATCTCCTCTTCTTCTCCACTTCATGAATTAGGCATCTGCCTATTCCAACTTCACAGCCGATCTCGCCAACACTTTTTGGGTCTTCCAACATTTCTCACTCTCATTGGTTTGTACTCAAGAACTAATTTGGGGAATCTTTTTTTAGTAGATTATTTTACGACGCTTTATCAACAGCTTAGGTTATTTAGCGTCTGAATGAGATGAAGGTGATAATGCCGGTGAAATGAGTCCGGGATCCAGCACCGAAAGTTACCCAGCATTTGCTCATATTGGGTTGAGGGAAAACCCCGGAAAAAACCTCAACCAGGTAACTTTCCCCGACCAGGAATCGAACCCGGGCCACCTGGTTTCACGGCCAGACTTACTAACCATTACTCCACAGGTGTGGACTGGGGAATCTTGTACCTGTCATTCTATATATATATTGCAACCACTTGTCTCGGAAATCTTTTATTTCATCTTTTATGGCATAGACGTTAAGTTCGTTCTTTATCTCTTGATTTCTTAGTTGGTTAAGTCTTGTGCGTCCTTTGGTACTTCTCAGAAATCTCATTCTGTATTTTACTTTAAGATTTCTGTGTAAATATACATGTCATTGTTTTATAAAACTTTAACCTAGACATGTTTTCTAGAAATAATGCCATGGCAAACTCTTTCTCAAAAATGCTTTCAAGACAAATTGGTTTTCAAAAATGTTTCCTTGAAAGTTTTTCTTTGAAAAGCTTCCATGCTAAATAAACTGTTTTCCATAAAAATGTTTTCGTAACAAACTGTTTTTTAATAATGCTTCCATGGAAAACTGTTTTCTATAAAGCTTTCATGGCAAATTGACTTTGAAAAGTACTTTCAAAGCAATTTTCTAGAAATAATGCCATGGCAAACTTTCTGAAAAATGCTTTCAAGACAAATTGGTTTTCAAAAAATGTTTCCTTGAAAGTTTTTCTTTGAAAAGCTTCCATGCTAAATAAACTGTTTTCCAAAAAAATGTTTTCGTAACAAACTGTTTTTTAAAAATGCTTCCATGGAAAACTGTTTTCTATTAAGCTTTCATGGCAAATTGACTTTGAAAAGTACTTTCAAAGCAAACTGATTTTGAAAAAAATGTTTTGACAAACTGCTTTTAATAAGGTTCTTCATGATAACTGATTTTTAAAAGTTGTTTAAATGGAAAACTGATTTTGAGAAGTGCTTCCATACAAAACTGTTTTTTAAAAATGCTTCCATGACTAACTGTTCTTGAAAACTGCTTGCACAACAAACTCCCAATATTTTCTATGAGCAATTCTCCATACCAACCATGCCTAAAAATATTTTGAAGAATATCACTTGT
Source organism: Periplaneta americana (assembly GCF_040183065.1). Lineage (NCBI taxonomy): Eukaryota > Metazoa > Arthropoda > Insecta > Blattodea > Blattidae > Periplaneta > Periplaneta americana. The sequence goes on along the minus strand of NC_091119.1, from coordinate 198,208,185 downwards.
AAAATATGAGAATGTTGCCAAATTCAAATTGTATTATCATTTCTCCTGCACCTTGTATAAATGCTGAATAATATTATATCTGCCATGATTCCTGTTTCTGTTTGTTTGTAAGTTGAAATGTGGTTGTTTGCTTTCGTTCTAATTCATTGCATTGATCTATTGTATTGTATTGTATTGTATTGTATTTATTAACATTCCATGGTATTCATACATTGCTTACAGCTAGAATATGGAACAAGTAAAAAAAAAACTTAAAACTATTACAAAGTCTTAATTTATAGTCACAGTCTAGTTGAAATATATACAGACGAGATTTACAATATAGTCTACTAGTACAACAGAAAGTTTTAGTATCAATTTCATGAAGTGTTATTGAATGTCATGAATTCACCTACAGAATAGAAGGCGTGAGAAATTAAGTACTTCTTTAATTTGGCCGTAAATAATTTTATGTTTTGAGTTTCATTTTTATATCAATAGGGAGGCTATTAAAAATTTTTACTGCCATATAACGCACTCCTTTTTGATAGCACGATAGACTTGCTGATGGAGTATGAAAGTCATTTTTTTGACGTGTATTTATGCTATGAACTGTTGAATTAGTTACAAAGATTTCACGATTACAGACGAGGAAGATTATTAATGAAAAGATATACTGACAAGCCATGGGGATTACTTGTAGTTTTTTAAAAATAGTCCTACACGATTCCCTAGATTTGGCACCTACTATTATTCTAATTACTCTTTTTTGTAATAGAAATATACTCTTACTATCTGTGGAATTTCCCCAGAATATTATTCCAAAACTCATTACCGAGTGGAAGTATGCAAAGTATATTGTTTTTAAGGTATTGATATTTACTATCTTTTGCATAGATCTAATAGCAAAACAAGCTGAATTTAGTTTGGGGGTAATTTCTTTAATATGATTTTTCCAATTTAACACATTATCGATTTTTAAGCCAGTATGTAAACAGTCTGTAAGTAAACAAAATCAAATCTGCAAACAGATGAACAAATATAAGTTAAAGCATACCTGATAGGATTCAAACTCTGAAAACTCTGGGTCACTGTGAGTTCCGTCAGCATCCACTTTGCCAGAGGGGACGCCACTAGTTCTGCTCGATTTCCCACTTGCCACTAGTCCCAGCGCATGGTGCTCATCATCATCTTCTTGCAGCAGTGGTGACATCTCGAGGCCAGAGTGAGAGCCAGTGCTGCTCTGTTCCTCGTGCAGTGTTGTCATTCGCAGACCCAACTTTGTGGACGCTATGTTTGGAGATGCTGTCGGAGGGGCAGAGATCAAGTTATGTCTTAACTCACTTGATGCATTAATTGAGAGCACTACTATTAAGTACTAGTCACAGAAAACAATCATGCCAATTAAGTTATTCAATCTGACAGGGAAGGAAAAACTTCAGTACTATTAAGGCAATAATTTTAACAAGCATAGTATGCCACAACAATAGCCGACACTTCTCCATATTAAATTACAGACAGGGTACCCTCAAAAATTTACTTCATGTATAGGCTTACTGTAAAATAATTAGCTTCACTTCACCTGTCATTTATTACATACAGGTCATCAATATCAAACGTAGGCTTGCATTCCAGCCAGGGTTGCCAGATCTTACGTTTTTCCTGTAAGCTTTACATTTTTTTCCCTTATATTTTATGACTTACATTTTTCTTTTTCCTGTAAGACTATTTATTCCTTTTTTTTTCTGATCCACTCACATTAAAGAATCTTATTTTAAAAGTCCTAAAATATTGTATTTATCTCGCGCCGTGGCGTCGTGGTCTAAAGCATCCTGCCTGGGACTCACGTTATGGAATGCGCGCTGGTTTGAGTCCTAATGGGGGAAGAAATTTTCTCATGAAATTTCGGCCAGTGTATGGGACTGGTGTCCACCCAGCATCGTGATGCACTTGGGGAGCTACAATAGGTAGCGAAATCCAGTTACGCAAATCAGCTATAACGGCTGGGGGGCTCATCGTGCTAACCACACGATACCTCCATTCTGGTTGGATGATCGTCCACCTCTGCTTCGGCATGTAGCCGCGAGGCCAGCAGCCGGCTGGTCGATCTTGGCCCTTCGTGGGCTGTAGTGCCACGGATTATTAAAATATTGTATTTACATCACACAGACAACATAGATGACACTGTTTCTTTTTTATAGTTCTCGCCGTTAAGGGCAAAGTGAAAATTCCAACGAAGAAGTCTTTTTCATAAACATTTGTTTATTATTAGTGTAATACATAGATATAGAAAAGGCTCTAAATTTAAATATTTTAATGTTTTATTTTCAAAAGGAAAGTATTTTACAAGTTTTATGGGCATTGAATGTAAGTGGTCTTGTCTGGGTAATAGGTACTTTTTGCTTCCCTAAAGTTTGCAGCACTTACTCATAGAGAGAAAAGCTGTTAATGTATGTTTCTCAAGGAGCTATTGATGTGTTTCGAAAATGTGTTGTAATTCCTTAATTATGAATGTGATCCCATTAATTTACGTTTTTTTGTTCCAAATAACCTCAGGAATCACCTCTATAAATATGGGGAGAACTTCGAGAATCACCCTGTATAACAAAATTATATTAAACAAACTAGTACTTTTGATTGTTTTGGATAATGTCAATAGTGTCTAATCAATTTAAGCATGTCACAATTCAGATATAACCTTTCAAGAACAATTTAAAATTGTTTGCTGTCTGAATTTTACCAAACAAATTTCGACCCAAAACAGATATGCTTTAAATTTATAACTAAAGATATTTTTAGTTAATATTGTATATTGTAATTTGTAACCGATTTCAAGGATTAAACTATTTAAATGAAGGGGTAAGAATGATATAATCCTAAGCCACACAGACAAAATTTTACAGTAGAGTGTATTAAATGCTTACAGTTCAATGCTATTAGGTGCGGTATCATAATTTCTTCAGCGTATACTTACATAATTTGTTGAGTAATTTTTATAATATTGTACTAGTAACTTTCCCTTCATGTGTACGAAATTAACTCGCACAAAATAATACATTATGCAACGAGCCTATAATGGTAGTAATTAAGACGCGAGTATGTTTGTTTATGAAACTCGCTTGCGCTCGTTTCATAATTTTCATACGAGCGTCTTAATTACCATTATAGGCAAGTTTCATAGACTTTTTATGCTCGACCATATTTATAACTTGAAATTATTCATAAATATTCATGTTATGGTTATCTAAGTGAAGAGCAGAACTGACCTACTAAATTGTGAGATGTGCGCAGACGCGAAAGTATTGATTTTTTCCGAGGAACGAATGTCATTGACCTTGATATAATCTAGAGAATAACATGAACATTAATCTTGATATAACCTGGAAATTGATTTAGAATTGAAAAACGAGATGACAAATTGAATTTATTTGAATATTATTTACAATTAACGCTAATTATTATAGTAACAGAACATAACCTTCTGCGACAGTATTGGATTTCCAGCCTCCGTGACGTTTCGCTAGTTGTCTTTCGATTGCATATGCGAGAACCGATATTTGCGGTTTTATAATGCTACAATGGTGATTTCTCATTGGCTGAACAACTGAACTATAATGAATAGGTGTACTTTAATGAGGTGCATTAAAGGGCTACTACCAGGTGTATAATTACTACATTTCGGCATGGTCGAGCATAAAATAATTTTTGTTAAAAGTGTGGCTTTTTGACTATCTCATTCTCAACTCTTCAAATGTTTGGAATGAGGACATTTTATTGAATTGATTACCAGTACATTATTATCATGGGAATTAGACGCATCTTTACGTCAAACTGTATTTATTTCAGTTAAAGACGTTGTGTGAAACATTTGTACACGTTTGTATTTCCTCTTCCCTGTCCTTAATAATGATTCATATTAATGAGAAGAATTAAAAAATTCTGGAGGCTTGAATCTGAAAGGCTTTCGAAGAAGTTTCTCAAAGTACCTCATAATAAACATTACCGGTAATTGAAATTATTATTTCTAAACTCTTCCTGCCTTCTAGCCCTTAGTACTTAGTAATACATTAGTGGTCCTACATTAAAAATCATTTCATGCATTAAATATTGTGCATTGCTGTAAATTTTTTAATTTGTTACAATATCAATTCCACGAAAAACTACATGCACCAGAGTGAACAGTGGTTTCCAAAGACTGGAAAACATTCCCTCATTTTTTGTGCAAATTGCTTGATAATTAATTAGAAGAGAACCATAAATGGCCAAAAAAGAATGCAAAGAAAGTGCAAAAGCTGGAACAAAGAAGAAACAAAATTTCAGTATATGGAAAGAAAGTTATGGGGAATTTGGAAACCACTGTAAAAATAGAATCAGTGTTATGGAACAGTGCTGGATAAAGATAAAACTGGCAGGGAACTTACAGAAAAGATAAATGACAAAATATTAATTGAGATGACACAAAACTATTCGCAGGAGCTCTGAATAGCTTTAACGAGTTCCTTTGGTCATATAATAATTATTTACACTGTGTTAAACACAGTTTGAAGATGAAAGTTTATTTAAGCAGAAGTCACTAGTGATGTGCGTGGTAATTTAAATGAGGGCAGGTTTTCAAATCAATCCAGCGAGCTGCCAATAACAATATCAGGTGACAATATTACAACTAAATCAAAATGCTATTGGTGTTTACACGCATATGAATTTCTTATGATTATGTTGTAATATCTTACTTTTAATCTTCATTATATCTGTAAACAGTAAGGATAAGTACAACGATGGTTATTTATGTCAATACAGATATATATGAAAACCAAAATACACTACAGAGTGTCAATCCTTTTCTGATTTCTGTTAGAAGTCTTCTGCCACTGGAATTTTCTCGTAGAGTTCCTTTGTTTTAAGTCTTCTAGAAGAAGATAGGAAAGAATTAACACTCGTAAGTAAAACATTGACAGGTTTTGCTAACAGGCTTGAGACACAGTATTCAGGCTAACATTTACATTTCTTAAACAACAGTTATACAAATAATAAGACATTAAAGAAATAAACATGTCAAAATATTTTCGTACTCACTAATTAATCACGTGTTTGAAGACTGCGTTATTAAATTAAATAAGGCAAGGAACAATGAAGTCAAATTATATGAAATTCTATGTTCATGCACTCTCAGAATTGTCTAAATTAATTTTCCACGTAATACCAAACTTTTTCCCAGCAAGCACAAATATAACGATGAGATTTAAGAATTTTTTTTTTTTAGTATATGTGCGGCAAAAATGTTGTTTCCGGATTCATGTGGTGTATCTTGCAAATCTCTTCTGTTTCTCCATTTGTACTTTTATATATGTTTTGTAAATCTGGCACAAAATGCTATACATTCACGGTTTTAAATATACTAGAATAAACAATGAAATATAATTAATGTCTTCGACTTGGAGAAATGTTTTGATGATAATCACTGACAATGAATATATTACCTAAACAAAGTAACAGTGTCAAAAACGACTACAAAGCAAATTTAATAATGTATTCAAATTACTTTTTTCCGCACGAATTTCGAAATTACTGTTTCTGTAACATGTGTTTGTTCTCAGCCATAAATCCAATTGTACTAAATAGAGGGCTATTCAAAAAGAAGGAGCAGATTTCAAATACTTATTTCTTCCAAACTACAAAAGATAGAAACACAATTCCAACGTTCCTGGACAGACGAAAGTTTAAATTTTGAACAGTCTGGGTAGAAGTTCCAATCACGGCCACATTGGCGCTGTTGCTTGTCATGCGCGGCCGCATTGGCGCTGTTGATTGCAGTGTTAAGGCCAATGTCAGGCATAGGGGGGATAAAAACAACGGTTTTTTACGTAACCCCACAGATAAAAATCACAAGGAGTGAGGTCTGGAGACCTGGAAGGCCACCAGCAATGAAGTTGATCTTCTTCTCCTCCTCTTCCAATCCAACATCCTGGAATAGTATCATTCAGGTAACGTCGGACGTGGTTAGAGAAATGAGGCGGGGCACCATCTTGCATGAAGATGAAGTCATCTGAATCATCTTCAAATTGAGGAATGTTCAGTTCTCTGCCTGCTCGTGTTGTGGATTTTTTTGGGCTCTTTTCCTAAACTGTACGAATATGCTCGACATTTTCATTTGATGTGCGTGGACGTCCCGTGCTTTTCTGTTTGCAGATGCAGCCTAAATCTGCTTATGACGAGGTGGTTGTTTATTAAACTGACGGCGAAAAAAAATGTTGAAGTTCAATAATGGACTCTAGTTTTGCTAATTGCAGCACACAAAATGCTTTTTCCTGTTGTGTCGCCATTTTACTACAGACAATCAACAGCGCCAATGCGGCCACGCATGACAAGCAACAGCGCCAATGCGGCCGTGATTGGAACTTCTACCTAGACTGTTCAAAATTTAAACTTTCGTCTGTCCAGGAACGTTGGAATTGCGTTTCTATCTTTTGTAGTTTAGATGAAATAAATATTTGAAATCTGCTTCTTCTTTTTGAATAGCCCTGTATATTATGTATGTCTTTAAATGTTTAGAAAATTGTGACAATTTGAAGATTTTATTTTATATGATCGAGAACATTGTATAATTAGGAGATGGTGATTTTTCGCAACAGTGATATATACGAACTGTTTTCTAAATAATAAATCAGTACATTTTCATTTTCTATACTAAATTTTGCCATTTATTTCTTGATTTGAGTCCGCTAAAAATGATAAATCAACTAAAATTTGAGAATTTTGTAAGTTTTTGTACAATAAATGCAAGTAAGTCAATTTTGACATTTAGATGCGAAATTATAAATTTCTCATACTGGTTTTTAAGAAGGTATAATATTTCTGTTATGCAAGTATGAATAATTTCGTTGAAGGACATGTGTTTTACCAAGGCCATACTGCTCACGACATTAAGAAGAATTCAGGGGTGGATTGTTTATAAATGTTCATATATCCTACTAATATGTACAACTTAAAATCTCTAAGTAGTCCTGGAATTTATTATGGCTCAATTATCTACACAAATCTAAAAAGGAGCTTCTTTTAAAAAAATGCATCAAAATGCTAAATCATACATTCTACAAAATGCTAAATGTTTAATTTTTAAAGACTTTTCTACTCTTCAACGGTTGCCTCTAATGCTCTTCTCTCTCTACAGAGGGAAGCACAGTCACCCAGAATTTCTCTGGCAGATGGCTGGCCTGTCGACGTTTAATTTTGAGATACTAAAAATCACCATCTCAAGTTATAGCGAATTCGATATTAGTAGTGACACAAGTCCTCTGGCATATAAGATGCGGCTTTCCTATACTGCACTTAACAACAAATTATGTCCTTAAAATTAAATAGCCGGCCTGGGTAATGCTGTCGGTAGAATGTTGGCCTTCTGTGCTCGAAGTTGCGGGTTCGATCCCAGCCCAGGTCGATGGCACTTAAGTGTGCGACAGCATGTAAAAGAATTCCTGCAGGCAGTGGCGGTGCGTCAATTAGAGCACGTGAACACCTTGTTTCCATTAATGCACGACTAGTTTTATTATTTAATACCGTATTGGCGTAGTGGGGATGTATAATATCAGGATCGAGTATTTTAAACTTCCCGCACCTTGCATAAACGTCTTATGTAAACTTGGCAACATCCGTTCACGTACAAGCCGTGCTCTTTTCAAGAAGGTTACAGAAATTTCACGCATGCACGGGAGAAAATTGTCTTTCGCTGGCCACTTATGACTCGTCCAGAGTACAAAGCGTTAAGTGAACAGTGAATCTATCCTACAGATGTCAGGTGCATCGATGCCTATCGTTTACGTGCTATATCTCGAGGAGAAAATTTAATAGGTATGTATTTTAGCCTGCAGGTGTCAGCATCTCACAGTCGGAACGTTTACTTTATGTGGATGTGTGTACAGTGCTGCTTTGAGAGTGTAGTTTGTGAATTACTATACTTCAGTGTCGGCATATAGCATAGTTTGGCTTCAAAGACGTGCTGGCTGAATGTGATGGTGGTATGAATTTAAATATCTGTATGGTGGTGTATATTATTTAAGAATAATATTTACTGGCATGTATTTATAGTAATCAATCTATGCAAATGGGATTACAGTACTGGTATAGGCTATAGTGTATCAGTGTGCTGTGAATCAAAATACAATATATTACTGAACACACGCTTTTGTAAATTGTTTTATGTATTAATTTTTAACAAACGTAAACAATGAACTCTGTTCAAGTAATTTTGAAGAGTAAAGAACTGGGTAAACTGGCTTTCCAGGAAAAATTGGAAATAAAAAGACTAGGTTTCATTATTATTATTATTATTATTATTATTATTATTATTATTATTATTATATGTTGTTTTGAATTTATATACGGTTTTTTCGACAGTGAAACATTGGAACCATGACATTTCATATTAGGCTAAAAACGTACGATTTCAAATTCTCTTCGATTTTGGAACACAAAATTGTGAACACACATAATATTTTATCACGAGCCGCCACTGCCTGCAGGACAAAATTCAGGCACACCGGCAATGTTGACATAACCTCGGCAGTTGCGAGCGTCATTAAATAAAACATAATTCACTAATTTAAATAAAACACAATCGTGATATGGACGGCTAACTCGAGATCATCAACATTAGTGTGGAATTGTTAACTCATGTAATATTTAAGACTTAAAAGTACATAAAATAATTTTAAAATTAATATACCGCTTAATCGAGACAACTTCGTCTAATAACAAACCAATCACAAGCCACAACAATGGGTTTCTGATACAAAAATAACACCATGACTTTCTAATAAATAGTCTATACGAAATCAATTTGGGGCTGCATAACCTTCGTAACATATCATACCACAACATGAAATAAAACTACAAACAAATTTGGGTTTTTGTACCTTTATAGCTTTCCAAGATACAGGCCACTGAACCCACTGAAACTGGCAACGGTTTACATTAATGGATGTAACTCTGAATCAGAGACGATCAAAAAGTTCGTACATAATTTCGACTTATTGAATGAGTTGAGTGAAAAAAAAAATATAAATACTTTATATATTCTTACACTCTGAGCATTTGTACACGTGCAATCTCACAGGATTAATACCTCTTCTTAGTAGTCTATGAATATTAAATTAAATATACTTTTATCTATTCAAATATGTGTTTCTAATCATTATTCTTCAGTTTTACTCGCCATATATAAAACTTCGATTTATACAAAAAAATGTATTATGCAATTATGGATACCGCAGTTCATTTTGTGAAGCAAATAACATTGAGCCAGGAAATGATTCTGCTTCGTTAACAAAAGTGGCAATGATGTAATACGAAGTACAAGTAAATATACATGGCGATTCACGAGAAAAGGTAAAAAATTTAGGATGTGAATTCTAAAGTCATTCTGAGTGAAAAAGTTCATATGAATATAGGTCCGTTTTCGAACGGTTACGGAGATATGGCTCTTTGATTTCACAAAAACTTCTGAGATTCCATTGTACTAACTCGCATTTAGAGACAGATAACAGACAAATTTAAAGTTTATATTCACGTATGCATACATACCTAATATTCTAGAAGTCGGGGTCGATATTTCGCACATTTTCAAAGGTACCTCCTTCTGCTTCAATGCACTGTTGTGCTCGGGCATGAATCGCGCTGGTCGCTCGGGAGAGTTGCACGTGGCTGTCTTTATGCCGCACCCAAAATACGGTCGATTAGCGCCTCTCTCGTTTCCCCCTTCCTTTGCTATACCAAGTCTTTCACCCAACCCCATAGACAGTAAATACTCTTTGATATGGTACCCTTCTGTTCGGAAAGCGTCGTTCATATTCAGCGATGGCACGCAAGGTACTTCCAACGCACAAACCATAAGCATACACAATATTGGCGTATTCTGTAGTCGAAAATTTATAAGGCATCTTGAAAAACACAACTTAACACTTCCGATAACTGTACCTGTATAACTACTGTACTGTAGGTAGCTGACTGAACTGCTGTGAACCGATAAGTGATAGCATATTTGTTGTGACATTTGCAATACCCCACCACCCAGTTTGTTTCTCTTCTCTTATCTACATCGCTCACAATGCAGATTCCAATGTTACGTCATTCATCAGTGATCTTGTCTCACATCAGCAGCATATGGTAACGTCTGATTCACATTGGGGCGAGATGTTTTACCAAGAAAATGCATCTAGCTCTGCCATCGTTCGAAAACGGAACTATGTTCATATGAACTTTTCCACTCAAAATGGCCTAAGACATCGTATCCTAAATTTTTTACCTTTCCTCGTGAATCACTCTGTATATGAAATATAACACAAGCTTAGTGTAATACTGTATCTTAATGACGGCTTAAAATTATACAATTTTACAATAAAATATTACGTAATATGCTGCAATTTGTAAATGAAAATTAAATTTCTTATCTGAATGACAGCCAACTACTCTTTTTCTTTTCTTTTGTGTAGTTTGGCATAATGTAACAGCAATTAGAACTATTGGAAAAGTATAGAAAATTATGAAGAGATATAAAATTTTAATTATAGTAAAAAATAGTCAGTTTCAAAAAGAGATTTGTAAATTAAAAACAAATGGAATACCAGTACTGATAATATTTTTGGCTCAATCACTCCCAATTCATAGAACATTGTAAAGTATAATTTGTACAAATATCATTTTTGCAGATGAATTCACACCTCTTTTAAATTAAATCCTATAGGTCTACATCCTATTTCAATATCTTTTCCACTGACTCCGTCTTCCATTAAAAATAAGTCAAAGCAAGTTTCCTGCTTTTCTTTAACGAAGTGCTTGCTTAGCAGGTAGATGAAAGATTATTCCATCTATTTCTGTAAGAAAATAGCCTCGGTTTTGTCGCATCTTACATAATATGAATCACTCATTTGAAAATATCCTACTGCCTAATCTTGTTAAAAAATATAACCTACTGTAAAAAACTATAAATAATTTTTTTAAATTTCAATTTGCAGAAAACAATATCTAAAATTATACCTTACTCTAGCCATTTTTTAAAATATACCGTAAGTAAAAGTGGGAATGAAATGCTAGATGTAATATATTGTAATCTTGTGACAGATCTTACATAAAATGAAAAAAAAAATAATTTTTACAGCTGTATCAAGAACTCTATTTCTTTATCGAGTATCATATGAATTAAAAAATTTGAGATCTTGAACATGTTTCAAACACAAACTTTTACTCTTTAAGTGTGAGGCTATCTCATTCAAATTTTTGACTTGGTTAAGTTTGAAACTTACAGTTAGTTCACATCATTTGTATTTCTCGTTCCATGCTTTTAATGTAGTAACTACAATATCATTCTCATAAATTATACTACATTTATATATACTCTTTGAATTATGGATTGATTAAGAGAAGATTTTACTTGTCAGTTATATATAATCTTTTCCTATTTCGCAGCAATTAAGAAAACAGCTACAACAATACAGCTCTTAAGCTCTAGCAGAAAGCGAAGTTTTTCACATTTTATTACTAATCAACAGCAGTTAGTATAACTACCAGGGTCTTCCTTGGGTTTACTCCATTTCGTGAATGACAACAACAGACATGTGTTCATAAACCTACAGGTGTTGCAAAAATATATGGACAGTATAAGACAGCAATGAACATTAAATATATAATCTTTTTTAATCACATTCATTTGCTCTCGGAATAAATACTTCTCAATCTCACTTCAGTTAAATTAGTTGGTCTTACAGCCCAGTGTGTACTGAAAAGATGTTACATTGGAAACGTCCTAATGGGAAAACAAGCAGGTTATAATGGGGAATTGGTAAAATGATGGAAGAGGAAACGTTGAAGCACAGTAATTATTATTATTATTATTATTATTATTATTATTATTATTATTATTATAGTTAAACCTCTCCTTACGGACACTCCTCATACACGGATAGATTTTTATATCCCAACTGAAATAATATAGAAATAATGATAAATTAAACTCTCGTTTACGGACACTCTCAGACACGGACACGGACACGGACAGCTGTTTCACAGTCCTAAAGCTTGCTTTACCTCCTGACTGCAGACAACTTGGATTTCAAGACCTAATGTGTTACAAAAATGGAAAATTTAGCTTTGAAAACTGTACAGAAATTCCTTAACACGAAAGAAGACAATAAGTGTCTTGTAGGCTACCACTAACCCAGCCGGCTACCCCTTGTTAGCTGGAAGTGGGAGGATAAACAAAGTCATCCTGTCTGATGCGTCCAAGGTTTCCGCGATCGTGAAATTGTATTCGACACATGATGGGGTTAGTAGGAGTTATTGAGTTATTTTACGACGCTGTATCAACATCTAAGTTATTTAGCGTCTGAATGAAATGAAGGTGATAATGCCGGTGAAATGAGTCCGGGGTCCAGCACCGAAAAGTTACCCAGCATTTGCTCGTATTGGGTTGAGGGAAAACCCTGGAAAAAACCTCAACCTGGTAACTTGCCCTGACCAGGATTCGAACCCGGGCCACCTGGTTTCGCGGCCAGACGCGCTGACCATTACTCCACAGGTGTGGACAGTTAGTAGGATTATTCTCTTCACTTCAATCAGTTGTTCTGTTTCGAGAGACATGGCACCTGAACTTAAAGGTTAAGTTGAAAACTGTAAATTACAGTACTGCATAACTGCAGACCTAGAATAAAACTACATGGCACAGTACTGAATTTTCCTTTTTCAGTTTTATCTACTGTAGTTCAAAGTTGCAAAGAATTTACTGCAGTACAGTAGACTGTATTTGGAATTAAACTACAGTAATACATTTCATTTAAAGCGTGAAGGGATACATAATGCATATTATAAATTTACTGTTAGATTAGGGAGCCTCCCTCCCAATAAAGGACACCTCCCAGATGCGGACAGATTGTTACGTCCCTTCCATGTCCGTAAATGAGAGGTTTCACTGTACTTAATTACAAATGGATTTTAAAGAACCCGGAGGTTCAATGCCACCTCACAAAAGCCCACCATCGGTTCCTATCCTGAACAAGATTAATCCAGTCTTTATCAGCATATCCCACCTCTCTGAAATCTATTTTAATTAATTCCCGATCTACCACGAAAATCGTCTGTAGCTGCATTTAGATTGGCAACAGGCCATGACTGTTTGTCCAAACACCTGCATAGAATTGGAATATATCAGTCCCCTAACTACCCATTGTGCAACTCAAACCAAGAAATGGATTTGGAACACCTCAAAATCTGTGCTTCAGTGGCTGACCATGATAATATCTTTAAAAAATATTGGAGTGCAAGAGGTCAAATGACTTTATTGTCAAATGCCTGGCAATAGAAAATAACAACAACAACATTTTAATATTATCCTCCCATATACATCTCAGCCTCTCCAAAGATTTTTTTCCCTCTGGTCTCCCAATTAACGCTCTATACGCATTTCTGGATTGACCCATATGTGCTACATTGTTGAATTTAGCTTTTGTCTTCAGGCAAAAAGAACTGAGGGAAAGAAAGTTTCTTACTTGTTAAGACAGGGAAGAGGTAGGGATAGCAAACCATACCAACCTTTCTAGGGGAAAAAAAGTCCCTTAAATAGTTAATATAACCACTTTCATGTGTTAAAATAGATTAAGTTGTAATTACCTATTTGATAAGTTTCAGCTTTATATCAGTCATCATCAGAACTAGTATAGTACATTATGCAACGAGCCTATAATGGTAGTAATTAAGACGCGAGTATGTTTATGAAACGAGCGTAAGCGAGTTTCATAATTTTCATATGAGCGTCTTAATTACCATTATAGTCAAGTTTCATACGACTTTTTATGCTCGACCATATTTCTAACTTGAAATTATTCATAAGTATTCATGTTATTCTTATCTGACCGGGGAGCGAAACTGACCTTGTGCAATATCTCGTAAATTGTAAGATGTGCGCAGACGCGAAAGTATTGATTTTTTCCGAGAAACAAATGTCATTGACCTTGATATAATCTAGAGAGTAAAATAAACATTAATCTTGATATAACCCTGAAATTGATTTAGACATTGAAAAACGAGATGACAAATTGAATTTATTTGAATATTATTTACAATTAACGCTAATTATTATAGTAACAGAACATAACCTTCTGCGACAGTATTGGATTTCCAGCCTCCATGATGTTTCGCTAGTTGTCTTTCGATTGCATATCCGAGAATAATCGATACTTGTGCTTTCATATTGCTACAATGGTGTTTTCTGATTGGTGGAACACCTGAACTTTAATGAATAGGTGTACTTTAATGAGGTCAATTAAAGGGCTGCTACTAGGTGTATAATTACTACATTTCGGCATAGTCGAGCATAATAGTACATTATGCAACGAGCCTATAATGAAGGTAATTAAGAAGTGAGTATGGACATTTATGAAACGAGCGCAAGCGAGCTTCATAATTTTCATACGAGCTTCTTAATTACCATTATAGGCGAGTTTCATACGACTTTTTATGCTCGACCATATTTCTAACTTGATATTATTAATTTTTGAGTAATGTCCCGTATGTTGTGAGATGTGCGCAGACGCGAAAGTATTGATTTTTCCGAGGAACAGATGTCCACATTGGCCTTGCTAGGCCATAAGAACGAGATGACAAATTGAATTTATTTGAATATTATTTACAATTAACGCTAATTATTATAGTAACAGAACATAACCTTCTGCGACAATATTGGATTTCCAGCCTCCGTGACTTTTCGCTAATTCTCTTTCAATTGCATATCCGAGAATAATCGATACTTGCGGTTTTATAACGGTAGAAAGCTGACCTGTCATTGGCTGAACAGTTGTAACCTGAGTCGTCATTGGCTGAAAGACCTGACCTTTAATGAGTAGGTGTACTTTAATGGCATGCATTAAAGGTCTGCTACCAGGTGTATAATTACTACATTTCGGCATGGTCGAGCATAAAAAAATAACGCTAATTGGGAAGAAATGGGAATACTACAGTATGTCTCAATATTTATGACTTAATTCTAAGTTTTTCTTCTTGCAACACATCCAGTAGGTTATATGAACCACATGTCCATTTTGTTTCATCTTAATCCAGCACCCAGAGGATAGAGTAAGATAAATGAAGTAGCAGAAATAGGCAAGAACACAAAACCAACTGTGGAAAACAAACAGTGCAAGCAAACAGTGCGAGACAGAGAGAAGAAAAACCTACGTTTGGGCCCAGCTGGCTGCAGACGAAGTGAATTCAGATTCAAGTTGAGATTGAGGAAAGTAGGGCGAGCTGAAAAGATCCACACATTGGTCATCATCACATCTCAACATGGCGACGGAAACTGTGGTCCACAAACACTGTGCAAATCAATCTTGAAGTGCCACAAACATGCCACATCTTGTCCCATGAGATGTTTCACATTTTTTATCACAAAGAAATATTAGTAAATAGGTACTTAACTCGATACAGAACAAATAACTCTATTGCTAAGGGAAGATGGTTGTTATGGTGAATGAAAACAAAAATTTCAGAAATCAGACTTACATAGATTTGGTCCTAATGTTTGTAGCTTTTTGAAATTCTTTTTGTGCTGAACAAGGAAACTTTTGGCTGTTGAATTAACATAGAATGGTTTTTACCTACTCCTTTATAAGCTAGAAATTAATTTTTAAATTTGGAACGTATTATCATTATTGTTATTACTGTATTATTATTATTATTATTATTATTATTATTATTATTAGTATTATAAGTTACATTTTGATTACACAACTTTTAACACTGTATCATTTCGGAATATGTATGGCACCAAGACCAACAACGACCAGTTCTGAAGATGACCTATAAATAGGTCAAAACATGTAAACAAGGTACGTTAGAATTTAACACAAGAAAGTCTTATCATACATATTCCGAATATTATTATTAGTTGGTTGATGCTGTATCAAATACTCGGTTATTTACCATCGATGGGATTGGCGATAGCGAGATTGTATATAGCGAGATGAGGCCGAGGATTCGCTATAGATTACCTGACATTCGCCTTACAGTTGGGGAAAACCTCGGAAAAAACCCAACCAGGTAATGAGCCCATTCGGGAATCGAACCCGCACCCAAGCACAACTCTGGGAAGGTATTATATATAATCCGCATCATTTATTACTATTACTGTCATTCATTATCATCATCATCATCATCATAAACTGGGGTTACTTTGAACACAGAGGAAACTTTGACCATTTTTTCAGAAAATCATATTTAGGTTTCTACACGCTGCACTTGTTATAGATGGAGGTAAATTTGGTATGAGAATGATTTTATGATAATTTACCTCCATCTATAACAAATGCAGCATGTAGAAACCTAAATATGATTTTCTGAAAAAATGGTCAAAGTTTCCTCTGTGTTCAAAGTAACCCCAGTTTACGGTACTATATCATCATCATCATCATCATTATATTATTATTATTATTATTATTATTATTATTATTAGTATTATTATTATTATTATTATTATTATTACATCACTGTATATTGGGTATACTTTATTCATTTTATATAATTCTGATGGTAATGAAATTTCTACCATAAATTGGCAGGGTATACTACAGTAAAGCCATACAATATCATTTTAATATGTTCATTATATTTTTACTAGAGCTCAAATGAATATTCGTCATTCAAACAATTACTTTTTTCTATCTATAAAAATGAATATAAATCAGACATTTTAAAAATATTTTAAAATAACTGTATCATTAAGATTATCATATATGTATTAACATCAGCTGAAAATTTCATAGTTTTTGAAAAGAGTGTACCAATGGAATGAATCTAAAAAAAAAAAATTCCCTTACAATTTAAAAATTAATTTTTAGCTTACAATTCAGTAGATAATAACCATTTTATATCAATTTTATAGACGAAAATTCCCTCATTCAGCACAAAAAATTTAAAAAACTCACCATCTTAGGACCAAATCTATGGCAATCTCATTTCATCCAATTTTGTCTAATTTTTCATACACTATACTTCCCTAAAGAATGTGTCCTCAAGGACTATATTTGAAATTTCAGTGCAGAGGTCGAACAGTAGTGTGCCTTGGCAACTCAAAAGCCAATCATGTATTTTAAAGTGACTGCTGGTTACTACGTTTAAGGCACACTGCTGTCTTTCTAAACACACTCCTCCTTATTGCTCAGTCGTCAGTTAATGTGTCAGAAATTCTCAATTTTTATTGTTAAGTAATGTCTCAGTTTGAGTTAGTGCGGCTCGAACTTGCAGAGTTCTGTATGGACAGCTTTATAACCGAAGATATCTTGCAACATTACAGTGACACTCCATTAGGTTTGGCAACATAGCACATTAACATCATGTGGGTGTAAATTCCATCAAACATATTTAAGCTCAGATCTTGTATTCTTAAGTAAGCAGTAATTCAATTTAAATACTGGTACTGAAAACCTGAAGAGTTTTCGACTTGAAATGTGTATATTGCTATCGAAGGAACAATCTTCAAGATTATTTTACCTAAATGTTATCAGTTATTACTGTCATATTCAATATTTCTCATAATTTCATATCGGAGTAAGAAATGAATTGAAGAGTGATTTTCCAAATGGTGCTAAGTCATTTATAAACGATTTTTTATTTTGTAGGTTAGCATTATTATTTCTCATAACTCTACACAGGAATACACTTTAACTTTCCAAACGGTGTTATGTTCCATGTTATTCCCATTATAATCTCACAGTTTTTTTTTTTCGAAGTGTGCTGAGTCAGTAATATGAATGTTCCAAACTGTGCTAAGTCATTGTGATATGATATTAAAATGATTATTATTAAGACAAAGTCTACTTTCAGTTTTACATATAATGCAAAATGTTCAAATAAACATACATAATTACTAAACAGATTCATAACATTTTTTCCGAGGCATGTTAAGTCAAGTAACTTAGCACATTTTGGAACAGAATTAAAATGTTTAACAGCATTGTTACCTAAAACAATATCAATTTCCAAAAATTAAATTCTATCAATAAAGCTCACGTTCCATAATGTTTTAATTACCAAAGTCTCCTTTCAGTACCTTCAAGATATTTCAATTTATAAAAAATATATTTTCTGAAAAAGTACCTTTTTTGACTTATTTGGAGAGCCACTCTTAAATTCCAAAAAGTAACCTACAATTAAGTTTAAGATGAAAGATAATGTCCAAAAAGCAGTAGGATGCAATTTGCTAATGTTAGAAGTATTAAAGTGAAAATACCTGCGTCAAAGGTATTATTACATAGAAATATCAATTTTCAAAAATTAAATTCTATCACTAAAGCTCACATTCCATAATATTTTAACTGTCAAAGTCTCCTTTCAGTACCTTCAAGATATTTCAATTTATAAAAAATATATTTTCTGAAAAAATACCTTTTTTGACTTATTTGGAGAGCCACTCTTAAATTCCAAAAAGTAACCTACAATTAAGTTTAAGATGAAAGATAATGTCCAAAAAGCAGTAGGATGCAATTTGCTAATGTTAGAAGTATTAAAGTGAAAATACCTGCATCAAAGGTATCTACTCGTATTATCAAATGGAGAAAAATAAATTTAAAACTATCATCCTATTATTCCTCTAGAAGTTCTTATAATAATATTAAAATAACAACTATAACAAAGAATTTTGTACTATCAAATAATTACTAATATCATCATATAGATATAATTACTGAAAGTTTACAATTTTGTACCTTTATTACATGAAGATTTTATAATTTTAATTTACTTTTCAAACGAAATTTTACTTACAAGGAATGAAATGGCTATTTCCCGAAATAGAAAATCAAGAAGTATTAAGACAATGAAATTATGTAGGTATTATTTATTTAATGTAAATAAAATGGAACAGTAATTTATCATGTTTGTGAAATTATTACAGATATCAAAATGTGTGGAGTGAAAACTCGTTAATTCATGCTGCATGAATGCATATTTGGGGAAATAGCTAAAAAAAGTATATTTCCGGTTTATTAGTGCATAGGATGAACGAAATTATTTGATAAAATACCGGAATTTTTTTCATCAGTATACAAAGAGTTCCTATGCAGACCGATCCCAGGTAGTACTGTTCTATCGGCTGAATGACCGTATTGCAGAGCGCCCATCCCGAGGAAGCTAAACGGTAGAGTAGGAGTAGGTTAGGTTAGGTTAAGTTAGGTTAGGACCAATAGGGTAGGACCAGTCTGGATAGAGTAGCATGCACGGACTTGTCTGTATGCCAACAGATTTTGCTAGGCAGAGGCTGGAAGTGGGAACGGCCTGCATAGGAACTTTCTGTCTTTCAGATTTGTGGAAGAAAAACCCTTCTCATATTAATTATATGTTTACTAAAAATGTAATGTACAAAGATTAACAGAAGCTATAGAGTTGGTTAATTTAAAAACTGTCTCTCTGTTGACTCTGTCAGTTTCTTCCTGAAGTAGTGGTCACTTCAACTTGAATTACATTGCATACGTGTTATGCGGGATGTAGAAGAAAATGAAAAATTATGCAAAAAAACATTTAAACATTTGCACAGTGTTTGTGAATTCACAACAGATACAGTATGCACATTATGAAAAAGTAAGCTGCTTCATAGTTGCACCCATTAGAAACTGCAACCTACAACAGAACACACCGTAAAGTATTTGGTGGAACCCACACATGTATGACATTTATGCATTATAGGCCTACTTGTTCGTATCGAAACTGGATTAGGCCTCTTCTTCTTCTATAATCTATAATAGACTTTAAGTTCCTAGCTTCCTATGTAAATTTGTGACTATCTTTATGATCAAACAAGATATTCATAATTTTTAGTTGGTAATAGACCGAGAAATCAATTAATCTGTTGCCATTTCTATTACAAGTTTGTTCTCTCCGTGTACACCCATACAGTGTTCAATCTTGACATTCCCTACTCTAGCATTAAAATCTCACATCAATACCAGCATGTCAGATCTATTAACTTTATTCACAATCCTTTGTAGTTTTGTATAAAACTGATCATTTTCTTCATCCTCTCCTTCTACAGGAGCATATACTCCAATCACTGTCATATAACCTCGAGATAATTTCAATCTAATTTGGATTATTCTTTCATTCCAAAAGTAGTAGTTATTTATTGTGGACTTCAATTGTTTCTTTATCATTAACATAACTCCAGATTTTGCTCTTGATTTACTGTCAACTCCACTGTAAAATTATATATAATTATTGGTTTCTTTTGATCCTTTTAATTTCTTTTTTGTCTTAGATATAACACTGGATTCGGCAAATTATAAAAATATGGATTTACAAACACTTCACAAACAAAATTAGGTAATGAAATAAAAAACATTTTAATAGCTGCACCCACATTGAAATCGAAGTTAAATCGAGACAGATTTCTTTTCATACTTAACGATCAATTCATCCAGATAACATGTACCAAATTTGCATTATGATCATCTCGTACTTTCTAATAGTAATCAGCTAGTAAACAAAATTACACAAAAAAATCAATTATTAAATTAGTACAAACCGAAGTTAAGATACTTGTACACGATCAAATTTTCTCAAATTCACAAGACTTTTAAGACTTTACAAGTTGTAATGTCAAATCACTTACAATACTTCAAAAGTCTTTGATTGTCCTGAAAGTACGAGGTTCATCCCGGAAGTAAGTTCCAATTGCGTCCAGAGATAGCATGACTAGTTGAACAGGAATGTGCATGCATAACAGTAGAGAGGGGGTATGTGGGAATAATGCAGGGGCGTACTTTGCGGGCTACTGGGGCTACCGGTGGTAGCCCAAGGAAATTGCAAAAGAAAAAGTTTATAATATAACATAATGTAATAATTTTGTATTATTAGTTTTACCATAGTAATTAAAATTAAAGTAATTGTTAGATATATTTTGTGTAATAATAGGGTCAGCGGTAGCCCAAACCCTTTAACCAGTATACGCCACTGGAATAATGCAGTGCAGTTTCAGTCTTGTGATGGCAGTAGTTATTGCACAGCTCTAGGAGAAAATGGCTGCACTGATATTGTCTCCCACCAACTGCGAGATTCGTGCAGTTATCCGATTTCTGCACACTCAGCAGAGATCCATCACCAATTGTGCAACGTGTATGGACCCGACATTAGGAGTGGCAGTACGGTCAAATGATGGTGCAAGCAAATCACTGAAGGCCGAACCAATGTGCACGACGAAGACCATAGAAGACCATCCCTGATGACGCCAGAACTGATGGAAAGTGCGGAAAGAAGTTTTTCAGAACTGGCGCTTCACAATTTCGGAACTCCCTGGTCAATTCCCCCAGATGTCTCGCCCACTGCTGCAGGAAATCGTCTCCCGGTGGCTTGGTTTTCAGAAAGTGTGTGCAAGAAGGGTGCCAAAGCAGCTGACAGATGAACACAAAACAAAATGTTTGGCCGCAGCATTGACATTCCTCCAGCAGTACGCAATATATTGTCACTGGGGATGAAATACCAGAAACAAAACAACAATCCATGCATTGGCGGCATAATGGTTCACATGTGAAGACCAAATTCAAGAAGACAATCTCTGTCAAAAAAAATCATGTGCACTGTCTTCTGGGATCGATGTGGTGTCCTCATGTGCGGGTTTTTACCGCTGAGTGGTACTGCTAGACATTGCGAAATCTGAGAAGGGCGATCCAGAACAAAAGACATGGAATGCTGACAAGAGGCATTACGCTTTTGCACGACAATGCATGACCCCATACAGCCAACGCCACACGGAATCTGTTGCTTCAGTTTGGATGGAAGATCTTCGACCATCCACCCTACAGCCCCGACCTCACGCTAAGTGACTTTCATCCCTTCCGTCTCATGAAGCGCTTTCTGGCAGGAAAATGTTTCCACAACGATGCTGAGGTACAGACGGCAGTGACTTCATGGCTCCAGACATTGGTGGCAGACTCCTATGACACAGTCATACAAACACTGGTGCACCGGTGTGATAAATGCCTCAATAATGGTGGTGACTACGTTGAGAAGTAGCCAGTGAATCTCGTAAATAGTGTAATAAATATTTCTTATTCAGTGGTGTTTTTTGTTTTCTTTATCACCCATTGGAACTTACTTCCTGGATGAACTTCATGAATAAAAATATGTACTAACTGACCAAAGACTTCACAATTTTTTTAAGAAACTGACCAATAAGATTCGAAAATATTATGGAGTCTGTATGGCATGGATTCCTCATACATAATCCGTATGAGGAAACTGCAAGGCAGATATCTGGAGTTAAGTACCAATGCATGTATTTTTAATCAAGAAGATCCTAACCTATAAACTACGCGAATACTAATCGTAAACATTTTGTTTTAAATCAATATGCAATAGCAATATTCTTCGTTTTAGGGTACCAAGCCTTGCTCCATCACCAAGGAACCTTATTCCATGTGAATGTCTACTATAAATTTAACAAGAATGAGAACAGAATGGGCTCAATCTTTTAAGGTGGTCACAGTTGTTGTTGATTATAGCAACGTGAATGACGGAGTTGATATGATGGTAGTGATATAATGGTAGTGGTATGATAGATAGTGGTGGTGGATTTATTTTTTATTTTATTGGGTTATTTTACGACACTGTATCAACATCTAGGTTATTTAGCGTCTAAATGATATGAAGGTGATAATGCCGGTGAAATGAGTCCGGGGTCCAGCACTGAAAATTACCCAGCATTTGCTCGTATTGGGTTGAGGGAAAACCCCGGAAAAAACCTCAACCAGGTAACTTGCCCCGACCAGGATTCGAACCCGGGCCACCTGGTTTCGCGGCCAGACGCGCTGACCGTTACTCCACAGGTGTGGACAGTGGTGGTGGATGTGGTAATATGATGATAATGATATTATAGTGGTGGTGATATTATGATGGCAATGGTGAAGGCGATATGATGATGGCAATTGCGTTGGTGATATGATGATGGCAATAGTCATGGTTTTGGTGATATTAACATCTTATGTATATTTTGTATGTGTGTTTATATATATAAACATGCTAAGGATATGGATCTATGAAATTTCTAACTTCTACATTTTTACATCAATTAATCTGAAACTTTTACCACATATTTCTTACAATGTGGACATGCAACGCATAAATTTTCACTTTGATATTCCAATTAGTTTACTTATAATTAATTTTGTTGCTTTTTTTTTTTTTTTTAATACTGGATTATAATTGTCCCAATTTTCAAAGTTTACGTAATTTTTCTGCATATTTGATTGCTTCATGATGATGATGATAATTAAAAATAGCAATAGTGGTATTATGAAAATGGTGATATGAAGATGATGGAAGTGGCAGTACGAGAACTAGGAGTGACCACTGAGAATGACGAATCTGTTTAAGAAATTACTTTTCCTCTTGAAGCATACAAGATTCCACATTTATAACTACGATTTCTTTGTAACTTTATACTCCAGAAACACGAGCCTACTACTTTTTTTATTTACTTCCATCTTTCATAGCGGTTTTATATACCGTGTTAACTGGATTCCGGTAGATCACAAATATATTTTATAGTTATGCTACGATTTACATGAAACTTGGAGAAGTATCTATGTGATATAAAATACACAAACATTTGCAAGCGTTACTTAAATAACATTGTACTTTTTTTTTTTTTTTTTTTTTTTTTACTCGTCTTCAAATTCTGTATCTAATAATGTATAATGTGTTCGGGTTTGAATTGAGTGTCTTTGTTTAATAAGAAAAGAACAATATCTGCTATGGAACATCGTGATTTGCAACAAATGAATGTTTGTTTACGTGTTTCTTTGATATTGTGGTGGTGAATATATTACGCAATTATTAAGATCCATTTTGAATCTTTCTTTTGAATTATTAAGAGCTATTACCAATGTTACTCAGGATTAGTGTGTTGAAATTTCTTTGTTCTGTGTGAAGAACTCAAGTTTCAATAAATTATTCAAAGTGTATGTTAATTTTATTTTAATGTCATTTACAAAAAGACTGACCATGCAAATCTCACTTATGACCAAGGTTGCCAGATTCTCTCGTCAAAAATCCTAGACAGGGGATAATACTACGCACTTTAACGTGACTTACACATTTGAATTAATTCAATTTGTAATAAAACTGATTTTATCTGTTTTATGTATTTCAAGTAATTATGCAGAACCTAAACTTTCAGTAATTGATTAACTAGCGGACTTACTCGTGTTAATTATGTAAGTCTGTGCAGCTTACAGCTGTTTCGGTGTTTCATCACACCATCCTCAGAGCCTACTAGATCTCGGCGTCATCTCGAACTTCTCTGCCTGTTGTGTACGTGCGTTTGATTGTTGAAAAGTGGAGTCAAATAGTGTGTGTGTACTGAAATTGATCTGTGTGTTGAGAATTTGATCAGGGTGTGTTTTAATGTGTTTGTATATTTCATATTGTTCTAGTGTGTTGAGTTTTGGGTTCTTTGGTTGTGTGTGTGTAGGATTTCCATCCGCATTTATGTTATTATATGTATGGTTAGCATTAGTTATGTGATCGGCGTATGTAGATGTATTGCATCCTCTGGTTATTGCTTTAATGTGTTCTTTGTAGAATGTTTGGAATGATCTGCCTGTCTGTCCAATGTAGGACTTGTCACAACTATTACATGTGAGTTTGTATACACCTGTGTGGTCGTATTTATTTGTTTGTGTTTTTTATGTGTTGATATGTCTTTGTAGTGTGTTTTCTGTTCTGTATGTTATGTTGTATTTCTGCTTTTTTAATGAAGATGCGATCTTATTTGTGCTTTTGTTTTCATATGTTAGTGTGATGTATTTCTTGTGTTCTGGTATTTGTGTTGTGTTTTGCGTGTTTTTGTGTTTGTTGAGTTTTTGTTTTGTCTTCCTTATGATGTTGTCTATTATGTTTGGATTGTATCCGTTTTCTTGTGCTATGTATTTGATTGTGTACACTTCTTCATTGTAGTGTTGTTGGCTCATGGGTATGTTGAGTAATCTGTGTATCATTGTCCTGAATGCAGCACACTAGAACAATACGAAATATACAAACACACTATTTGACTCCACTCTTCAGCACCTTTCAACAATCAAACACACCCACACAACAGGCAGAGAAGTTCGAGATGACGCCGAGATCTAGTAGGCTCTGAGGATAGTGCGTGAAGCACTGAAACAGCTGTAAGCCACACAGACTTACATAACTAACACGAGTAAGTCCACTAGTGAATCAATTAATTATATTCAAGTGTTAAAAGTAGTGTACGCAAGATTCAAAATGGATTAGTAGATACCGTTAGCCGGTGCAATATTCTTCACAGCGGTTTTCTATAACATAAATGAGTGGGTTCCACTTGAAACAGACAACAGCATAGATCTCTGCACGCATGTGCTTTCACACATACATGCATGCACACATTAACACACACACGCACGCACACATGTATCAGAAGAGTAACAGAGCTTTCCCCACTTAATATCTCCAGTCAGCTTCTGTTTAAAGTCAGAGAGACTGAAGGGGAGAATATATTTGCGGAAGTTATTAATACTTCCTTAATAATTACATAGTACTTAAAATTATCAGAGCATTCTTTTTCTCTAACACTGAACATTTCATTGGAACCATCCACAACCAATCAAATGTGCCATGCATTGATAGCCAATTAATTTTCCAATCAGTCATATCATTCCAGTAACAAAGTAGTGGCCCAAAACTAAAAAATCATTACATTAATTTGTATGTAAACTTGAAATAAGCATCAATAGAACAATAATTTCATTTTTCGAAAGTTTTTCTTTCACAGACTGATTCCATACAATGTTTCACAGCTTTAGATTTCAGTATGGCCTTCACTAAGATGCCGAACTGATAATTCTTTACTGTAATAAGTATAGGTATCTGAATTTTCACACGATTGCGAATGTATATTACAAATTCACAGGGAGTACCAGAAGAGTACGTACCAATCATTATACAGTTAGAAAAGTGTAACACATCAACTTGTGTTATAATAAAAAAAGTAGACAGAATTCAAAACCAAAATAATTTTTTTTTTGTATTTCTATGAAAAGTACAAATTTTGCAAATAAATAAATAAATTGCACAATCTCAAACACCCCTGTCACAAATAATAAACGACCGTCTAAATATTATAGCATAAATATAAATATTTTAGTGATTTTTTTTTAATTATAACAAAATCTAAATACAAAATATGATTTCACGCATTCATAGGTTATATAACGACAGTTATTTAATTGTTATTTATATATTTAAGTAGACAAATGAACTACTAATTTTTAACGGAGTTTTTCTCCTGTTATAAGACAATCAAATGCTTTAATTAGAAAATGTTTCTAATCGGAATTGTAATGGAAGTTTACTGTTTCATGGCGTATTTTACTCATGTCAACAACAAATATCGTCCACATCTCAAACAGTAGTAAGAAATCGAAAAACTCATTTTTATTAATTTTACATATTACTGCTGTTAAATTATTAAATTTTCATCATCATGACTATATTCTTTTGGAAAGTCATTGGCTCATAATACACATATTAAAAAAGTATCTACCGGTACTACAATATTGAAGATATTCTTAGATGAATCATTTTGTCATTTACAAGTATACCTTGAGAAAATAAGAGCTTTTTAATTTGAGTTTCGTATTTTTATATTCAGGGCGATTCACGAGGATTTACCGCCACTTAGAGAGCTTATTTCTGAAGACATTCTGAGCAAAAAAGTCGCATAATCTCAATATTTTCAGAGCTACACTAATTTGAAGTTGTTTGTAAAATACCATTATTCTTTCGTTGTAAGGGTAAAAGAATATTACAGATAAAGAATGAACTATTCAGGAGTATCATTTCTTTAATTAGCTAGTATTTTGAAGCTAAAAAGTGTTGTGAATTCCATAGTTGCTTCGTACAGAATTTTTTTTTTAGATTTTTAACTACAAATTTACATTTTTCTTACGCATTTATCACAACAATTTTTACAAATCACGCCACTCTTGTAAATTCTTTAAGACTGTACATTAGGATGTATAATTTAAACTGTAAAAGAATCAAGTTCCTAAAGTCGTATGAATTGTAATAATTTTTGTGATAAGTGTATAAGAATGTAATTTTTAGTTACAAATTGAAAAACAAAATCTGCACAAATCAATTAACAACAATACATTTTTAGCTTCAGAACACCAGCCAATTAAAGAAATGATATTTCTGAATAATTCATTCTCTATTTGTAACATCCTTTTACCCTTTAAAAAAAAAAGGTATTTTACAAACAAAATATTGAGATTAGGACACATATTTATATGACTTTTTTGCTCAGAATGTCTTCAGAAATAAGCTCCGTAAGTGACGGTAAATTCTCGTGAATCACTCTGTATAAAAATTTGCGTTTAGCAAAAAACTAGAAATAGGAAATAGCACAAGTTTAATTTTACTAGTGGAAGTCCAAAACAAAAGAACAATGAACAAACATCACTCATAATTTTTCCTGAAAGAAAAAAATAGTAGATAATTTATTTATATTTCACAGCTATCCATCCATTGGAGTCCTTTTGAAGATAAAAATCCAAATTGGTAGCACACATTTTTTCTGATTTCCAGTGTTAACAATGCAAGAACACTAAATTATGAATTCCATTGCTTCTCCAAGTTGTTAGGTATACTTGATCAGTAATGGAACAGTTTACTTCTTTTTTTTTTTACCTATTATCACATTATGCAGTTAACCAGGCAGCTGCCAGATACATAAAATACTGCAACAATGAATATATATACACATAAGTTATAAAAATATAATTTCAATGTAAAACAGAGAAGTTAAAAAAAAACACCACTTGAAAATTTAATATATATGTACCTATTCATAAAACTTGCAGTTAATAAATATTTTTATATCTAGCTAAGTACATCTTGAAGTAATTTTCTTAATTTATTTATAATTTAGAATATATAAACTGATTTGAAAAACGGAATATAAACTATTTTAATACAGTGAGCAATATTGAAATGTGTTGGAATAATGACAGGTAAAATATTAGGATTACTGTAAAAAAAAGTTTAGTTTTCGAGCTACTACTACCTTCTTATTTCGCAAGAAATGCGAAGAGTGGGGGGGGGGGGGAAAGAGAGCTACAAGTATGGCATTTAAACCTTGGACAAATTTCTTCTAAAGATAAATCTAGGAGACAAGAAAAAATCTCCTAAAGAAGTAGACATTACAGTGATACTCAAAAACAAAATTATTGAACTATAGTTCTGGTTTATTAGGAACTTGTGCCTTTTAACAAAGAAAAGCTACATTATTATGATGTAAATGAAAATAGGTACCGGTAAGCTAACTTTCCGAAATCGAGAAAATATATATCTAAAATACACAGACTTAGATTTTGTTTTACCAAAAGTCAAAACTAGGAAGGATTGCATTGTGAAAAGCTATTTTATTAATCATATATTTTACTTAAAATTAAAACAAATATATGTATTATTATCACAGTATTATGTTCCCAATGGTAGGGGAAAGATTATACCGAAAATTGCCTAAGAGCTGTTACAAACAGACTGTAACCCTATCAACAAAGGCAGTCACATAGCAGAAAATGTAGAGGAAAAGAATGACTCCAGAATCGATTAGTATGATAGTCTATTGCTGAAATTCACTTCAACATTTAGATGTACCGTAACAAATATGTAGGTATCTGAATTAATCTCGATTCTGTCTGTAATACTCTATGTTTTATATAAATACTTAGACAATCGTTTCTCTAATCCAAGATTCACTACTGCTTGATAGGGAATATAGATTTTATTTTCAATATTTGGTATGAGTGTAAAGTTATGGTGATATAACCATAACTTGTTTTTTTGTGTGTGTGCGTGTGTGTATTGTTATCAATGTTCTTTTTTTTTCTTTTATGAGTTAACTGACATTCTTTTTTTTCCTTTCTGAATTAACTGACATTAAAAGCAAAACACTAAATTCATTAAAGGAAACATGCACAATTGCATAAAATGAGCAATACAAGTAAATAAAAAATGCAAGTAAGTTATGCATCTGGCACTACGCATTGCTGAATGAGGCTGGAACCATGAATAATGTTCAGTCTAAGCTTTTTATTTTTAGTATAATATGAAACATAGAGAATCAATACTATAGCTGAAGAGAAGCATAAGATCAAAGTCACCTGCATGAATTTAAATTACAATTTAAATTTCTAAGCTTTTACCAATTCTAATGTAAGGCATATACACACCCCCTTACGTGCTAGGACTTACGTTCCTCCAGTCTGAAACAATTCCTTGGTAAGGACACCATCAGATTTTAATCCATTTCGTTAAGTTTTTAAAAAGAACATTAATGAAACAACAAGGAGTAAATACTCAAGATAAATTTTATATTCCAGAAGATCGTGAAGTTAAGGAAGTACAGAGCAATTCGATGAGGTGTGGACAGGAGCGATGAGGCTTCCATTGTGCGCTGCTGACGCACTTGGAGTGGGGAATGGACAGTGCAGAGTCGCTGTGATACAACCATACAAGTTTCCGTAACAATGATGCAAGCATGCACGTGTTCGTCCTGGCTTGTGTCAAGGCAGCGGCGGATTTTCAGGGGAGGCAAGGGAGGCCGTGCCTCCCCTAATATTTTACCAGAAAACAATATGGCAGTAATAATTCCAGCTGAATTAAGATCACAGACAAGTTATAGCAAATGACGGACATTTTTCCTTTTATATTAATTTTACTATTCACTACTTACAAATGGCTTTTAAGGAACCCGAAGGTTCATTGCCGCCCTCACATAAGCCCACCATCGGTCCCTATCCTGAGCAAGATTAATCCAGTCTCTATCATCATATCCCACCTCCCTCAAATCCATTTTAATATTATCCTCCCATCTACGTCTCGGCCTCCCTAAAGGTCTTTTTCCCTCCAGCCTCCCAACTAACACTCTATATGCATTTCTGGATTCGCCCATACGTGCTACATGCCCTGCCCATTTCAAACGCCTTGATTTTAAGTTCCTAATTATGTCAGGTGAAGAAAGAATGCGTGCAGTCCTGTGTTGTGTAACTTTCTCCATTCTCCTGTAACTTCATCCCGCTTAGCCCCAAATATTTTCCTAAGCACCTTATTCCCAAACACCCTTAACCTATGCTCCTCTCTCAGAGTGAGAGTCCAAGTTTCACAACCATACAGAAGAATCGGTAATATAACTGTTTTATAAATTCTAACTTTCAGATTTTTGGACAGCAGACTGGATGATAAGAGCTTCTCAACCGAATAATAACACGCATTTCCCATATTTATTCTGCGTTTAATTTCCTCCCGAGTGTCATTTATATTTGTTACTGTTGCTCCAAGATATTTGAATTTTTCCACCTCTTCGAATGATAAATCTCCAATTTTTATATTTCCATTTCGTACAATATTCTGGTCACGAGACATAATCATATACTTTGTCTTTTCGGGATTTACTTCCAAACTGATCGCTTTACTTGCTTCAAGTAAAATTTCCGTGTTTTCCCTAACCGTTTGTGTATTTTCTCCTAACATATTCACGTCATCTGCATAGACAAGAAGCTGATGTAACCCGTTCAATTCCAAGTAAGTTACATAAAGTCGACCACATTCAGTTGGTGATGCCCGCTCGCTATACTGTAGATAGTACAAATAATTCGTACAGAAAAATAACAGATAGCGCTGTAACCTGTACAGTTGACATCTAGCAGCCTGCAGTGTCTATGCGAGAGCGGGAGAGAGGAGTCGGCTACATGACGCTACTCCCCGGTAACCATGACAACAGCAGTTCAACCAATAAGATAGCTGGTTAGAAGAGTGTTTAAACTTGATAGAACGCGCGAGGGGAGCCGATTTGGAGACGTTCTACCCACTGCTGACAACTGTACTGCTTACAGTTTCGGCTGTATTTGGAAGCTCTTTCTCTCTTCTTGGTTTTAAAAAATTGAGTCACGTGTTGTTAGTTTTCTCTCCCTGCGTAAAAGTTTTCATTTATGTTGTTAGATTTTCTCTTGTTTGCAGGTGTTCTTGTTATTTTATTCTTTTGTGTTACGAGATGTATTTACTTATACGGTATTTTAAATATATCGAGAGTTTAGAAACAAATGCAGATTTGTCTCTAGCTTCTTCTAGTAGCAGTTATTCAGTATGTTGTGACCTATTTGATCGGTTTGCGAAGAAAGAGGATCGTCGAGTTAATTTGCTGTAAAATTGGACTATGTAATAGTAATGAGCAAGCCCCGGATTCTTAGGTTCGAATCAATTTCGTTGCTATCTCCTTACTCTCGAAATATTGCTTTTCTTATTCGTTTTATGTAACAAAATGTGACATTCTTAAATTCAATATGACCTAAAAAGACCTAATTCGTAGGTTAGGACTTGAAGTGTCCTAAAGAGGACAATATTTACCGAGCCATTGTTTGTTTATTTTTTTCCCGTAAAATCATATAAATTCCTAAACATAAGATTTAAAATCCTAAAACATAAATTGGAAAACCTAATTTTAATTTCTTAAAACCTATAAATTCTGCGCTTGGTAATGAGGTACGTCACAGGCCTTATATTTTTATATTCTCATCATTCACGTCTTGGCCTCCCCAACTTTCAAACCCACCGTCCGCTACTGTGTCAAGGTTAGTAAATCAGTATCCAAGTGACTGCCGAGTGACATGGTACATGCGATGTATCATAGGCCTACTATGTTTTCTTGTGCATTTAGAGTAAAAGTGTGGATAAGTGTAAACTGTATAATGACTAATCAAATGTTTTCAACTGAACAACGTGTATACAGAGTGTTTCAGAAATACTTTGACAAACCTTGGGGGCATGTTGCTCATACCAAAACAAGAAAAAAAGTTCATATAAACATACGTCCGAAAATTCTTAGTTTTTTAGTTATTAATGAAAGAACATAATGAAACATCTGTTAGATATTGTCAGCTTGGTAGCAAGTGTTGCAACTTTAATCAATTCAGAAACTCATAACAAATGTTCAAAATGTTCTCCTGTAGTAAACAAGTCTCCTTGGCAACACACAGCCATCTAGGATACAATGTGTGCATCAGCAGACTTGTATCAGTAAAACATCATTCGATTATTTAACAAAATGAATATTATTATGGAGCATTTTAATAAAAAAAACCAGAAATTATTCCAGAAATCCCACGTAAATCTGCAGTAGCAAAATTCAGACTGCTTACAGAACACGATTATTTGGCCAAACACTTGAATAAAATAGGAATTTAAACAAATCCAAATTGCCTTCTATGCAACAAAGAAGAAGAAATGACTGAAGATCATCTCATAACCTGTGAAGTTCTACCTGATGGATCCACCACAGAGAAATATTGGAGAGCAAGAACGCTAATGGCTTCGTTGCCAAAGCCCGGCATTAGATAACAACAACAACAACATATTATTATCGGTTACAAACTTAAGTTAAGTTGTTGGATTGTACCTCGAAACACGTTGAACATAAACTTTCATTGTTACGTTTTTCTTGTTTTGTTGTGAGGAACATGCCCCCAAGGTTTGTCAAAGTATTTCTGAAACACTCTGTATATTTATGATTCATATGTGTTAACCCAGTCTGCCAGCCAAGTACGAAGGCAGTTTGAAACAATATTCCTGGATGTAAAAATTCCATTATATACAACAAAGGGAAGTGTTCAGCGTAAGAAACAAAACAAACAGTGTAAAGTTCTCACAGAAGAAACATTAGATAACGTTGGTCATCAATTGGACCAGTCTCCTAGAAAATCACTTAGATGCCTTTCATATGTACGAATTCCTTATGGCTATGTGCAAAAGCTACTAGATTATTAAAGTTCTTTTTTTTTTTTTTTAGTAGGTTATTTTACGACGCTTTATCAACATCTAGGTAGGTTATTTAGCGTCTGAATGAGATGAAGGTAATAATGCCGGTGAAATGAGTCCAGAGTCCAACACCGAAAGTTACCCAGCATTTGCTCATATTGGATTGAGGGAAAACCCCAGAAAAAAACCTCAACCAGATAATTGCACCGACTGGGAATCGAACCCGGGCCATCTGGTTTCGTGGCTAGACATGCTAACCGTTACTCTACAGGTGTGGACTGTTATTAAAGTTGTAGCCATATAAAATAACTAAGACACATACCCTTCAACTGGGTGATCCTGCATGTAGGCGCGCATTTTGTGGGTGGATGCTGAATAATATTCATAACGGACTAACAAACCCACATTTAATATTTTCCTCAGACAAGGCATGATTCTACCTCCGTTATTGGAGTGCTGAGAAACCTGATATCGTTCATGAAGTATCTCTTCATGACGAAGTAC
The DNA here is from genome assembly GCF_040183065.1 of Periplaneta americana. Classification (NCBI taxonomy): domain Eukaryota; kingdom Metazoa; phylum Arthropoda; class Insecta; order Blattodea; family Blattidae; genus Periplaneta; species Periplaneta americana. The sequence continues at coordinate 198,174,840 of NC_091119.1, read as the reverse complement.
TGAACGCACTCTGGAAGAACTGAAATGTAATATCCGTCACGAAATTAACAGCATTAATCGACCAGAACTACAGCAGATTATGGGTCATTTCATCAATCAATCTTCTTAATGTATCCAGCTGTTTGTGGACAACATAAAGTCCACTATAGTCCCTGTAGTCTATTCAGTTGTTTTTCACGAGAAATGAGGGGTATTTTGATCGGTGTTCATTATAGATGCCTGTTGCTAGTAGCCAGAGTTGGGGTGTAGTCAATATATACTGCAGGGCTGTGTCTTCTGCAACTGGTCTGCATCAGCATGTAGAGCTGAAAACCCGGGTTCAAATCCCGGCGCCAGAGAGAATTTTTCTCCATTCCATTACTCTTTCATCGTATGATGACGCAGAATATCTGCATGGAAATATCATATGTACTTCGGTACATTAAAATAATATATATGATATGCGTAAATCACTTCGTGATTTAAGACGGCGCTTATTCCGTCGGATCCCGGCCAACTAGTCACTCATAACAAGTGCACCTCAGCACATGTGTGGACTTCGGTCCTATGTTCATGGACTTCTATGACGTAGTGCAGAGAGCGGCCACTAGAGGGAACCCAAGAGTTGGAGCTTAATCTGAGACGATTCTATCCGACACCGGGGTTGTATCCGGTGTGGCTTAGTGGATAAAGCATCAGCACGTAGAGCTGAAAACCCGGGTTCAAATCCCGGCGCCGGAGAGAATTTTTCTCCGTTCCATTACTCTTTCATCATATTTGCTATAGAGGTAAATAATCTCCCAAAATTCCTCTACATTTTAGATATAATAAGTTGTCGCCAGCACAATTCGTTTTGAAACAATTAATGAAAGAAATGTGTCAGTTCTATATAAATCACTCTGTAGAATACCAAAAGGATTGAAGTATGGGTTATTTCATAAAGATGCCAAAAATGTGTGGACAACAGCACCTCCACAAATAAAGTTGGTAAGTAAGACATTTTTTAAAGTAGTCACAGAAACTTGTATGGTTGTACCAGTATGACTCTAAACTGTCTGTTCCCTGATGCACGTGAATCAGCAGCACACAGTGAAAAACCCAGTCGCTCCTGTTCACACCTCATCTGATCGCTCTGTATAAGAGATCATGTATTTAGTTCGGCCACTTCGTTTCTTCCTGAGTACAAGGCCAAATATGGGATAAGACTGTGAAGATTCAATGTGATAAGCCACTAACGTCATAGCATTATAACAACAACAGAACAACTTATGCTGCATGGAACTTATCACTTTAGACTGTTTTATTCCATCATCTTAACACATCTAATATAGAGGACTACAACAAAATCGTGAAGTTTATGCTCTGAGTCACTCCACAACATTCATGTTCTACATGCTATTTCAATTGTATGATTACGCCATTAAATGTGTTTTCCATTCTTACAGGTAGCACACACGTGTCTTTTTTATTCTAGAGTGATAGTACATCAAAACTAATTGACAGTCTAAAGTGAAGAATAGCCACACTAAAATCTAGATGTGAAACACCCTATATCATGCAATTCAAGATGCAATTACAGTATCATTTTAGTTCCACCGTGAATTTCTCATTTTAGAAGCACCAAAAAGGTAGTTATTTTTCCAAATTGTTTTAAGACATCCTCTGTGACTTTAAACTAGCTACAGAAAACACATTCACTAATCTACACAAAACACTTGTCTCTACAGTTCATTAGGCAACCTAGCACTTAAATGTTCTCTGGAAGGAATATGATGGGATCAACTTTTTCTTTTTCAGAATAAAATATCTCCTTCAGAGCGTAGATTTAATAACACAGTAATACAGCAGATGTCCTTCACATGTCCCAACTCTGCGATAAACGTGATAAAAATGACTATTGCACACTTCTAATTTTCATTGTTGTTACAAAACACTTGGTAAGTATGTTATTAAATTTGGGCAGAAAAAAACACACACTATATCGATCGTCTAGTTCAAAAGTGCGACAACTCAAAAAAAGTTTTGAGATATCTTCAGTTGGAAGTTTCAAATAAATTACTTAAAAAGAACAGAATTCTGGTTCATAACCACGACAATTAGAAATGAGTCAGTATTCAGGACGAGCATATCACAATCTTCCAGTTCATTATTAATACATTTCGAAATGTGCTAATAATGAATTAGTAAAGTCCATAGTTATAATTATTTCTAAAGTAGTTTATTTAGTTTTTTTTCTTTATGGTTGTAAATATGACTTATCTCAATACTGAATCGGAAAGCGCTCCAAAGGGGCTTTCAGTAGTATAAATAACTAAAAAATGGCAATTTTTGAGTTGTCGCACTCTTGAACTGGACGATCGATATGTACCATAAAACTATGCGGATTTTTTAAATTTTTTTCTCTTTCTTTATAGAATATCCTATAACAAATACCGTTAACTTGTTACGAAAATTAAAATGTGATGCATACACCTCTAATTCATATAAAATTTGACGTATCTTTAGCTCAAATTAAGCTTCGCACATTTATCTGCCAGAAAGTATAATTCTATTTATAATAAAGAGTTAATATCGTTATGAGCAATATATCTCCATCTTATCGATAATTGCTCTGTTGACAACAATGAAAACCATGCTGTTTCTTCAGTATTATATCATCAGGAGCTCATTTTCTCAAATATATTTTGAAACTTAAGACTGCCGCGTTCACAATATAAATGAGAAAATGGCCAGTAACATGGACAACAATGGAAACAAAACATTTAGTTCAGATATCCTGTTCCTGAAACCATAATTTGCATATAGAAAATAAAACCCTACAGGTGGACTGCAGTTACATTGTTTTAGTTGTTACACTATCAGAAGCAATACTCTATCATCTGAAGAAAACCATTCCTTTCCATGTCGCATTATGGTTTTTTGACTGGCAAACGTAACATGCAACTTAATATCTTCACCCCACATCATTCTATATTCATTACCAATTTTATATAGACAGATATGGAAGAAATTTATAAAACATAATATCACTGAAGTATTACAAGTTCCATCTGCAAGGTTTCTGTAAATTAACAATCAATTCACTTTCGTTGAATTTATTAGAAACGTAAAGCAGGATTTTAAAAAATTCACATATGATTTTCATTGCTTTTTTTAAACATATCAGTACAGGTTTGTTTGAACAGAATGCAATGAACAAATCCTGAGAATTTTAAGCACATGAAATTTGCAACATACAGTTGGGGTCAAGATTTGCATCACACAATGAAAATTGTATGCATATTTCAAGAAATCCTGATAGATATTGCAGTCCACCATTTGTATGCAAGTGTCCTACCTTAACACCCTGCAATAACAAATAATGATAACGTCATAAGACTGAGTTTGGTGATAGGAATCAAAGAAACAAACATTCACACTCAAGGAGGATGTAAGTGCAAAAAGATCTCCATTGAGCAAGTCTCTAGAGTCTAAGCCACGCAATCATGCCACAAACCAGAAACAACTCAAGTAAACAATGAATGAAATTAACAAAAATATGACTACAATAATACTCCAGCAACAAAGTTACTTGGGCCAATTCAGACTATCCATTATGGTTCACATCGTGGTAGCAACATCGAGTTATTGTGGAAAGAGTTACGATTCATTTTCAAGCTAATAACAAAAGAAGGTTTCAAGAAGATAATTAATAAGTGATGAGATAATGGACAATAGTGATAATGCTGCAAATAAGCACTTACAATCCTACAATTCAGCAGTACAAGGAACTATGCAGTTCATTATCTGCAATTTAGTTCTCTCTTTATATTCGTAAAATAAAGCACTTTCACTTATTTCATTATAGCATGCCAGAAGACATGTTGAAAAGCAAATGAGTTCCAGATATTACATTTTACAGACTTCAAAACAAATAAACGTTTTAAATATCATATATCGGTATCCTATCAAAATTGCTATCAGTTTATTTACAATTACGAGGGGTAGTCATAAAGTTTTACTTATCACCTCAAAAAAATGAAGCTGCGACCATGAAACTTGGTGATGGTGTTAGTCCTTTTCTACATATTCACCCTTCAACGCGACACATTTTTCCCAACGATGGATGACTTGACGGAGGCCTTGGTTGTAGAAGTCTGCATTTTGGCTGTTCAGGAAATGTTCCACCTCAAAAATCACCTCGTCGTCATTCTGGAAATGCCTGCCACGCAATGGTTTCTTCATCCGAGGAAAGAGGAAGAATTCACTGGGTGCCATATCAGGAGAATACGTGGATTCACCACCGCCGAAAAAGGCGAAGACCCAACCATCATCGAGCAAGGTGATGCTGAGTTTTTTTGGGACATCCAAGGTGTGGTGCTGACAGATTATGCTCAGAAGGGGCAAACCATCACAGGAAATCTCCTAACGAGGTTACGGGAGGCTATCAAGACGAAGCGTTGCGGGAAGCTGTCCAAGGGGGTCCTTTTGCTTCATGACAACGCCCCAGCTCATTCTGCACAGGACACAGTCACACATGCTGCTTCTTTAGGCTATCAAATTTTACCTCACCCCCCCGTATTCTCCTGATATGGCACCCAGTGCCTTCTTCCTCTTTCCTTGGATGAAGAAACCATTGTGTGGCAGGCATTTCCAGAATGACGACGAGGTGATTTTTGAGGTGGAACGTTTCCTGAACAGCCAAAATGCAGACTTCTACAACAAAGGCCTCCGTCAAGTCATCCATCGTTGGGAAAAATGTGTCGCGTTGAAGGGTGAATATGTAGAAAAGGACTAACATCATCACCAAGTTTCATGGTCGCAGCTTAATTTTTTCGAGGTGATAATTAAAACTTTATGACTACCCCTCGTACTATTACATAAATTGAGAAATCATATTACTAATTAGGACAGCACTGGAAACAAACTGAACTTCAGTTCGTGTTTCATAAATTTTCCAAGAAACATAATGTCTTAAAAATAAAAGTTAACCTTGAGAATATTAATATAAACAGTCAAGAAAATATAAGGTACTCTTTAATTATGTCAAACAATCTTAAGGCTCTTTTACTTTACTCATTGATTTTTGTTAAATATTTACAATGTAGATAAACTAGTTTCTTAATACAGTTTTGGTTTGTAGCCTAGTTAAAATAAAACCAAGTAGCAAATCGTCGCTGTGCTTCCAAAATCCACTATGTGCATTTAAACAGATTTTTCAGAAGGAAAAAAAGCATTCTCACTCTTAATTCCTTTGCTTCTCAAAGCTACTTTCGATATAATTTCATCATTTTTCATGTAATGATTGAAATTATACTGAAAATTACATCAGTTGCAGTTGAAGATTTGAGAAAGAAGCACATGTGTTCGTTTCATCCATAGCATATTCTGTGTTCAGGTAACGAGAGCTAGAAATGGAGCCTACACGTGTCTCGGGTACTGTGGCAATTAAAGATAAAATATAGAATCTTTATGTGCCAAAACCTCACAGAAATTCACAGCAGAGCAGAGTTTGTGGTGAGCTTACAGTGGACCGTAGTACAGTTTATCATTGGGCTACTTGTTTCCGTGTCAGTTTAGACAATGATGCAAGACCAGGAAGGCCGAAAACATAAACAAATGAACAAAGTGTGAAACTTGTGGCACATGCTCTTCAAGAAGATTGTCGACCGACGTGTGAGGAACTTTCAGAAGCTATGGGGATTTTACCAAATTCAGTATTCTGTTTTGACAAAGAATTTTAAAAAGAAAAACATTTCTGAGCGATGGATCCTTCACTGCTTGACTGCTGAACAGAAGCAGAAACGCCTGGACATTGCAAACTTGCTGACAGAACTATCACAAGAACGTTTTGACACGTAAAGATTCGATCTTTGGTCTTTAATCGTCACAGTACTCGAGACACTTGTAGACTCCACATCTAGCTCTCACTGCCGAAACACAGAGTATGCTATAGACGAAACGAACACACGTGCTTCTTTCTCAATCCTTCAATTGTAATTGACGTAATTTTCATTGGTGTTGCGTCATTCATTTCACAGTTCTGCCAACCTGTATAATATTTATGAAATGATCCTCATAGCTTTGTAAATTCAGGGAATTAAAGGTGATAATACTTCTTTCTTTCTCCTGAAAAATCTGTTCAAATGCACATAGCGGATTTTGTAGGTACAGCAACGAAATACTCCCTGTCTATTACCAAGTTTTCTTCTTTATATAATATGTACAGGTGCTTTGTGGTGATGTATGCATGGAAATTTTATTTACGTGTAAATTTACCTATGTAATATTTACATAATTTATTTTCTGTTAGAACTAATGTTATCGAAAAAAAAAAAAAAAAATTAGATTATGTATTCACAGCTGAAAGTGTAAACTTAGTTTCTATAGTAACAAATGAACACAAAATAAAATTACAGTACGTCATGGCAGTACTATTAAACTGTAAAGGGGGACCAGTGACAGTAACAGTGTCAATTCTACAACACACTGACGCAATACCATTTTGGATAATCTGAGTAGGAACAATCTAGCAGATGAAAAAACAAGCCCCATTTTACCTGAGAGAATGGAGCCTAGGTTGCAGAACAAAACAAAAAGAAAATTGTCAGAGTAATAAAAGAGAATTTGCAGCCATATTTTTATCTCCTACCTTTAGTTTTTATGTTTTATCTTTCTCCTCCAGTATTTCACAAGTGTAATCAAACTCATCTAAGGTTCCCAAAATACGTGCTTCAGTATTTCTAATGTAATTTCTTGTCAAACAAGTCACATTACTGAATGTGTTTTATTTTCTTTACATACGATTTCTGTATAGCTACCACATTTTATTAAAGAAAATTATCTCGAAGCAACTAATCCTTCATATTTTGTTAAGAGTTACAACTGAAAACAATCTGGATTTTAAATTATTTAGGTAGATGGACTGATTTTGAAAGACAACTGCAGCTGATATAAATATTCAGATAAATATTTTTTTTTGTAAATTAGTAGCTGAAGTTCATGAGATTTTTGTAAACTACTGTAATCATTGAAGAATTACATTCCTGAAACATCACCTTACGAATCTCTAATATGCATTAGAAATTTATACATGTATTTTAGAACAATGTGAGGAAATTAGTGGGAACCCTAGATGTTTCCTCTACGTATTTTTTGAAGCAATAGGAGTTACTTTACTGTATGGTGCAAAATACATGGATAATGAATTTGTAAGTGAACAAATCTATTATTGGAAATGTTCTAGTGTGTGTATGTGATGAACATTAGCAGTGCTAGAAAAAAATACACAGCCCAAAAAGTTAACAATATACCTTTAGCAAGAACAACTTCACGCTGAGGGAACGTAAAATAATGTAAACAAAAGCAACAAGAAATAGATGGAAAAGGAAACACCGAAGCAAGCGGCTGGGTGGTCAACAACTTACAACCAAAATAAAGAAAAGAGGACTTGGAGGAAGAAAACTGTCAAAATGAATCAAGTATAGAATGTGCTCTATGGCAAAGCTGCCAATCTTGTTTGGTAAGGAAGAAAATGCCGAGGGATAAGAAATCTGTCACACAAATAGCACTTTTGAAGCAGATGTAGCACATTTAAAGTAGAAAGCAACGGAACCAGATGTCTCATCCCAGACGAAACATTTTCTTGAACATTGCAAAAACAAAGCAATAGTAAAAACATTGGAGCTTATTACCAGTGCTCACTGACCTTCTGATATTGGGAATGTGATGGATGTGCTCGTAATAATAATGACGAAAATTTAAAATAAAAATGTAGAACACCCTAGTTAACTAAAATAAGTAAGTCATCCAATGAATAATTTTATTTCATGCTTTTCAGGAGTTGGAGAGAGGGAATTTTTTATTTATAAAGTTTCCTACCCTCACAATGGCATCAGAATTCAACAATTTCCTTCAAAATATTCCAAAATAAAATTGTCAGATGTATGGTTTAACTTTCTCGTGTTTGTAGATGATGCTTATTCAAAGCTAAACAAAAATCGCATGTAATGAACACAAAATTAATATCTTGTCTAAATATTCGGCAACAGCTGTATGCTGTTCCTAATCTGAATGTATTGCTGTTTTTTTTAAATATGGCTTCTTTCCATATTTTCGTTCTGTGAACTATCTCCCAAATAAATTGTATTTGCTTTTCACTGTCACAAATCTTAACATCGTATGGAAATTAATAACACCAAGTGATGTTCATAGCTACACATTATGTGAATTCACTAAAAACGAATTGTTATCACACAACAAATAAATAATTTGGGCACAAACATTGCACCATGCTTTATTCCTTCTATTTTCATTAATACAATACAAACTTTCTCCCATACTTATTGGTCACACTTAATGAAAAGGATTGTCAGTATTGATCATGCAAGAAAATTGTTCATCATTTCATAATGAGACGAAATAATTTGTCTATAAAAGTGAATTCATTAAAGTTTATATTATTATTATTATTATTATTATTATTATTATTATTACTGCTACTATTACTATTTACTTACTTACTTACTGGCTTTTAAGGAACCCGTAGGTTCATTGCCGCCCTCACATAAGCCCGACATTGGTCCCTATCCTGAGCAAGATTAATCCAGTCTCTACCATCATATCCTACTTCCCTCAAATACTATTACTACTACTATTATTATTATTCTTATTATTATTATTATTATTATTGGCGGCCGGGTAACTCAGGTGGTAGAGCAGCTGGCTATGGACTGGAAGGTCCGGGGTTCGATCCCAGGTGGTGACAGGATTTTTTCTCGTTGCCAAACTTTCAGAACGGCCCCAAGGTTCACTCAGCCTCCTATAAAATTGAGTACCGGGTCTTTCCCGGGGGTAAAAGGCGGTCAGAGCGTGGTGCCGACCACACCACCTCATTCTAGTGCCGAGGTCATGGAAAGCATGGGGCTCTACCTCCATGCCCCCCAAGTGCCTTCATGGCATGTTACGGGGATACCTTTACCTTTACCTTTTATTATTATTATTATTATTAGATTCTTTGTATTTCTTCATCTCACTGCCATTTTCTGTCATTCTTCTCATCATCGTATGTTTTGTTTTGTTTATTGCATCTTGTGCTAAACTGTAATTGGCCTTTGTGCTGTTGTTTAGCACGTTAATATTCTAAATAAATAATAAAATTATTATTATAATTATTATTATTATTATTTTATTATTATTACTACTGCTACTATTACTACTACTACTACTATTATTATTATTATTATTATTATTATTATTATTATTATTATTATTATTATTATTATTATTTCAAAGAATGATCAATAATGTTATTTCTACAACATAATTCCCAATGAGAACATTTTTGCATATCTATTATAATTTACGATAACAGCATAGTATCTTATGCTATAATTTTTACAAGTAAATGAGAAAATTATTTAAAGAGATAAACTAAAAAATAACTATTACATTCTTTTCATAAAAGAAACAAACCAAGTAACCAGTTTTCGTAATAATAACAGACTTACTTTCATACAGATATGTCTTCAGATAAAGTTTCAATTTAATTTGAAAATAGAGACATCCAATAGACGTGTCAATTTTATTTGATTTCAAGATATGTGTACAAAATTTGTAAAATTTATGAATTATGTAAAATTGAAGAAACCAACGATACTATTTTCGAAGTAGCTTGGTATCGATATTCCTAAAATAGATGTCTGTAAAGTTTGCATATTGGTTTTAAAACACGCGTATGCTGTTTAATTGCATATTCTTATGTTTTTCATGATTTATAAATAAATGTATCATATTCATAATTTTAAAATACCAAAGATGTGCTGAATTATATCTATTATTCATCATTAGATAAAACATAAATTCGTAGATTCTAGATAGTCCCTACAGAAGTTTCTGAGCTACTTACATTTAAATCAGCATCTTAATGTCAGAAGGGAGACAACTCTTGACATTATGAAATTTTAATTAAAATGCAAAGTCAATCTGTTTTTCAAAATTCTATTACGAATTTTATTATACATATAGTTATTGTACACGAAGGTTAATATTTTGAAAAGCTACATTAAGAAAACCTACAAATTAATGAGTTACAAACGATAAAGACATTGGATGACTTACTAGAGGTATGAATGTGACAAAATTATGTACAACGATTCAGAATATGAACTTAGGGTGTCCTTTGATATGTGTATTGACAAATTATTATCCATTCGAATACCCAAAAACACTGCAACTGATATTTACAAAGACCTATTATAGGCATATACAAGATTTGACTAATATTTTCCAAATGTATACCATATGATAAGGAATATTGGATTTAAAATTAAAAAATAAACAAAAGTAACAATATTCTAGTAATGATAGTATACCAGTGGTGTTGTTGGATTTTCAATATGGATTCTCGTCAAATACGCAATGATAAAAATTTGGGAAAAAAAAAAAAAAAAAATTAAGTGATACAATGTATGTACAAATGAGCAAATGGTACAAATATAAAAAGATGGCCACCATCGCTAAGGATCAAGTCCAACTAAGAGAACATAGTGTAAATGTACTTGTATATCTCTTGCATGGATCACAGTTAATTCTTCAATGTCTGTGCAGTTCTTGTAAACATGTGTTCATGAGTTCAATTTCATAGTCGGTAATTTTTATTCATGTTTGAAAAAACTGTACAATAAAAACATTCAAATAAAACAAAACATGTTGAACACATGCAACTTAAAATTTTGTTTCCTGTTGTCAGATGTTGCTACTTACAAAAAAGCACATACTCCATGACGAAAGCAGATGTGTGTATATAAGAGTTTCTGCAAACCTCTTGTGAAAGCAGTTTAGAAACGAAATGAATCCACACTTAAAAAGCAGATTAGACAATGGAGTGAACGGAAAACAGGCATACAGGAGAATCCATGAAGAGAGAAAGAGTACATTCACATAGTAAACCTTGCACCTGAACACGAAATGTGGGTCGAAGGAAGGGATAGAAATCTTGTAATGCGTAGCACTTACCAAGGCCAAATGGTTTTGGAGGTGTTGTTATGTGATCGCCATCGCCTGACACTTTCCCATAACCAGGAGAAGTCGAAGGTCTGCTTCTCGAATCTCGAACAGCAGGCCCATTCATCAACTCAGAATTAAGATCTGTTGCACTCTCAGATCGCACAACTCCTCCATCAAGCGAAGAGTCAAACCGCATAATCTATACAAAAACAATAAATAATCATCTCAGCTATTAATTTCTTACAGATAACATCTTTTTACAATATAACTAAAAAAATAAATCTCGTCACTTTTGGGATTGCGTTGTACAGTAAAAGCTCGATATAACACAGTTGTTCAGGGATACATTTCACCCCTGCATTACAGCTAAACCGTGGTAAGTCAGAAGGTGACTTGTAAAGTGACAAAGCTCCTGGACAGGCTTTGTAGCCAGTTAGCATGTTACTTAGTATTAAGTTTGTGTTGTAATACAATGTTGTTGTTGTTGTTTTCTAATGCCAGGCGTTTGACAAACAAAGTCATCTGACCTCACGCACTGCAATATTTTTCAAAGATATTGACATGGTCAGCCAATGAAGCACAGATTTTGAGGTGTTCCGAATCCATTTCTTCGTTTGAGTTGCACAATGGGCAGTTAGGGAACTGATATATTCCAATTCTATGCAGGTGTTTGGCCAAACAGTCATGGCCTGTTGCCAATCTAAATGCAGTTATAGACGATTTGCGTGCCTTCAGAATGGAATTTGTTGTTGTTGTTGTTTTCTAATGCCAGGCATTTGACAATAAAGTCATTTGACCTCTTGCACTCAAATATTTTTCAAAGATATTATCATGGTCAGCCACTGAAGCACAGATTTTGAGGTGTTCTGAATCCATTTCTTGATTTGAGTTGCACAATGGGCAGTTAGGGAATGATATATTCCAATTCTATGCAGATGATTGGCCAAACAGTTATGGCCTGTTGCCAATCAAAATGCAGCTATAGACGATTTGCGTGCCTTCAGAATGGAATTTGTTGTTGTTGTTTTCTAATGCCAGGCATTTGACAATAAACTCATTTGACCTCTTGCACTCAAATATTTTTCAAAGATATTATCATGGTCAGCCACTGAAGCACAGATTTTGAGGTGTTCTGAATCCAGTTCTTCATTTGAGTTGCACAATGGGCAGTTAGGGGACTTAGCCTATATATTCCAATTCTATGCAGGTGTTTGGCCAAACAGTCATGGCCTGTTGCCCATCTAAATGCACCTATAGATGATTTGCATGCCTTCAGAATGGAATTTGTTGTTGTAGTTGTTTTCTAATGCCAGGCATTTGACAATAAACTCATTTGACCTCTTGCACTCAAATATTTTTCAAAGATATTGTCATGGTCAGCCACTGAAGCACAGATTTTGAGATGTTCTGAATCCAATTCTTCATTTGAGTTGCACAATGGGCAGTTAGGGGACTTAGCCTATATATTCCAATTCTATGCAGGTGTTTGGCCAAACAGTCATGGCCTGTTGCCCATCTAAATGCCCCTATAGATGATTTGCATGCCTTCTGAATGGAATTTGTTGTTGTAGTTGTTTTCTAATGCCAGGCGTTTGACAATAAAGTCATTTGACCTCTTGCACTCCAATATTTTTCAAAGATATTGACATGGTCAGTCACTGAAGCACAGATTTTGAGGTGTTCCGAATCCATTTCTTGATTTGAGTTGCACAATGGGCAGTTAGGTAAGTGATATATTCTAATTCTATGCAGATGCTTGGCCAAACAATCATGGCCTGTTGCCAATCTATATGCAGCTATAGACGATTTGTGTGCCTTCAGAATGGAATTTGTTGTTGTAGTTGTTTTCTAATGCCAGGCATTTGATAATAAACTCATTTGACCTCTTGCACTCCAATATTTTTCAAAGATATTGTCATGGTCAGCCACTGAAGCACAGATTTTGAGGTGTTCTAAATTCATTTCTTGATTTGAGGTGCACAATGAGCAGTTAGGGGACTGATGTATTCCAATTCTATGCAGATGCTTGGCCAAACAACATTTGCCAATCTAAATGCAGCTGTATGCATATTTCGCACACTGAAGAAACTTAAAAAATAATTTAAAAAATAGCATTTCTTTTTATTATTATTGAATCAATCCCTTTAACACTAACAGAAAATACTTTGCATCATTAATTAAATTCATAATTTAATATCATTTGACTGTGAGGGGGAGACGGCACTGCCTTCTTGATTACACAAAGGCAGTTGTTGTGGGAAAGAGAAATAACCACTATCTGCTGGTGCTGCTCACTGGAAGTAGTTGGTCCTGAAGCTATGCATACATCTTTGCCAGATGTCACAAATATGTAATGCTGAATGATCAATATGTAGAAATGTTCATGTATATTTAAAAAAAGAAAATTTTCATTTTTTATTTGTAAGAAAGAATCATTTTTTTCGTGCAAATCCTCCATGAAACCTATTTTTTGTTGAAGATGTCGTGATTATGAAATAATTTCGTGAATTCATATCGATTTAGCGAAAATTCGCACATAAACATTAAAACTTGATGCTATGCAGTTTGACTATGGAAAACGATAAACTAAAACTTGTTAAGAAAATACAACCCAGAAATGAATAATTCAAATAAATCTTCTCCTGTAAAATTTTATTCCCTACACTTGCGATGTTGTTTTATTTGGAATCTCAATTTATTATCAAGGCATATCTTACTCTGAATTGTGGTTTTCCTTCTGAAGATTAAAGTTTTAGATTTCCGATTAGATATTTCTATTTTGTCTTGATTTCAAGTCTCATGAAAAGAAGTGCCAAAAGAGTTGTCATTTCATAATTCAGTAGAGTTTGACAGAACAGGCTTTAAAGTCATTTTAGACACTTTTACATGGTCGTAAGAATCGATGTAAACATACGCAAAATGTGTATGGAAAATTTAAAACATATTTTAAACGGTTCAAAATCAATAATGTAAATGAATCCACATGTAAATGCGAGGAGAGCGACTGGACTATTCATCACCTCCTATTTGATTGGCCAAATTTCGAAAGAACTCGCCCGTTATTACTGTCACATGTCATCTCATGTTCTGGGCAATTTGAAAAACCCCTGTGTTTTATGTTCAAAAAGAAATGCTGTTCAAGAGAATTTAAAAAATTCATATCACATATTCACAATTCACTGTAAATAGATAGTTGATGTGTTTCTGCCATAATAAGAGAAGTTGTAGTTAATGCAATTAGAAAGGGTATATGAATATGTTAATTTTGTTTGTATATATTTTCAGGTTCTATTTTTTTTATCATTAATCTAACATGCCACAGAGCAAAACAGGCTGCAATAAAAGGAAATACTACTACTATTAATACTTACTTACTTACAAATGGCTTTTAAGGAACCCGAAGGTTCATTGCCGCCCTCACATAAGCCCGCCATCAGTCCCTATCCTGTGCAAGATTAATCCAGTCTCTATCATCATACCCCACCTCCCTCAAATCCATTTTAATATTATCCTCCCATCTACGTCTCGGCCTCCCTAAAGGTCTTTTTCCCTCCGGTCTCCCAACTAACACTCTATATGCATTTCTGGATTCGTCCATACGTGCTACATGCCCTGCCCATCTCAAACGTCTGGATTTAATGTTCCTAATTATGTCAGGTGAAGAATACAATGCGTGCAGTTCTGTGTTGTGTAACTTTCTCCATTCTCCTGTAACTTCATCCCGCTTAGCCCCAAATATTTTCCTAAGCACCTTATTCTCAAACACCCTTAACCTATGTTCCTCTCTCAGAGTGAGAGTCCAAGTTTCACAACCATACAGAACAACCGGTAATATAACTGTTTTATAAATTCTAACTTTCAGATTTTTTGACAGCAGACTGGATGATAAAAGCTTCTCAACCGAATAATAACAGGCATTTCCCATATTTATTCTGCGTTTAATTTCCTCCCGAATGTCATTTATATTTGTTACTGTTGCTCCAAGATATTTTAATTTTTCCACCTCTTCGAAGGATAAATCTCCAATTTTTATATTTCCATTTCGTACAATATTCTGGTCACGAGACATAATCATATACTTTGTCTTTTCGGGATTTACTTCCAAACCGATCACTTTACTTGCTTCAAGTAAATACTAATAATCACAATAATAATAGCTATAATGTCACTGTTTCATATCATATATGTTTTTATGTAATTTCCCTTTTTATTTGTCTTTGCTGTGTATTGTATATAATATGTCCATGTCTTATGTGTTGAACATGCACTTGTAAGTCATGTCTATTTCATGTCATTTTTATGTCATATACGTTCTTAAAAGTAATATGTATATTTCTACGAAATGCTTACTTATTATTATTATTATTATTATTATTTTTAAGTAACAAGTCTGTGTGTGATATGTCCTGGGAAAGTACTGTATGTAATATGTCTGCATTTCATGTCGTCGCCTGAATGCAAGAACTAGGTAACTCGAAATTTGCGTTTTTTAGTTATCTCTTTTATAGCATAGCAAAAATCGCATAAAATGTAATCCAAGACCTAGGTAACTTATCGAACGATACCAGCGACATCTATTTTCCAATATAACAAATAGGTAAAAGAAAACGAGACATATTCCTTAGTGCAATAAATAAGTAAATAGGCAATTTATTATTTTAATGTACCGAAGTACATATGATATTTCCATGCAGATATTCTGCGTCATCATACGATGAAAGAGTAATGGAACGGAGAAAAATTCTCTCCGGCGCCGGGATTTGAACCCGGGTTTTCAGCTCTACGTGCTGATGCTTTATCCACTAAGCCACACCGGATACAACTCCGACGCCGGACAGAATCGTCTCAGATTAAGTTCCAACTCTTGGGTTCCCTCTAGTGGCCGTCCTCTGCACTACGTCGTAGATGTCTATGAACGCAGGACCGAAGTCCACACATGTGCTGAGGTGCACTCGATATGAGTGACTAGTTGGCCGGGATCCGACGGAATAAGCGCAGTCTTAAATCACGAGTGATTTACGCATATCATATTTATTATTTTAATGTACCGAAGTACATATGATATTTCCATGCAGATATTCTGCGTCATCATACGATGAAAGAGTAATGGAACGGAGAAAAATTCTCTCCGGCGCCGGGATTTGAACCCGGGTTTTCAGCTCTACGTGCTGATGCTTTATCCACTAAGCCACGCCGGATACAACTCCGACGCCGGATAGAATCGTCTCAGAATAAGCTCCAACTCTTGGGTTCCCTCTAGTGGCCGCCCTCTGCACTACATCATAGATGTCTATGAACGCAGGACCGAGGGAACCCAAGAGTTGGAGCTTAATCTGAGACGATTCTATCCGGCGTCGGAGTTGTATCTGGCGTGGCTTAGTGGATAAAGCATCAGCACGTAGAGCTGAAAACCCGGGTTCAAATCCCGGCGCCGGAAAGAATTTTTCTCAGCTCCATCACTCTTTCATCATGTGATGACGCAGAATATCTGCATGGAAATATCATATGTACTTCGGTACATCAATATATATATGATATGCGTAATAAATCACTTTGTGATATAAGACAGCGCCCATACCGTTGGATCCCGGCCAATCAGTCACTCATCTGAGTGCACCTCAACACATATATGGACTTCGGTCCTGCGTTCATAGACATCTATGATGTAGTGCAGAGGGCGGCCACCAGAGGGAACCCCAGAGATGGAGCTTAATCTGAGACGATTCTAAAAACGGCATCGGGATTGTATCCGGCGTGGCTTAGTGGATAAAGCATCAGCACGTAGAGCTGAAAACCCGGGTTCAAATCCCGGCGCCGGAGAGAATTTTTCTCCGCTCCACCACTCTTTCATTATATCTTTGTATTTGTATAATATAAATATGATTTTCATTGTCATGCACATTTAATGTAATATGTGTATTTTATGTCATAATTATGTATATATTTTATGTAACTATTTGTACAGGGCTATAATATGTATGATTTAATTACAGCCCTAATATACCTTCGGGTAAAATAGGGTTCTATAAACTTGGAAATTCAATAATAATAATAATGTGTATACATACAATGTCACTCAGGAAAACAAAAGACTTGTACTGAACTTTGCTAAGAGCAATGCAAGAATGATTGCTTTGACAGCTTACCTGGGAGAAGTTTGGCACGCTGGCTGTTTTCCTCATCAACGGTTGTCCCTGAGCTTGCAACAGCTCCTTAACAGCTACACTCTGCCTTAATCGATCCAGGGTCAAAATGCTCTCAACTGCACTGACACCTCGAGTGTATTTTTCTGTAACATAAACAAGCAGAATCTGAATTGCAATGTCATCAATAAAACCTTTTCAGGACTCGTAATTTCTTCTACACCAATACAGAACAGAACCATTTTATTAATTAGAGGACCTTCCAGAAAGTAAATTTCCCAGGGGTCATTTACAGAAATAAAACCCAATTTCATGGAAAAACTTACTGCAACAGATACAGCAATTGTTAAGCTATTTTTCAACATATTCCCCATTTGCCATATTGTGGAATCAACTTTTATATCCCTGTGTCGTAGGTGTCTGCTGCTTGGGATCAGAACCAGTGTGTGAGAGCCGTCTGCACCTCTCTGTTGATCCCACAGTATGACAAATGTTTAAATTCCAGTGGGAAATGGGTCATTTGCAGAATATGTATAACAAATGACGTCCATCAATTCTTATTGCATTTATAACGATAGAGTTATAAATTCCTAACAGTGAGTAGTTTCAATACTAATGTAGTAAACGTTACAAGAATTATTTCCTTCATGTGAAATATTTCACGAGAATAAAATAAAATTCTCATAGTAACACCTAAAATGCTGTGTCCATACTAGTTAAATTTTTAAAATGGAGCATGATTATGTCCAGATAAAGGTTTGTTTAATAATGTAATTGAGAAAAAAATCAAAGAAACATTTGATATTATCAAAACTTATTCATTTATGTCTGAGTTTATATTTCCTTAAATATTATTGCATAATTACTCTAGTCCAGTAAGTCAGTCAGGTCTGTTACACCATTCTGTTCCTATGGATACACAGTTGAAAAAGAAATTCCACAGATGTCAGCACAAGCCAAGATGATGCACAAAGAGTCATTTTGAATGTACTGCTATGTTCACTCATTTTGATTTGGCGACTTTGTGTGTCATACTCTTGCTTTATGTTTTAGTCTAAGCGTGCATTTTTACTCTTCAGATCTGTTTGTGTTGTGTTTTCCACAAATAACAACATATAAAGTCAAGATCAAGAGGACATAATAGTGCACGTGTGCAGTAGTTAAGTTGCTATTTTGAAGATTTTTAAGCAAAAAAATTTTAGGTTAGCACATGCTTGTTTGCTTTGTCAAGTCTGTTACCTGTCAGATCTGTTACTCCATCATGTCTGTTACATCGTTCAAAACAGTGCTGTAAAGCAAGGTGAGTGTATAGTGGCTGATTACTATGGCAGAGACATTGCACTGTATTAATACATGCAGAATATGCACTAAATAGTACTTTAATTTTGACGTTCTCAATCGTCCATTTGTTATACAAATTTTGCAAATGACCCAAATATGTTGAAAAATGGCTCAACAAATGCTGTACCTGTTCCAATAAATCTTTCCATGAAATTGTGTTTTAATTCTGGTAATGGTCCCAGGAAAAATTACTTTCTTGATGCGCCTCATATTACTGGAAAGAACTTCCTTTCTATTTATTTAAAAATCGAATTCTAATCATTTATAATTTTTGTCCCATTTAAGATTTGCACTGATGTTATGGCATTGTTAGCAGAAGAGATGATACTAAGGGATATGATACTGGAGCTAAATGACATTTGTGAGCAGTATGTGATGAAGATGAATGCAAACAAGACGAAGATGCTGGTTATCGGAAGAAAAATAAAGATAAACGTGGGAATTCGAAATGAGACAGTGGAATAAGTGGAGAGCTTCAAATACTTGGGTGCACTATAAGTAGCAACATGAGCTGCTGCCAGGAAGTCAAAAAGAAGATAGTGATGGACAAGAAAGCTTTTAATAGAATAAGAAGCATCTTCTGCAGACCTCTGGAAAAAGAACTAAGGAAGAGATGATGCAGTAAAGAGAAATGACTGGAATCATTTGAAATGCAGATATGGAGAAAAATGGTGCACGTGATATCTATCCATCCATCCATCCATCCATCATCTTTTCAAGTAGAGAGTATAAATAGGCAATGGAATACTTTATTAAAGAATAAAAATCTAATTCCAGAATGTCCACGAATGAAAGCTGTGGTTCTTTTTCGATCATATATGGGACATGATTGTCTGGCTACTTTTTTATATAAAATAAATATTTTTCCTACTCCTAATTGTTTACTTTGTAAAGAAGATAATACTATAATGGTTATGACACACCTCTAGAACTGTAAGAATTTAACAGCTACAGATCTGTCATTAGTCATTACGACACTGGGAAGCAGGAAGGCAAATGGAAGAATTCCAGTATGCCGAACATAGCAACAAACCAATCAAGCATATTCATTCTCAAAACAACGCAAAAAATTAATATCAATTATGATTATCAGATATGAATTTAACGACTGACCTATGTAAGTTTCACCATCACTTAACGATGAATCTTCTCCAGATGCGGCAATCTGGGCTAAGGACTCTCTGTCTTCCAATTCTTCACTTGCCTGAATAAAAACAGTGAAGAGAATTAGCCACACACTCAAAGTTTCTATGATGCACACATGTACGCATGTTCCACATATGCACATGTATTCATATTTATTCAGTCCTTGAACATTACAAAATACAATGGACTTTGT
The DNA here is from genome assembly GCF_040183065.1 of Periplaneta americana. Taxonomy (NCBI): domain Eukaryota; kingdom Metazoa; phylum Arthropoda; class Insecta; order Blattodea; family Blattidae; genus Periplaneta; species Periplaneta americana. The sequence continues at coordinate 198,155,052 of NC_091119.1, read as the reverse complement.
CAAATGGATAAAATGTAAAAACTTCAAAAACTTAAACCTTTAAAAGTACTATTAAAATTGTTTTTAAAGTTATGTGCCTCAGGTTTTCATGTGGTTTTGGACTGTCAGTGGTCAGAGGTCTACTTGAACAGAAATGCCCACAGTCAAGGTTTCTGTAAGATGTTATGTGACTTCAGATCAATGACGAAGGTCCAAACCATGCCGAAACGAGACTGTACAGAAACCCAAGGTACACGACCTATTTTTTAAACAATTTTAATACTTTCAAAATGTTCACATTTTATCAACAAGTGTTATAAAGTGAACTGTACGAAAAATTTGACAAATGGAGTTAAATATAAGATAGCACGCGCATTTTACAACACAGATTATAGATTACACCATATTCAAAATCGATAGCAACTTCGACTCAGCATTTCTTTTGCAGCCCAGTGTACTAGTATATTGTAAAACTCATGTATTTCAACTAGACTGTGACTATAATTAAGACTTTGTAATACTATTAAGATTTTTTGACTTGTTCCAGATTCTAGCTGTGAAGCAATGTACGAATATTATGGATTGTAAATAAATGCAATAGAATACTAACCTTAGGAATGTTGGAAACAACTTCATACGTCACACCACACTGCGTCAGACAGTCAGACCTGACTATCTTTCTCCGAATCCTGTCTGTGATGCTCTGTCTCTTGTAAATATTGAGACTTAACCGCTTCCTGAGTACGAGATCCATTGTTGCGGGATGAGAGAGACGGACTGTTGTTTTCAATATTAGGTACACACGTTCATTTGCTGTAGGGGTGAGAGGAGAAATAAGATATACAACATCACCCTAATCACATGGTATACATAATACTTTGGTTGTACTATAAGCAGTAACATGAGCTGTTGCCAGGAAGTCAAAAGGAGGATAGCAATGACAAAGGAAGCTTTTAACAGAAAAAGAAGCAGCTTCTGCGGACCTCTGGAAAAAGAACTAAGGAAAAGCCTAGTAAAGTGCTTTGTGTAGAATGTGCCATTGCATGAGGCAGAAACATGGACATTACGACGAAGTGAAGAGAAGCGACTAGAAGCATTCGAAATGTGGATATGGAGAAGAATGGAGTGTGTGAAATGCACAGACAGAATAAGAAATGAAGCTGTGTTGGAAAGAATGGCTGAAGAAAGAATGATGCTGAAATTGATCAGGAAGAGAAAAGAAATTGGCTAGGTCACTGGCCTACTGAAGGATGCACTGGAAGGAATTGTGAACAGGAGAAGAGTTCGGGGCAGAAGAAGATATCAGATGATAGACGACATTAATGGATCAATGAGGAGACAAAGAGGAAGGCAGAAAATAGGAAAGACTGGAGAATGCTGGGTTTGCAGTGAAAGACTTGCAGAACACTATGAATGAAAGAATGAATGAATGACTTATAAATGATATTTGAACACTCAGCTGACCTTCAGTGACCCTGTTCAAGTAGATACTATCGTGTATAGAGGAATCCCAGGCTGCAACTGCACACACGTCTTTCTCTAGATGCCTTATGATCGGCAAATTGTAGAACTTGTTACCGTGCTCTTTAGGCAGGATTGAATTCAGTCCTGTTACAGACACTTCATCACCAGATTGATGTGTTGACAGATCATCAGCTGAAACAGTACATTTACATTGTTTACTAATTTCTGAAAAGTAATGGACAAAATCATCAATATTACTGTTGTCATACATATAATGATATACAGTAAAACCTCGATAAGACGCGCCCGCTTATTACGCTATCCCATGTAATATGCTTTTCTTGTCCGGTCCCTGCACATTTCATATATAAAGCCTTTATAAAATACCCCGTTTGTTGCACTCAAGTCCGCATAATACGCTGTTTTTGTGGAATATTTTCCATATAATTTTCAGCAATGTACTGTAACAGCAATCAAACATCTTTGTCACTGAACTCACTGGTGTCATTAACCTGAAAAGTATTGGTATTCGACCCTTTACCTGCACATTTAAACCTTCATACTTCATACCTTAGTATACCCCACCCTCGTGTTACGCTCTCTTATTAGACTCTTTACCTGCGCGCTTAAAGCCTACATACAGTTACAATACCTCACCCTCTTACTAACCCTCTCTCGGCCGTAATAAAATTCTGGAAATTTTTGCTGGGCAGTTTGTTGTCCTTTTGTGTATTGAAGTGTCTGTGAATGTCATTACAATGACAATGAGTGTTAAACAAAAAGCCATTTCTGTGTCAGAAAAATTGGAAATCTTACGAAAGTACGATGAGAACAGTACTCTTATTCAGAAACAACTCTCTGATTCATCAGGAAGCCCATCATTGATATTAAGAACGATAATAAAAAACCGCGACTCAATCACTACAGTTGCGACGTCGTTGGGACGATGTAATCGCAGAAACTGAAGTGTGGTAAACATGAGGACTTGGAGAACACGCACACGGCAAACAACTATAAGTGATTTTTTTTCCGAAAGAATTAAGTACAGTACATATTGTAAATGTACAGTACAGTAATTACATAATAGAGTAATACTATATTACCTTTCATGGATCATGTATTTCAATAAAGAAAAATGCTAACAGATACTGTATATAAGTCAAAATTAGTATACCAGCCTAATACGCAGTCCCGGTTAATACACGGTTTACATCCGGTCTCTTGAACAGCGTCTTATCGGGGTTTTACTGTAGTTATAGTGTAGTACTACTGCACAATAATTCTTGAAGAGATTGATAAGGATCTGACAGCAATTACAACAATGAAAAGTAAAAATGAGACTGCTCAACTGACTTAAAAAAATTCTGGGGACAAGAACCAGCAATCCCTATCCCTTTGATCACAACAAACAATGTTACCCGACATCACATGTACAAAATTTACAAAACGATTGGTAAACACCATCTGCTCTTGACAAGAAAAGACTGCTATAACAACACCCTCAGTAAGGATAGCCATAGATTCCCTATATTTAACGCAAAAAACAAACTTTAATTCTATTTTTTATTTATTTAATATACTTTGACTTGAAATTAAATAAAGAAGTACCAACTATACTTTTTATACAAAATAATTTTTACATTTATAATTACAAGCTAACATTGATTTAAATAGATTTACAAAACCTCTAATGGCAATTACATTAATATTCTCATTATAGAAATATATATATATATATATTACTTACTTACTTACAAATGGCTTTTAAGGAACCCGAAGGTTCATTGCCGCCCTCACATAAGCCCGCCAGCGGTCCCTATCCTGTGCAAGATTAATCCAGTCTCTATCATCATACCCCACCTCCCTCAAATCCATTTTAATATTATCCTCCCATCTACGTCTCGGCCTCCCTAAAGGTCTTTTTCCCTCCGGTCTCCCAACTAACACTCTATATGCATTTCTGGATTCGCCCATACGTGCTACATGCCCTGCCCATCTCAAACGTCTGGATTTAATGTTCCTAATTATGTCAGGTGAAGAATACAATGCGTGCAGTTCTGCGTTGTGTAACTTTCTCCATTCTCCTGTAACTTCATCCCTCTTAGCCCCAAATATTTTCCTTAGCACCTTATTCTCAAACACCCTGAACCTATGTTCCTCTCTCAGAGTGAGAGTCCAAGTTTCACAACCATACAGAACAACCGGTAATATAACTGTTTTATAAATTCTAACTTTCAGATTTTTGGACAGCAGACTGGATGATAAGAGCTTCTCAACCGAATAATAACACGCATTTCCCATATTTATTCTGCGTTTGATTTCCTCCCGAGTGTCATTTATATTTGTTACTGTTGCTCCAAGATATTTGAATTTTTCCACCTCTTCGAAGGATAAATCTCCAATTTTTATATTTCCACTTCGTACTATATTCTGGTCACGACACATAATCATATACTTTGTCTTTTCGGGATTTACTTCCAAACCGATCGCTCTACTTGCTTCAAGTAACATTTCCGTGTTTTCCCTAATCGTTTGTGTATTTTCTCCTAACATATTCACGTCATCCGCATAGACAAGAAGCTGATGTAACCCGTTCAATTCCAAACCCTGTCTGTTATCCTGAACTTTCCTAATGGCATATTCTAGAGCGAAGTTAAAAAGTAAAGGTGATAGTGCATCTCCCTGCTTTAGCCCGCAGTGAATTGGAAAAGCATCAGATAGAAACTGACCTATACGGACTCTGCTGTATGTTTCACTGAGACACATTTTAATTAATCGAACTAGTTTGTTGGGAATACCAAATTCAATAAGAATATCATATAATACTTTCCTCTTAACCGAGTCATAAATATATATATATATATATATATATATTTTTTTTTTTCTCCCTGTAACATAGTTCTAGTAAGCTTATATTAAATTAATTTTCATCATTTTACTAGCTATCTCAAATCTCAAATTAATTATAATTGATTGAATTAAATTAGCTCATAAATTAAGTTACTACTTTACCTTATAGGTTTATCTAAATTTTAATAAATATGTAGTCTACTAGTAGTTAAAACTTAACTGAAGAATATTGCTGGAGAACCTTTCACGTGTAGTGTAAATATTCGTAATTTAAATATGTATTGTATTGATTAAAACTGTTTGAGTGGAAGAGAAGGCCTTATGGCCTTAACTCTGCCAGCGAAAATAAAACATTATTACTGCCACCAGATGAATTTTATTCTCTGCAAAGGAACGGATGACCTCACTATAGTTCACAGACTGCTTTATATCTATGTACAGCACAGAGAGTGAGTTAAGCCTGTTTTGTTCTGTGTAGATCTTAAATAAATAATTCTTTACTCTCTTTAGTGCTGAAAATAACCGTTCTGCCAAACAATTTGACTTTGGTATACACAACAGCATCTGGAGCACTTTTCCCACATTTGGATTAATGTCCAAAAAGCCTTTTTCCAGGATATACTTGTATAGCTCCAGTGATGATAACCCCTTTCCCCCTGTAGCCTCAGCCTCAGGGGGTTCGATCAATCAGAATACATGGTAGTGTTTACAATATTCGAGAACATTTCCTAATCGAAAATTCTAGAATACAGGTCCATGACATTCTGAAACATTCTTGAATGTTCCAATGTCTCCCAAGTGTTCTTGGACATTCGTCTTCCATAGTGTTCTTGAACATTCGACACCTTTCCAGAGTTTTCCAGGGCTTTCAATAACTTTCTATATGCATGCAATATCGAAATATCTACATAGACTTTCGAGAATGTTCCTGTACTGCTGTACCACCATTCACTAATCAGTCCACACCTGTGCAGTAACTGTCAGCGCGTCTGGCCGCAAAACCAGGTGGCCCAGGTTCGAATCCCAGTCGGGGCAAGTTACCTGGTTGAGGTTTTTTTTCCGGGGTTTTCCCTCAACCCAATACGAGCAAATGCTGGGTAACTTTCGGTGCTGGACCCCGGACTCATTTCACCGGCATTATCACCTTCATTTCATTCAGACGCTAAATAACCTAAATGTTGATACAGCGTCGTAAAATAACCCAATAAAATTAAATTAAATTCACTAAACATTTCCACAAGATAGAATATTGACTGAAAATGGCAAAAATTTCACCTGTCACCCCCCTTAAAGATAAACATATATATATTTTTTTTTTACTAGTTATCTGTTAAATATAAAATAGTTTTCATTATATGAAAACTTGAAGTTAAAAAAATATATTTTGAAAAAAAAAAATAAAATTTTTAGATATTTGGAAAAAAAAATTAAGAAAAATAACAAACACGAATAACAGCAATTCTATTGTATTTAACAGACAGATAAATTATTTTATTTTAGTAGGCTATTTTATGATGCTTTATCAACATTTCAGGTTATTTAGCATCTGAATGAGATGAAGGTGATTATGCCAGTGAAATGAGTCTGGGGTCCAGCACCTAAAGTTACCCAGCATATGCTCATATTGGGTTGAGGGAAAAACCCCGGAAAAAACCTCAACCAGGTAACTTGTCCCGACTGGGAATCGAACCCGGGCCACCTGGTTTCGCAGCCAGATGCGCTAGCCGTTACTCCACAGGTGTGGACGACAGATAAAGGTAGCAACAATGTTGCCGTATAGTTTCAACTTCCTAACTTTAATAGTTTAAAAGTTGAGCATACCAAAACTTTGGAAATTTAACATTATCAAGATAGGAGGTATCCAGTTCCCTTAAGTTGTACAAGCTGGGAGATATGGATAAATATGACATATCTTTAAGTTCTGTACTCTTTAATAAAGACTGTTTATTTCCTATCTTTATTGTTATGGAGATAGTCACCTACTACTTTGGGCCATCTGCAGGTAAGTTTATTATCTATCCCACTACCTTTTCGTTTTGCAGAGAGCTTGATAAATGATTGCTACTCACCATTGAGATCAAGGAACAAGACTGGTACATGAGGCTCCATCCCTGGAGGAGGATCCCAGTCAGCTGGTGCTCCAGGAATTCCAGAGCCAGCTGATGGCACCAGAACGGCATTGCGCTCTTCTGTAAGGCTTACCCACTGATCCACAAGGCTCTGCTCTCGTTCTAGATCCTGCTCAGATTTCGCTGTAAAGCAAGAGACACAAAGAACGTCAGACAAGCACAACATCCTACAAAGTGCGATGTAGCATTCATATTTATTATTTTTGGTTCACACTAATCTTCATTCCACACAAGAAGACTCTGCACGTGTCTGAAGCCCTTCCTATTGACTGCAGGACAAAGAACCTCTTTATGTCGCCTAGAACACGATGTTAAGTTGTTCCTTGTGTCAAAGGACAACCAGTTTCATATTTTCGAAGTCTTAATGAGAAATGTGCTATTCTTTCAACATGAGAAGGAAATACGACATTTGAAGCAGTCGGAAAACTAATAAAGGCTGTCAAGAAAGAATGTGATTTGTAGGTGCGGTCAAGCATAAAGGTCTCGAAACAGTTCCCAACCACATCACATCCACTCAGCTATACTCGGTGGCATTTTTAACATCTAGTGCCTATAAATCTGGTCCGCAACACTGCTGTGATAACGATTCTTACATTGCTTGTTGATCAGCCTTTGTATCTGCTGGTCAAGATACTGTCTTCGCCTCTTCAACGCATCACTCCACTTCTCTCTTAATACTGCCAAATCTTCCTCCTGGTATGAATCCAATGGTTTCTGTAGTCTCGACCTGCAAGTTATTAAGTAAACAAGTGAGTGAGTGAGTAAATAAATAAATAAATAAATAAATAAGTGAGTGAGTGAGAGTAAATAAATAAGTAAATAAATAAATAAATAAAAATAAATAAATAAATAAATAAATAAATAAATAAATAAATAAATGAGTGAGTGAGAGTAAATAAATAAATAAATAAATAAGTAAGTAAATAAATAAATAAATAAATAAATAAATAAATAAATAAATAAATAAATAAATAAGTGAGTGAGAATAAACAAATAAATAAATATATAAATAAATAAATAGGTGAGTGAGTGAGAGAGAGAGTAAATAAATAAATAAATGAGTGAGCGAGAGTAAATAAATAAATAAATAAATAAATGAGTGAGAATAAACAAATAAATAATAAATAAGTGAGTGAGTGAGAGTAAATAAATAAATAAATAAATAAATAAATAAATGAGTGAGTGAGTGAGTGAGTGAGAGAGTAAATAAATAAATAAGTAAATAAGTAAGTAAATAAATAAATAAATAAATAAATAAGTAAATAAGTAAGTAAATAAATAAATAAATAAGTGAGTGAGTGAGAATAAACAAATAAATAAATAGGTGAGTGAGTGACTGAGTGAGTGAGAGAGAGAGTAAATAAATAAATAAATGAGTGAGCGAGAGTAAATAAATAAATAAATAAATAAATAAATGAGTGAGAATAAACAAATAAATAATAAATAAGTGAGTGAGTGAGTGAGAGTAAATAAATAAATAAATGAGTGAGTGAGTGAGAGAGAGAGTAAATAAATAAGTAAATAAATAAATAAATAAGTAACTAAGTAAGTAAATAAATAAATAAGTAAATAAGTAAATAAATAAATAAATAAATAAATAAATAAATAAATAAGTGAGTGAGTGAGAATAAACAAATAAATAAATAAATAGGTGAGTGACTGAGTGAGTGAGAGAGAGAGTAAATAAATAAATAAATGAGTGAGCGAGAGTAAATAAATAAATAAATAAATGAGTGAGTGAGAATAAACAAATAAATAATAAATAAGTGAGTGAGTGAGAGTAAATAAATAAATAAATAAATGAGTGAGTGAGAGAGAGTAAATAAATAAATAAATAAATAAATAAATGAGTGAGCGAGAGTAAATAAATAAATAAATAAATAAATAAATAAATAAATGAGTGAGTGAGAATAAACAAATAAATAATAAATAAGTGAGTGAGAGTAAATAAATAAATAAATAAATGAGTGAGCGAGAGTAAATAAATAAATAAATAAATAAATAAATGAGTGAGTGAGAATAAACAAATAAATAATAAATAAGTGAGTGAGAGAGTAAATAAATAAATAAATAAATAAATGAGTGAGTGAGAGAGAGTAAATAAATAAATAAATAAGTGAGTGAGAATAAACAAACAAATAAATAAATAGGTGAGTGAGTGAGAGAGAGAGTAAATAAATAAATAAATGAGTGAGCGAGAGTAAATAAATAAATAAATAAATAAATGAGTGAGAATAAACAAATAAATAATAAATAAATGAGTGAGTGAGAGTAAATAAATAAATAAATAAATAAATGAGTGAGTGAGTGAGAGAGAGTAAATAAATAAGTAAATAAATAAATAAATAAATAAATGAGTGAGTGAGAATAAACAAATAAATAATAAATAAGTGAGTGAGTGAGAGTAAATAAATAAATAAATAAATGAGTGAGCGAGAGTAAATAAATAAATAAATAAATAAATAAATAAATGAGTGAGTGAGAATAAACAAATAAATAATAAATAAGTGAGTGAGTGAGAGTAAATAAATAAATAAATAAATGAGTGAGTGAGTGAGAGTAAATAAATAAATAAGTGAGTGAGTGAGAATAAACAAATAAATAAATAAATAGGTGAGTGAGTGAGAGAGAGAGAGTAAATAAATAAATAAATGAGTGAGCGAGAGTAAATAAATAAATAAATAAATAAATAAATGAATGAGTGAGAATAAACAAATAAATAATAAATAAGTGAGTGAGTGAGAGTAAATAAATAAATAAATAAATAAATAAATAAATAAATGAGTGAGTGAGTGAGTGAGTGAGAGAGAGTAAATAAATAAATAAATAAATAAATAAATAAATAAATAAATAAATGAGTGAGTGAGAATAAACAAATAAATAATAAATAAGTGAGTGAGTGAGAGTAAATAAATAAATAAATGAGTGAGTGAGTGAGTGAGTGAGTGAGTGAGAGTAAATAAATAAATAAATAAATAAATGAGTGAGCGAGAGTAAATAAATAAGTAAATAAATAAATGAGTGAGTGAGAGTAAATAAATAAATAAATGAGTGAGTGAGTGAGAGAGAGTAAATAAATAAATAAATAAATGAGAGTAAATAAATAAATAAATAAATGAGTGAGTGAGTGAGAATAAACGAATAAATAATAAATAAGTGAGTGAGTGAGAGAGAGAGTAAATAAATAAATAAGTGAGTGAGAGTAAATAAATAAATAAATAAATGAGTAACTGAGTGAGAGTAAATAAATAAATAAATAAAGAAATGAGTGAGTGAGAGTAAATAAATATATAAATAAATGAGTGAGTGAGAATAAATAAATAAATAAATAAATGAGTGAGTGAGTGAGAGTAAATAAATAAATAAATGAGTGAGTGAGTGAGAATGAATGAATGAATGAATGAATGAATGAATAAATAAATAAATAAATAAATAAATAAATAAATAAATAAATAAATATTCAATATTTGCAAAATTCCTTTCTTTTCAATATACTGTAGCTAATTTATACATGAAGACCTTGTTTCACGATAATAACCAGAAGTTTTGGACAGGAGAAATGGCATCATGGTAGATGATGCTTGGACAGGGCAAGACTACATGGTTAGATGAAGCACAGCAAGCAAGAAGATTCGGAACCAGTTAGAGGGCACTAATCCTTTGAAGGATAAGCGAATCTTGACCAACATAACCACTATTTTGCACAGCTCTAGTAAGGATAACAACGAGAATGACGTAACCATATGAGTAATGGTGACGACAGAGGTGACAGAAATTACGAGGATATGCATCATGACATTATGATCTGCATATCTGTTGCTTGTTGGCACTCACTTTCGAAGATATACCAACAGTACATTACAGGTTACCATACAGGAGTACATAACACTACATCACTTGAGAAATTAATTTCACAACCCACTGAAATTCCAACTTACCTGACAGAAACGCTTCCAACTGCAATACTGACGATAGACTGACAAATGATGGGGAGTGTCCCCGAGTTTTGTACTGGTTTCACGCGCACCTGGATCCTCCTTTGCTGACCTTGACGCAGCTGGTAAATTCCTCCAGTCAGAATGTCAGGTTTCGTACTAACTTCCACGGCTGAATATTCACCTTGCTCATTGAGTTCTTGGATCTCCACCCACAGCTGGATCTTCCGTGTCAACTCACTCCACCTGTGAAATAAAAGTGCAGCTTTGTGACTGCATCTGCTATGTCACTCTCCAAGACTTGCAATTCCAAAAAACGATAATAACTTTTAAATAACTTTCAGATTCGAAAAAATGGATACATACAATCTGAAGAATGAACTAACACAAAACTTTTTTTAAGTGTACTAAAATATCGTTATTTCAGGATTTCAGGACACTCATCTGTCTGCCAGAGATCTTGTTTTGGCTAAAAAGATCGTTATTTCAACTCACCTGTCTGCCAGAGATCGCGCTTTGGCTAACTGTTGTTGCTCCACTTCCCACCCATCTTTGGACTTCGTGAAGCCTGCACATCTGTGACCCCAGACTTCAATTGAGAGAGCTCCCTCTGTAAAAAATATACTGATATAAACCATATTGTAATCTTCAAATTTCCAGTTTCCATGTTCATGAGAAACACTGCAGTGCGCTGTTTTATTTTGTTACTATCTCACGCCATGCGGCTCACAAGACAGTTGTAAAAGAATCCCTTGGACAATCAATAATCTGTACCTACCACCATTCCATACCAAGTCAGGCTTAATGAAAAATCCTACTAAAACTATGGGTTAACAGGGAAATGGGTTTTATTATTTAAGAGACAAGTTTCTGATTATGTTTGGAGGAAAATTAAAAGAGGGAACATATTTGTGTTTGCACATCCTTTTCAATTAAAATGGGTATTTAGAATGCTTGATATCGCAAGATTTCTCTATGGAACTATAGAGAACAGGAGGAAAGTATTATTTTAGAAAAATATGCAACTTGATTTCCCAGGAAAACGGTAAATTTTGTATCAAAGAGCAAAAAGAAGTAGTGCCAAAACATAGATTCTTAGGTTATGATTTATTCATACACGAATTTCATACTTATTTTGGCGTTAGTATTCCGAACAGTAGTGGCTGGTGGTCAAAATAATGAGTGTGCTACAATCTCTATATCGGCCTACTGTATACACTTATATGTATTTATCTTAATTTGAGACTCGCCTAGTGACGAAATATGAAGTCCATACGACGTTCCTTCCTACTGCAGAACTTGCCATTTACCCTGGTATTAAACCCCTCCATCTACTATCATACTCTTTTCTATTGACAGTATTGCAAGAGCAGTGAGGCGATCCTGGGACATAGTGTTCCTTAAAAACGTTTTTACGAGTTTTAAGCAAGAAAAACATCTTTCTGGCTCAGCAGTGGTCATTGGTGTTGTAACCAAAATATTTAACAACTTCGTTACTTCACGGAATGGATCCTGTGAATTGTTGGAGGCTATGTTATGTATTGTAACAATTGAACAGCCATCTATATTCCGGAAGTCGGGTCTTCCGTATAAAACTCCAAGTTGTGTCTTTAACACTCTTTTGTTCAGTATAGTATAGCTGTTGACAGCAACTTCAAGTACGCGTTCAGGAAAATTATGCGAAAAATTGTCAAAAAATTTGCTGTTTAACAATTTTGTTGCGTCTAGGTAGCTTAAAGACTGGAAACGATAAGTATTTTCCTGAATTATACGGTCATATACTTCCTTGACTTCAATTTTCTGGGATTCCATTTTCCGTCGCTTGCTGACTGATTCAAGAGGAACCTCAAAAAGCTGGTAGATGGCAGCAGCAATCGGACACTTGAATTACCAAATACATTGTACATAGTTCCGAGTTCTTCCACAAACAAGCATTCTTTCGTTTTACTCTTTACTTTTGCAATCTCCAAGCTGTGTTGTGCTGAAGCTGACTACAGCACTTTCCCGCGTAAAAATAGCCAATCAGAGCAGTGATTTCAGCTTCACACATGCGCATTAAATGTCTACATTCTCATGTAGAGTTTTGAGTAGCACATTGTACCCCCTGAGGCACCAAAGAGCTAAGAGCGAAGACTAAACACTCTATAACGCGTCATGAACATAACCACAGGAAATTGTCAAATGACAGATCAAATACTATGGTGTTGCAAATACATTATATGAGCAAAAAATTATCATTGTGCTGTAGCACTGTAGCACATAAGGACGGGCCGCCCCTGATTCCGAATTGCAGGGATGGATAGTCAATGGTTCGTACATTTTTCGACATCCAAAGGAAGTGAAATACAAAGTGAAACATTCATCTCAACATGCTCAAAATGGAGATTTTGTACTTACTTCCTTCTGATTTCTGAGATAAGAAATGACGGAATATTTTGGATATCAAATTCAGAGCATACAATTAATAAATACCACCTACATTTATTTCGAGGCAAGACAAAAAGTTAAAATTTGTTGTTCAGCCTAACGTTGGGACAGCTCACCTGAACAGTGTTCCAAAAACTCTTCCGTTACAGGAACTTCAAAATCGTGTGTGTGATCAAATTTAAAGGTCATAGAATCACGTCCAGAAGAGCACGTTACTGGGAACTCTGGATTGACAACAGGTGGCACTGCAATGCTGTCTGGATGGTTCCAAAATGAATACTGGCAGAATACAAAATTGGACAATGAAAGTGGTAGGCCTGATGCCTGCTTGATGGTTACCTGTAAAAAACACAAACATATGGATAATAACAACATTACTCAATTGCACGCATCTTTCAAGACTTACACTCCAGAAATATCTGCTCAAACAATTCTACGCAAGGTGTTTGTACTCTGTCGCACCCTACACACTACACAAACTGTAGTAAACACGTCAGTTGAGTTACAAGGTTAACTAATTGAATGTTAGTACCTTCATAAATACGGGCTCGAAATGGACGTTTTCATGCCTGGAGTATCAGCTGGAAGACCTCAAGGAAAAAGGCTTTTGGGAAAGCTGATACGGAGATGGGAGGATAATATTAACCCTCCTGCTATCAAGGTTTATTACAACTTACTAATATCAAGGGGATAATACAATTACCCCATTAAACTCATATACTAATCTTCGTTAAAAATTTAGGATATTTAACAATTTATGTATTATTGACTGTAGATGTCCAGAAAATATAAATATGTAAAATAATCGTCCTATTTTTAAAAATACAGACTGGTTCAAAAGTCCCATTCCATACTGCTGAAAGCATATACCAAAATTAAAAAAACTTTAGATATGTTACTGGTGACACTACAAGATAACATACCGGTATACTTACTTACTGGCTTTTAAGGAACCCGGAGGTTCATTGCCGCCCTCACATAAGCCCGCCATTGGTCCCTATCCTGAGCAAGATTAATCCAGTCTCTACCATCATATCCCACCTCCCTCAAATCCATTTTAATATTATCTTCCCATCTACGTCTCAGCCTCTCCAAAGGTCTTCTTCCCTCCGGCCTCCCAACTAACACACTATATGCATTTCTGGATTCGCCCATACATGCTACATGCCCTGCCCATCTCAGACATCTGGATTTAATGTTCCTAATTATATCAGGTAAAGAATACAATGCATGCAGTTCTGTGTTGTGTAACTTTCTCCATTCTCCTGTAACTTCATCCCTCTTATCCCCAAATATTTTCCTAGGCACCTTATTCTCAAACACACCCTTAACCTCTGTTCCTCTCTCAAAGTGAGAGTTCAAGTTTCACAACCATATAGAACAACCGGTAATATAACTGTTGTATAAATTCTAACTTTAAGATTTTTTGACATACCGGCATGCAGCAAATTTAAACTTGTCTCACTTCCATTTCAAGACAAACTCTTCAAAGCTATATAGTTTTGTCACAACACAGCTTATATGCTATGAATGTCAAAGCACTATAAAATTAATTGGAAAGCATGTCAGTTATTTGTTGAAATTTAAATATTGGAATTCAACCTATAAAATCATGAACATCTTCAAAAGATTTGTTTATAAAAAATAAATTATAAAAAAATCTATAAAACTTCTAAAAATGAATGAATAAAAATTTAAATTCAATAAAACAAAATTCAGTTCTTTGTTGAAATTCAAATATTAGAACACCACCTATACTACAATGGCTAACTCGAAAAAAAAGGGTCCACTAATAATTATTTCTAACAAAATCGCTTTTAGAATAACCATAACACACAGGAATAAAAAAAAAAATTTGGAAACCAAAGATCATGACAATATAAATAATAATATGAATAATGACATAAATAACATGAAAGAAAATAACTTGGAACTAAATTCATAAATGAAGAAAATTAAGCTTCAGATTGAATTTAATATTCTGGACTTTTCATGACAGATTACCAAAGGGGTAACAAGATCATTCCACATGAATAAAGCGAATTACTTCTTAAAGTAGATTAATTATTTATGTTATTCTAATTTGAAACTGTTAGTAGATATATAACAGACAAGAGATTAAAAAAATTAAGATGGAAAAAATGGAAACAATGCTCAAAAATCATTATTGGGGTAATCCTATTACCTCCCTTAGTAGCAGGAGGGTTAAAGTGGATTTGAAGGAGGTGGGATATGATGCTAGGAACTGGATTAATCTTGCTCAGGATAGGGACCGATGATGGGCTTATGTGAGGGCAGTAATGAGCCTCCGGGTTGTCTGAAAGCTATTTTATAAGTATGTAATACATCTGGCTCTGACTGAATTTGAGTTTGATAATTTTGAACATGCCGTAAACAGGAGAGGGACACCAACAAGGGCTCACACTTACCCTGACTGCAACTTGACTGGATCCCTGGGCCGCATCATCATCTTCTCGTCCACTGTCCCCTGAACTTTCTGATGCAGCCTCACACATTCTATCCTGCGGGAAAGTGCCTGCCACTCGACTGACTTCCACCTGAAGAGAAAAGTGAAGGATTTCAAATTTAAAACTACACTAACTCACAGTTAATACCACAGGCAAGGCAAATGAATTCCCCTCCCTCACCCCAACAACATTTATATCAATAAGAAAACATACAATTATTTTAGTTGGTTAATTACAAGTTGGTGAGATCTAATCTTTAAAAAATAATAATAGTAATAATAATAGTAATAATTTATTTAATCTGACAGGATTAAGGCCAGAAGGCCTTCTCTTCCATCCTACCAGATAGCACATATAAATACAAAAAAGAAATACAAACACTGATGAAAATAATACAAATTAAGGTATATGTACACCCACAAAACGCAAAAAATGATGAAAAATTAGAATTTTCAAAATATAACTATTTTAATAGAGAATTTTCTCCCGTTTAATTTGATATAAGAATTTTCGATTTATGCCTTATGGTTTTTCAGATAAGTCCCATTTTCCAAAATTCTGCGTCATCAGCCACGGTCACTTCTATGAAGATCACTCCAAAAATAATGGACAACATTTTTTATTCTAAACCTTTGCAATTTATGGAGGTCATAGATACATCCTTCCCCCTTGTATTCAAGTTTAATTTAACCTCTTTGTTATGAAAGTACACTTACCTGTAACCTGCCAGCCACCTCTCCTTGCTGACTGATGATGGGTGTGTGATAATCGAGCCGGACGTCATGAAACAGCACTTCAAGGAATATGTTGGCGACACCAATTAAATTGTGATTTTCCTGAGATTCATAAAAGGGGTCAAATCCTTTCTGAGGCGCTTCATCCTAGCAAGGGAAAATACACCTATGAAAACGTGTTTCACTGCAATTTTAAAATTGTCTCTGTAGTTAAAAAAAAATAATAATAAAAAAAAGAATTATAGTACTTTAAAATGGATCTGTTGGTTTGTTTCGTATAAATAAGTGACTAGAAATTATATAGTAATCACTAGAATATAAAGGCGTATTACTGATAACAATAAACAAAAATAATAGTATTTACAGAATAAGAATTATAAAAAATGGTGACTTACACAACTGGCTTGTTCTGATTTCATAAGATTTAGATTAGTTTAAAACTGATCTCCGCAGAATTTTCTCGATCTAGCAACACTCTTGTTTTCCTTTTGATTCATGACTGTATTTTTTTAATGAGACCTGATACGACTCATTCTCAAGAGATGCTCTTGCCATTTTTATCTGCATTCTGTAATTACTAATTATATCTAAAACTTTGTGTTGTACTAGTAGACTATATTGCAAATCTCGTCTGTATATATTTCATCTAGACTGTGACTATAAATTAAGACTTTATAATAGTATTAAGTTTTTTGACTTGTTCCATATTCTAGCTGTAAGCAATGTATGAATACCGTGGAATGTTAATAAATACAACACAATACAATACAATTGATTTCATTAAACTTGTCTGTGAAGAAAAACAAGAGCAATTGTACCTGAAAACCCAATCTATAAAATTTGAAAACTATCTTATAAAAAGTTTGTTTACTGTGAATTTCTTCTAAATTTCACAAATGATGGAAACCAGAAAACTGAGAAAATCATACCTAAAAGAGCTATTATCAAATTTATATAATGCATTCAGAAAGGACTCGCATACAAAAATAGATACCTATAAAAACATAGTTCCTGACAGCTAGTGAAACAAATATATGCAGGCTGAAGTTAAAAATAAAGAATATCTATTTCCTCAGACTACTGCTTAAGTTACATCAAATTGTACAAGCAGTACGCCCTTCAAAACTCATGATCACCAAATCTTAATAACTAAGTTTTAAAATTTAAATTTCTAACTACAGAAGAAAACAATACAGAGCAGGTAAAATGTTATTAGCCACTCACCTTCATAGGCAGGTTCTTCTCCCTCTTTTCTTCATAGAGATCACGCATGTCAATTAATTTATTTTCCAGTTTCTCCATAGACCAGACTTGACTTCCCAGACCTTTCCTCTTTACGAGGATTGCAGGCTCACTCACAAATGCACCACGCTGAAACAATGTTATTAATTTTATTCTAGAGAGAATATAATTGAAATGATAGCCGTCCAAATCTTGGATTTAAAATATCGGCATCCTAATCAATCCAAATGAACAAAAAAGAAAATGTAAATTAATGTTAAAAAAATACATAATGAAATTTAAAAAAAAAGAATATTCTGCAACAAGATTTGGTAGCTATCAAAACGATAAAAATTTATTGAAAATAAATAATATACATTGAATATTATAAAGATGAATAGAGATGGTGATTGATGATGTTCAATGAAGATTTTAAAATGGTTGATGCAATTGTCTGAAGAGTCTTATCAGGAACCTTTAATTTTCTGAGGATCTCCAATGTAAATTTGGGAATTGTTCCTCGCGCACCAAACATAAGTCCATTGACATTCCAATCTTGAATATTATATTTATGACTGAGATCATCACAGCATGGAAGGTAAATAACGCATTTCTCTTCATGTACTTGCTTTGGTTGATCTTCATTAATTTCGAACATTACAGTGGGGTCAAGAATGAGACCAGTTTTTTTATCTCGGTCAATTATTATGATGTCAGCACGCCGTGTAGATCCTTCTGTAGAAAGACATTGAACTTCCTCATATACTTCGTATTCACCATGTTCCCTTAATCTGTTAGCAATTATTGAGCGGACTGTGTTATGTCTGTCAATTCACAGTAATTCGCCCTGAGGGCAGAAACCTAGCACGTGGGGTAACGTTTCATGCTCATTGCATCTCCTGCAATGGGTATTGCTAAGGCTTCTATCTAACTGCGATAACATTGGTGCTCATTTTAATGGCCTAGATTCTACATGAACTCCTTTCATAACTTAAAGCATATAGAAATTAGTTTTAAATTTTCTTCTGCAATTTTGGAATGAAACAATAATGATTACTTATAAACTTGTCTCAATTTGACAAAGACTCAAAGCACTTAATTTCAGTATCTGACATAATCAGGGAAATGGTCAAGCTGTTAAGCTTCTGGTTGACTTGGAGTCGTCATAATGGTACTGAAAAGCTCTGTAGCAAATTATCAAAATTGATATTCCTCTTAAAGGGGTTAAAAAGTGTATTGTTTCAAATACTTTAACCAGTGTTTACTATGGCTTCTTCTACAGCTCCTTAAGTTATGAAATTTT